>NC_139559.1:91300667-91782798 GCF_965112155.1 Podarcis liolepis | reverse complement strand
ATCCCCAGTGTCCTCTATTGTCTGAAAGCCAATAGAGCATCTCTAGCTAAAAAGCTGTTGCTCCTACGACAAAGGAAGTCAAAGAGCGAGAGAGTGCTGCGTGCCTTGTGCTTTTGTTACCTGCACAGGTAAGGTCACGCCCACCTCTAGTCGCATACAAAGGAAGTATGTCCCAGCCCAGGAGGAAACAGGAAGTTCTGACTGGCTGGACCAAACATCCCCTTGCATGTCCACTCTAGGAAAACAAAGAATGTTGCATTTGACTGCTACTTATGTATCACATCCCACATATTTCTCTACACGTGGATGATTTTTCAACAGGTTGTATCAATCCAGCTGTACTGAAAAGTGCTACACTTTGAAGCAGCAAGGGGAGATAATTAATGTTTCTTCTGTGGCATTATATCTTGTTGTTTTTTAGTCGTTCAGTTGTGTCCGACTCTTTGTGACCCCATGGACCAGAGCGCGCCAGGCACTCCCTTCTTCCACTGCCTCCCGCAGTTTGGTCAAACTCATGCTGGTAGCTTTGAGAACACTGTCCCACCATCTCGTCCTCTGTCGTCCCCTTCTCCTTGTGCCCTCCATCATTCCCAACATCAGGGTCTTTTCCAGGGAGTCTTCTCTTCTCATGAGGTGGCCAAACTATTGGAGCCTCAGCTTCAGGATCTGTCCTTCCAGTGAGCACTCAGGGCTGATTTCCTTAAGAATGGATAGGTTTGATCTTCTTGCAGTCCATGGGACTCTCAAGAGTCTCCTCTAGCACCATAATTCCAAAGCATCAATTCTTCTTTATGGTCCAGCTCTCACTTCCATACATCACTACCGGGAAAACCATGGCTTTAACTATGCGGACCTTTGTTGGCAAGGTGACGTCTCTGCTTTTTAAGATGCTGTCTAGGTTGGATGGCCCAATTCGCACATGGAAGTCTGCACTTTAAGTCGATACATGACTGTGACAGACAGTGAACGAGAAACACGTCTGTTTCCTTTTATAACAGGAGGTCAGCAACTGGTGCTGTTGAGGTGCTCCTTAGCCGTGCACCTGCCAACCCGGAAATGGAACAGGGATGTGCTAGGAAAAATGGCTGCATGGAATGTGTTTTCTGGACACTCCTTTCGGTGTGAAGGATAGGTTGCAGATACGGCTTAGTAGGACCAAATTTGACCCAGTGACAAAAGTAGCGACAAAAGGGAACAAGGACCTGCTGGCCCTTAGGGGAGGGAGGGCTGCTTGAGCCTTGAAAACAAAGCTGGGGGGTTGTATTTCTCACATCCATGCAGGGAGCTGTTTGTGTGAAGCAGATTTCAATTGTAGCGGCATCACTTGCCCAGGGATTGCTGAAGTCAGAACCTGTGATGCCAGCAAACATCTTCAGATATGAACTTGTAGAAAGCCACCTCAAAGGATGTATGAGCTTTGAAGGTTCATATTCGTCCCAGGCTCTGATCCAGACACACTCCCCTCCTTCTGTCAGCTTGCTTGTCGAGCAACAGTGGCAAGAGCAGCAGCAGGGGCAGCGAGGAGAGAACCTTCCCCATTCTCTCCCTTCTTCCCCACCAGCCGGATATGCTGGCTAGCTGCACATTGGAGTGCAAACCCCAGGGAGCCACAATAGAAGTTAGTGCCCCAGGGGTGCTGCAACGCTCCCAAGAGAGACCTGTCAAAATTGAAATAAAAAAATTCCTTCCAGTAGCACCTTAAAGACCAACTAAGTTAGTTCTTGGTATGAGCTTTCGTGTGCATGCACACTTCTTCAGATACACTGAAACAGAAGTTGCCAGATCCTTCTATATAGTGAGAAGGTGGGGAGGGGTATTACTCAGAAGGGTGGTGGGAATGGGAGATTGACAGATAGCTGAGATGAGCCTGTTGACGACTCTTAACGACTGTAATAGGTCTTACAGGAAAAGGCAAGGGGTGAGAAGGTGAGAAATGGCTTAGTCATGTATAATGAGATAAGAATCCAATGTCTTTGTTCAGACCAGGTTTTAAGTTTGGTAATGAGTTGCAATTCAAAATTGTCAAAATTGGGCATGGTGTTGGCAGTCACATGAGCAGAACTGGGTGTGCTGCCACCAAATCCCTGCAAAGCAGGGTGAGGGGGGGCGGCAATTGGAAATGTCCTCTTTCCACTCAGGCGTTCCCTAAAACCTGATCATTTTAAGCCCCATTTTTCTCCTGGTGTGGTAGGGGAAAGCAAGCTATGTTTTTTCTCATTCAGTTCCCTCTTCCCACACACGCTGCATTTTAACTTGCCCCCCCCCCCCCCACCCTGCCCCATGTCCATTATCAGAAAAATACGGCTGTCACGTCTAGTTGCACCCTAAGTCCCAGCGACAAAAGATGGAGAATTTGATCTCTTGGCTGTGTAGGCAGAACCACCCCTCGACAGCAAATTCAATCCGTCAGTTTTATTGTCTAGCCATAGAACAAATCGGTGAAAAGGCTGCTGAAAGCTGTCCTTCAAGACAGGAATCCAAAACAAATTTTGTTATGTAACAAAGTTTTGTACATTCCAAGTCCTGCAGACTCTCTTTCCTTGCGGAATTTTTCTGGCGTATTCCAAGTCTTGTGCTTCTCTTGTTCTGATGAGTGCTTTCTTTCCATTCTTGCTGTTAAAATACGATGCAAAATCCCCCCCCCCAAGCGAGAGTTTATATGACGTGAAGCAAATTATTTATCCATATGCCACAACAGGGCGGCCATTCGGAAAGGAAGTTCTGGTGGTCACAGAAGATGCAAGAACTTTCTTCTTTTTTGTGTTTTATGGATAGAATATATTTTTAAGGCTCTTGGCAGGTTTGGGGGGGGCCTGATCCTTCTAAGTTAATGGGGGGAGGCCAAGACGGCAACTGCCATCAAGTTTCCTCTCCTTTCCCTCATAGCATGCAGCTATAGAAACATAGGATATGACATCAAAATGATCCACACCATTTGCTGCCATAGGCCGAGAGGGCAAAGCATGTTATTAAGTCACCTCACAGACTTATTTTTTATTTTTTTTAATAATAATGTTTATTAAAGTTTCACAAACAATAAAAAGTTCCAGAATTTAAACATAAGAAAAACTACAAAAATATAAAAATACAAAAATAAAACACATAAAAAATACACAATAGAAAACAGTTAACAAAAGAAGGGAAGAGAAAAAAAGTACAAAAAGAAAAACCAAAAAACAAACAAACAGAAAGTAGATTAGTATTTTCATATCTTGTACTTCATTCCCTATTTTCTTGACCTCCTCACACCTCCCTTTTTGTATTCCAGTTCAGATATTTAATTCAGCAAGTCCTTACCCTCTAGCATATCCTTACTCTAGATGTTAGCCTATTATACATATGATTTTTCCAATTATCAGTCCCTATTTACATATTCTTAAAAGTTTTTGTACCAATACCCCTTATTTTCCATCAGACATCGTTTTAACATTCCTTAATTTTACAGTGCTTCTGCAAGTAGTCTTTAAATTTCTTCCAATCTTCCTCCACTGACTCTTCTCCCTGGTCACGAATTCTGCCAGTCATTTCTGCCAATTCCATGTAGTCCATCACTTTCATCTGCCATTCTTCCAGCGTGGGTAGCTCCTGTGTCTTCCAGTACTTCGCGATGAGTAGTCTTGCTGCTGTTGTTGCATACATAAAGGAAGTTCTATCCTTCTTTGGCACCAATTGGCCGACTATGCCCAGGAGAAAGGCTTCTGGTTTCTTCAGGAAGGTATATTTAAATACCTTTTTCATTTCATTATAGATCATCTCCCAGAAAGCCTTAATCCTTGGGCACGTCCACCAAAGGTGAAAGAATGTACCCTCAGTTTCTTTACATTTCCAACATTTATTATTGGGCAAATGGTAGATTTTTGCAAGCTTGACTGGTGTCATGTACCACCTGTATATCATTTTCATAATATTCTCTCTTAGGGCATTACATGCCGTAAATTTCATACCTGTGGCACCTCACAGACTTAACTCAGCATCGTAGTTTTATTATTTCTAGTTTGTTACCTAGTTCAGTGCTGTCATCCAGTTCTGCTTGAGGTGTGCTGCCCTTTCCTTTTTATTCTATATTTTTGCCTTACATTGGCTGCATTTTGACGTAGCGCTGAACCATAGTTTAGCGTTACAACAGTGAGCCACAATGAGCCTCAGGGACACAGGCTCCTCCATTCCCTCTGCTCCCTCAACGTAACCTCAAGGAGAAGACCAGAAACTCCTGCTTTCATTCTAACTAGCCACATTTCGGCGTGTCACCTGGACCCTAAGTGGTGCTTCATCTTAGCTATGAAGTTGAGATGAAGCAAGTCAGCTGCGGTCCAACGTCTGCTAGTTTCAGACAGGGTGGAGTGGAGGACTCCCTGGTCCTGAATGGGGTAACTGTGCCCCTGAAGGACCAGGTGCACAGCCTGGGTGTCATTCTGGACTCACAGCTGTCCATGGAGGTGCAGGTCAAATCTGTGTCCAGGGCAGCTATTTATCAGCTCCACCTGGTACGTAGGCTGAGACCCTACCTGCCTGCAGACTGTCTCGCCAGAGTGGTGCATGCTCTAGTTATCTCCCGCTTGGATTACTGCAATTCGCTCTTTGTGGGGCTACCCTTGAGGGTGACCCAGAAACTACAACTAATCCAGAATGCGGCAGCTAGACTGGTGACTGGGGGCGGCCGCCAAGACCACATAACACCGGTCTTGAAAGACCTACATTGGCTCCCAGTACGTTTCTGAGCACAATTCAAAGTGTTGGTGGTGACCTTTAAAGCCCTAAACGGCCTCAGCCCAGTATACTTGAAGGAGCATCTCCACCCCCATCATTCTGCCTAGACGCTGAGGTCCAGCGCCGAGGGCCTTCTGGCGATTCCCTCATTGCGACAAGCAAAGCTACAGGGAACCAGGCAGAGGGCCTTTTCGGTAGTGGCGCCCGCCCTGTGGAACGCCCTCCCATCAGATGTCAAAGAGATATACAACTACCTGACATTCAGAAGACATCTTAAGGCAGTTCAGGGAAGTTTTTAATGTGTGACATCTTAGTGTATTTTTGGTCTTTGTGGAAGCCACCCAGAGTGGCTGGGGAAACCCAGCCAGATGGGCGGGGTACAAATAATAAATTATTATTATTATTATATGGTAGTTTAAATTCACCACCGATTTTGACAAAAATGGCAAGCTGTGGCTTGATCTAAAATGGAAGTGAAAGCTTCCAAGCTCCACCTTGTGTCCGCACTAGAGGAGAGAGGGCATGTGAGTCAGAGACGGTGGTTCATTCTTGTAACCCTAAACCCTAGTTTAGCCTTACTTCTATATGGAGATACTGACCCAGAACTTTGGTCCATGTGTTGCCTGTTCAAACAGGTATCGGCTCTACAAGAAGTGGCTTTCTTAGCCCTTCCTTTCTCCTGCCCCACTACTTTTGGGAGTCCTGAGGGCTGAGCCTAGCCAGTGGCGTAGCGTGGGGGGGTGCAGGGGGGGCCGGCCGCACCGGGCGCAACATCTGGGGGTTAGGGTTAGGGGGCACAAATCCACGGGTTAGGGGGCGCAAATTACTTGCCTTGCCCCGGGTGCTGACAACCCACGCTACGCCACTGAGCCTAGCACCTTTTCTGCCATTGAGCTCTGCCCCAGTTCCTCATGTAGTTTTGCTCACTAGCCAGTCTTCAGTTCCTTATCTCACCTGCTCCTGATTCCTATCTTCTTCTTGCCTGCTTTGTTGCGTCCTTCCCCCTTTCCCATTCCTTCGCTTGCTATCTTCCTGTTTCTCTGCCTTTGGTAAAGCTTTATATAAGCATCTTCTGCTCTAAATATAGTTCTCACAGGGATGGGTGGCAGTCGGCCTTCATGCAAAGGACTGGCAGCTTTCGTGGGTAGCAAGGAAAGGCATCCACACCAATTCTTGCAGGTGCCCTTATGCTTCGGTAGGCTAGGGCAGAGCAATGCTACATGTATCTGCTCGTTTCCAATGTTGTGGTTTCTGCGCTGTTTTAAACTTTCTTGGTTTGCCCAACTTGGTCATAGTTATAAGGAGAAGAAGAGCTCTGTGTGGCTCTGAAATTCTTTGCTCTTCCTAGGAACATAAGAAGATCCTGCTGGATCAGACCGCTGACCCAGGATGCTGTTCTCACAGAGCAGAACATGAGCACAAAAGCCCTCTCTTCCAGGAAATTATCTAGTACTTCCCCTTAGCAGTAAATGGCACCGTCCGAATAATTTGGGAGCTGATCAGTCAGCTTCTCAAAGTAGGTATCTTGGATCTGGCAGCTGTCAGAAACAAGGAGGGTGTTTCTTTAGCATTTGCCATTCACAAACACCTGGAAGAATGTTCTTCTTCACCTTCCAGGTGAAAGAATTTAAATACGGAGATTAATTAATCAACATCGCCAAAAAGTGCCTTTCTCAAGTCACTTTTGTCTCTCTTTCCCTGTGCTTGACAGCCTCTCATGTTCTCTCTATTTTCCCATTTCATCTCCTCCTAATCAACTTCTTACTAACTGCAGAACCAGGAGGTGTGAATGTAAAGCAGCAATCCCTTGCTCACACCTTTTCTGCAGAAATGTCTTCCTCTACCTGCCAGTTCTCCTGTGTTGCGTTTGCATTGCAACAGCTGGGGAAGGAAGTGTTAGACAGACAGAGCTGTAATTAGGCTGCGAATCTTCAGGCAGCGCAAGAAAAGTGCAATATGGGCCAATGGGCGCATACACAGTTCAGCTTTAAAAAGGTTTCTAGCCCTTATGGAAGAGGAGAGATGGTGATATTCCCATTGTTAATTTTCCATGTTGCGCACTAGGCTGGTTCTACCAAGCGAATCAGAACGTTGGCCCATATTTCTGCACCTGATCTGGAGAAGCAAGAGAGATGGCAACATAGGCAGCCTTGGCCATAATCAAGCGATTATGCATTCACCCACAGTGTGTGGGCAATATCTCTTGAAATCTCGGAAACTAGAATAATTGCTGAATGTCAAGTGTTTGGGAGCACGGCTTCCCAGCTTTGCCGAGCTCTTTGTTCTCCCCGTGACTAGCTAGACCAGAATATCTCATGCAAAACAGGAGCAATTGCAGAATAAATTATGCAAATTACAGGCTGCAGAATTCTATGTTCCTTGGCCTGTAATTTGGATTGCTGGTGCGCAGAATGTTGTTGCTATTAATATTGTTGTGTGCCACACCAATCTCTGAGGGGCGTAAGATTCCAGGGGGGTTCCAGGAGCTTACACAGGGTTCGGGTTTGAGAATGGGGGGCAGCAGAGACGGCGGTGTCTTTATGATATATGGTTTATTTGCACATATGCGTAACCTGAGCCTGTGATGGAGGGGTTCACACCATTAACAGGAGGGTCTTGCTTACACCATAGCCACAGCCTTGGATTCCAAGAGAGATCAGGCATGGCTCTCTCTCTCTCTCTTTCTCTTCCATCTTCCAGCTTACATACAACTCAACCCTCCACTCTTGCTTTTTTAAAAAAATAAATAAATTTTTATTAGTTTTCCATACAATTATACATTTTTATCCAAATTTCAACAAATTGTCTCTTTTTGAACTTCCTTCAGTGTCTCTGATAATCATCCATGTTTATATCTTTAATACACATTCCCTTCATTCGTATTGCCATTAAACTTCCCTTCTCCATCTATTTCTTATTAACAATACTTCTCTGATTTTACAGTGCCTCTTGAAATCCCACTAGCGTTGTATTCACGTCACATACATTTTTCAGATAATCTACGAACTTTCCCCAGTCTTCGATGAACTTTTGGTCTCTGGTGTATCTAATTTTCCCAGTTAGTTTGTCCAATTCCGCATAATCTGTCAGTTTCATTCTCCATTCTTCTATCATCGGTATTTCCTCTTGTTTCCATTTCTGGGCCAACAGTATTCTGGCTGCTGTAACTGCATATTGGAAGAGTTTACAGTCTTTTCTTCTTATTTCCTTTCCTGTAATCCCTAAAAGAAAAGCCTCTGGTTTTTTTTACAAAAGTATATCTTAACATCTTTTTCATTTCATTATAAATCATTTCCCAAAAGCTTTTCACTTTCTTACATTCCCACCACACATGAAAGAATGTTCCTTCTTTTTCTTTACATTTCCAACATTTGTTGCACATCTTATACATCTTTGCTAACTTTACAGGTGTAATGTACCATCTATAAAACATTTTCATAACATTTTCTTTCAGTGCCATACATGCAGTGAATTTTACATTCTCTTTCCACAGTTTTTCCCACTCATCAAATTGTATATTATACCCAAAATCTTTGGCCCATTGTATCATTACCGATTTAACCTCTTCATCTTTTGTATGCCATTCCAACAATATCTTATACATTTTTGACAAAGTTTTACATTCATTGTTTATTATATCTGTTTGAAATTTAGAATCTTTTTCTACATAACCACTTTCTTTTAGATCTTTTTTAAACATTTCATTTACTTGAAAGTAATGCAACCAATCATATACATGATCTTTAACTTGTTCATATGGTTTTAGAGAGCCAGTGTGGTGTAGTGGTTAAGAGTGGTGGACTTGTAATCTGGGGAACCGGGTTCGCGTCTCCGCTCCTCCACCTGCAGCTGCTGGGTGACCTTGGGCTAGTCACACTTCTCTGAAGTCTCTCAGCCCCACTCACCTCACAGAGTGTTTGTTGTGGGGAAGGAAGGGAAAGGAGAATGTTAGCCGCTTTGAGACTCCTTAGGGTAGTGATAAAGCGGGATATCAAATCCAAACTCTTCTTCTTCTTCTTCAGTTTCCATTTTCCTCCTTCTTTAATTACCAATTCTCCATATGTACTCCATTTACCTCTCATGTTAATTTTCTTAACACTCATAACCTCCAGCGGAGATAGCCAATATGGGACTTTTGGTTCCAATATATTTTTGTATCTATCCCATATTTCTATTAACGAACTCCTGAAAATGTGGCTTCCAAAACCTTTATGAACTTTCTTCTTATCACACCATAAATACTCGTGCCAACCAAATCTGTTATCAAAACCTTCAAGATCTAATAGCTCCTTATTTTCTAGTTTGATCCATTCCTTTAGCCAACATAGGCATGCTGCTTCATAATATAATTTCATATCTGGCAGGGCAAAGCCCCTCCACTCTTGCTTTTGTCTTTCTACCTACCAGCGTGTTGAGGGAAAGCCCCCCTCATTTGTCATCTGATATAGATCCACTTCCTTTGCTACTTTAATGGCCCATACTTCAGAGAGAATAATTAGGTGCATTCTTCCCACCTTGGATCAAATCTATGCTTCCAGGTGTCATAAGAAAGCTGCAGAGATAGCGCAGGATAGTGTGCACCGCGGAAATGATCTCTTTCATCTTCTGCCTTCTGGAAGAAGGTACAGGGTTATAAAGACTAGGACTAGCCGCCTGAGAAACAGTTTTTATCCAAATGTGATTTTGGTTTTAAATGCAGTGTAAGGTAGTCTCTGTGGGAGTATATTGTATTTAATTATGGGAAATCAGAGTTTTTAGGGGGCTTAACCAGGCTGGGATAGCTGGGATAGCAGGCTTGTTGGTTTTAAAATGTCTGATGTAGATTTTTTCAATTTCGTTGTTCTGTACGGGACAATGACAATAAAGATTATCGTATCATATCATGCGTAGAGGGCCATTGCCTCACCAGGAAGCTAGCTGGGCTGTTTCAGGAATTAAATTCATGCTGCATCCAGGAATTAGAAGAGTCTCAGCATCCTGCCTACCCCCCCAACACATAAAAATATTTTTAGCCCACAACAGATACAGTCCTGCTAACAGGACTCGGCATCCATTATTTGCTGTGAGTTTATGCAAGCAGTCATATTTTTTTTTTTGTAAGATTGCGTCTTTTTAAGTATCTTTAAGTATATTTTTGCCCACATCCCTCCGCCCCCGATTCTTGTTTTTCCTCTGCTCTCTTGTTTTCCCAAACTCTGGGACTATAAGGTAAGTAACGCGTCCAGCCTATGAACTCCCTTCAGGCTTTGTGTCAAATGCATTCCCCTCCCAGCGATAGCAGTAACGGGCCTTGTTCACTTTCTAGTTAGCAACAAGACAGATGGAGAAGCCAGCCCTTTGAAGGAGGCAGAGACAAAGGAAGAGGAGGAAGCAGAGGCAGAGAAGAAGAAGAAGAAGAAGCAGAAAAAGAAGAAACCCGTGGGCAAACCCATGGTGCCTCACAGCTCGATGTTTATCTTCAGCACCACAAACCCGTGAGATACACTGCCTTAGCTTTTCTGCTTGAAATGCATAATATGTTGGTTTTCAAGCTTGCTTTAAAACACTCCCGGGAACCCTTTACAACATGCCAGGGTTCCACAGAAAAGAAGTTGATTTGGGTAGGTTTCCCCACAGAAAGTTCAAGACCCATCGGCCGAGTGGCCTAGGAGACTTTGGTGAGTGAAATGGGAACAGTGAGCTGGTTTGTTATCTAGTTGGGAGATCTACCGTATTTTTCGTCCCATAGGACTCTCCGTCCCATAGGACGCATCTAGGTTTTTTTTGGGGGGGGGGGAATAAAGGAATTTTTTTCCCCCTTTGTTTCCCCCCCAAAAGCAGGTCAGGGAAACCAAACCAGGTCGAGGAACAGCGGGATGGCGGCGCTGCGCCTCCCTGCTGTCCCCTGAGCTTGTGGGGCTGGCCGATGTCTGCCTGGCGGGAGGGGCGCGCTGCTTCAGGGCGCCCCGCCCGCCGGGCAGCAGGCTGCTATCCGCAGTGTGGGGAGCCCTGCCGGGAACTCCTGCAAGGCTCCCCATGCTGCGGATGTCTGCCCGGCGCGGGGGGCGCTCTGCTTCAGGGCGCCCCGCCCGCCGGGTGGCAGGCTGCTATCCGCAGCGTGGGGAGCCCTGTGGGGAACTCCTGCAGGGCTCTCCACTCTGCGGATGCCTGCACGGCGTGAGGGGCGCTCTGCTTCAGGGCGCCCCTCGCGCCGGGCGGCAGGCTGCTATCCGCAGCCTAGACATCCCTGCGGGACCTCCCACAGGGCTGCCTAGGCTGCGGATGTCTTCCTGAAGCCTGGAGGGCGAGAGGGGTCGGTGCGCGCCGACCCCTCTCGCTCTCCAAGCTTCAGCAAAAGCCTGCATTCGCCCCATAGGACGCACCCAGATTTCCCCTTCATTTTTGGAGGGGAAAAAGTGCGTCCTATAGGGCAAAAAATACGGTAAGTTTGAATCACCTTGGTGTGCAAAATGTCATTGTCCTCCCCCCCCCCCAAAAAAAAAATCCAGCATCATTTCTGCCATATTCCAGTGTCGCGGCCAAGTTCCAGAATGGATGCTATTTTGAAAGGTAGATAGAGCACATGCAGAATGCAGGAAGTCTAAGGTCCCATGGCTGACATCTCCGGTTAAAAGGATCAGGTTGTAGGTGATATGAAAGGTCCAAGAGAGACCATGGGGAGTTGTTGCCAGTCAAGGTAGACAGTACTGGCCTCAGTGGACCCCTTATTGGTTGGGTTCATATAGCGAATGGAGAAAGAATCGCCCTTCTTCCCAAGGTGTCAGGGTGTGAACTAGCAAAGCCTGGCAGGACAGCTTACTCTATGGTCTTAACCCTTTTATGCCTTAATTAGAGTTGAGAATTTTGGTTATATGAGGCTATATCCATAGCAGCTTCCTCTATTCCCTTCTGTGAATAATGTAGAACACCTCCGCTGATCGGACAACTGGTCTTTTAAATTGTTTTTTTAAAAAAACATTGTGATATTATAGTGTTATACCACTGTTACACCATACTACAAAACTTAACATTATAATATTATGGTGTTATAGCACTATACCTATCTTTTGTTAAAAAAAACAAAACTGCAAAGATGTTTTAGTACTAAAAGGCTGGTTTGAATAAAATAAATGCGGTCATGAAATGGCACTCAGACCAAAGTGTATAGTGAATGTGTGCTGAGCTTCAGATGGTCTGAGAATTATGCTTTCTGGTGTGGACAGAACCTAATACAGAGCAAAAGCACAGTGTTCCTGATAGTGGGCAAAATGGTTTCAAATCCACCTGCAGCTTACAGTAGAAGAGCAAATAATTTGTGTGAAAGCAAAGTCACTTTTCAGCCTAACCTCTGAACTAAATGAAATTAAATGTTTGCATTTTAATTGGATTCAACCCTACTGAAATCGGTGGAATAGAAGCTGCGAGTCTCAGCTGCCAAAGTTGCTTTGATTGCATTGCCATCTCTCTGCTTAGCTTGCCTTACAAGGCTATCGTGTTGATAAACTGTGACATCGCCATGCATTCCCCTGGGGAAAGGTTGAGTGTTATAAAGATAACATAAACATTGCAATCGTCCCTACCATGAGACCCATGGGAAACGAAAGCTTCCCCATGTTGAGTGGAAGGGTCTGAAGTGGGGTTGTAAATTTGTTTGGCTGAAATTTGCAGTCCTCATCACAACAAGGAACCCAGGATGACCAGAGATCGCTGTTGCTAGAGGGACGGTGAGTGTATTGAGCCAAACATGCTTACACTCCTCCTTCAGGTCTTTCTGTTCATTGCAGGAGTGTCAGGGCTGAAGGTGGTTGGTCCAGCACACATGCAACCCAGGGATAGACTTTAACAACACTTGCAAAGCGCTTTGTTTTTGCGAACATATTAGGGCAGCCAAAATGGAAGATACCAGGGCTGTACTGGGCAACCCGATTTGTGCTGTTGCGGGAGGGGTGAGTCATGCAAGACAAAACGCTGCAGGAGCCACCTAATTGATAGGTGGTGATGCTAGTTCCACCCTATAAAATTCAACATGAAGCCAAGTGCTCCAGCTTACCCAGATTCCTGGTTGTGCTGTTTGCAGGCTTCTAAGAAAAGATATAAGGGACACGGGTGGCGCTGTGGGTTAAACCACAGAGCCTAGGGCTTGCCGATCAGAAGGTTGGCGGTTCGAATCCCCGCAATGGGGTGAGCTCCCATTGCTCGGTCCCTGCTCCTGCCAACCTAGCAGTTCGAAAGCACGTCAAAGTGCAAGTAGATAAATAGGTACCGCTCTGGTGGGAAGGTAAATGGCATTTCTGTGTGCTGCTCTGGTTTGCCAGAAGCGGCTTAGTCATGCTGGCCACATGACCCGGAAGCTGTACGCCGGCTCCCTCGGCCAATAAAGCGAGATGAGCGCCGCAACCCCAGAGTCAGTCACGAATGGACCTAATGGTCAGGGGTCCCATTACCTCTGACCAGCTTCTGTGGGAATGATTGCATTAGAGACCAGGCCCAGGTTGAAGTTTTCCTTCATCAACTGGTGCAATTATATTTATTGCTAAAACTGCTCCTACTTTCAGGTTGTCCATGGACCCTGTATTAACACAACAATTAAATTAATGCATTTTTCTTTTTAAAATAATTTTGGGCTGTTTTTTTTAGTCAGTTGCAGATATAGATTTGAACCCTGGGAGGAGGGGGCTTTAATCATTTTCATCTTGCAGTGGTGCTAATTCTGTTTGCCTCAGCAGGAATTGGCACCGATGAGAAAACACATGTGAAATACTCTGTAAACGCTCTGAAATTCCCTATGAATGCCAAGTACAGTGGTGCCTCGCAAGACGAAATTAATGCGTTCCGCGAGTCTCTTCGTCTAGCCGTTTTTTCGTCTTGCGAAGCAAGCCCATTAGCGGCTTAGCGGATTAGTACTATTAGCGGTTTAGCGGCTATTAAAGGCTTAGCAGCTATTAAAGGCTTAGCGGATTAGCGGCTAAAAGGCTATTAGCGGCTTAGCGGCTTAGAAAAAGGGGGGGAAAGCGGAAAAAAATCGGAACACTCGCAAGACGTTTTCATCTTGCAAAGCAAGCCCATAGGGAAAATCGTCTTGCGAAGCAGCTCAAAAACGGAAAACCCTTTCGTCTAGCAGGTTTTCCGTCTTGCGAGGCATTCGTCTTGCGGGGCACCACTGTACACTGGTATACATTGGAAGGGCCTTAAAGGATCAGAACTGTGGGTGAGAGATCAATGACCATATATCGCACTGACCACTCTGTGTTCTTTCCCTGACAGAATCCGAAGAGTCTGCCATTACATTGTCAACCTGCGATATTTTGAGATGTGCATCCTTCTGGTGATTGCAGCCAGCAGCATTGCCTTGGCAGCGGAGGATCCCGTCCTGACCAACTCAGAGAGGAATAAAGTGATTACCCCGTTGTTGCTTTTCTGACAATGCTTGCCCCACTGTGAGATCCTAATGTAAATGAGCTCCAGTTCTCCCAGCTATAGGCCCTCTTTACAGTCCAGTATAGAACTGGGCCACATGCTTACGAGACACACAGAAATTGTTCTCTTGCTGGGCTGTACTGTTGCAGGCTGCAGTTAGAGATTACATGTTTGAGTGTTCACATATACCAGGGGTCAGTTCAGCAAACTTTTTCAGCAGGGGGCTGGTCCACTGTCCCTCAGACCTTGTGGGGGGCAGGATTATATTTTGAAGGGGGGGAAATGAACTAATTCCTATGCCCCACAAATAACCCAAAAATGCATTTTAAATAAAAGAACACATTCTACTCATGTAAAAACACGCTGATTCCCGGACTGTCCACTGGCCAGATTTAGAAGGCGATTGGGCCCCAGGCCTTAGTTTGCCTACCAATGACATATACCTTATATATTTGTCTCGATAGATGATAGATTGATAGATTGATATAGATACACATGAGGTTTTATCCTAACTACCTCCCTGACAAAGTAGTTACACACACACACACACACAGAGAGAGAGAGAGAGAGAGAGAGAGAGAGAGAGAGAGAGAGAGACTGAATGTCACAGGGAAAGATTTGCCACAGTATTCTGATTGCAAAAGGCAAATAGTGAACTTTTGCCGGGTGGAACAAAATAGTAGGTTCCCCAAAGTGCTCTTTGCTCTTCTGTTGGCAAAGCCCAGTCACTTTTACTTCCCTTCCTGGAAAGGGGCAGAAGCGTGTCTTGGCTAGTCTTCTGCTCTGTGGTGGCAGCTAAAAGTTGGAAATTCTCACAATAAAAATTTCCAGGTAAATTGAGTCATGGAGTCATTGCAGATATCACTGCATGGTGGTGGCAGAAGAGCAGCAACCATAGAACTCCATCCCAAGGCAGCCTTTATAGCATGGGTACGCAACCTAAGGTCCAGGGGCTGGATCCGGCCCAATCGCCTTCTAAATCTGGCCTGTGGACGGTCCGGGAATCAGTGTGTTTTTACATGAGTAGAATGTATCCTTTTATTTAAAATGCATCTCTGGGTTATTTGTGGGGCCTGCCTGGTGGTTTTTTTTCCATGAGTAGAATGTGTTCTTTTATTTAAAAGGCATCTCTGGGTTATTTGTCTCACATAGAAATTTGTTCATTCCCCCCCAAAAAATATAGTCCGGCCCCCAAGGTCTGAGGATCAGTGGACTGGCCCCTGCTGAAAAAGTTTGCTGACCCCTGCTTTATAGGAACAGGTGGCTGATCTTGATCTTACACACCAATTAAATACCACTCTGGGCTCTTTCGGAGTGGAGTTGGTCCACAGGCAGCAGAGGATTGAGTCGTTCCCTCTGACCCAAAAAAGAGATTAAGTGTAGAGATAAAAACATATTTTTGTGAGCTGACCAGAGACCACCGGGCAGCACATTTCTAATGGCCAATAGATGAAGAGTGTCAGCAGTGGCATGAACCCTTTGTAGTTGTCAGGCTTGGCTCCTGTGCCTTGGAGGACAGAATAAGGCGGAGGTGAATAAGGCAGAGGTGAAACAAGGGGAAGACTGGATTGAACAAGGACACACCTGTTGTTACAAGGAGGCTTCCTTGGCTGGTGTAGCTTGTCTCCTGGTGGTTGTTGTGGTTGTTTAGTTGTTTAGTTGTGTCCGACTCTTCGTGACCCCATGGACTAGAGCACACCAGACACTCCTGTCTTCCACTGCCTCCCACAGTTTGGTCAAACTCATGCTGGTAGCTTCGAGAACACTATCCCACCATCTCATCCTCTGTCGTCCCCTTCTCCTTGTGCCCTCCATCTTTCCCAACATCAGGGTCTTTTCCAGGGAGTCTTCTCTTCTCATGAGGTGGCCAAAGTATTGGAGCCTCAGCTTCAGGATCTATCCTTCCAGTGAGCACTCAGGGCTGATTTCCTTAAGAATGGATCAGTTTGATCTTCTTGCAATCCACGGGACTCTCAAGAGTCTCCTCCAGCACCATAATTCAAGAGCATCAATTCGTCAGCGATCAGCCTTCTTTATTAATTAGTTTAATGTTAAGTAAACGTCCAGTGCACTTCCAACGCCATAAGTCTTATCTCAGCATAGAATTTCGTGCAGCGGTTGAAGAAGTCAGGAGAGTCAGTACCTTTCAATGAAGAATCCTGGAGCAAGCACTTTGGAACTCAGGAAAAAACTTTATTTACAAAAGAAAAAACCCTGGCGATAAAGCACACATGCTTTTATCTCTGTCATTAAAAAAAACTTTATTCTAAATTTAAATTTACATTTAAATCTAAATTTAACTCATATTAGCAAACACGCCCATGGCCACAAACTGAGTCTGCAAGTCAGGTCAGAGAAAACACATGGGTGAACTGACTATTTATACAAACTAACTCACATTCCTGGATGCTTAATGACTTCCAGCTGCTCAGTGATTAGAGCGACTTGTTACCTCTTAACCCTTTAGTACCAACATGGTCCAGCTCTCACTTCCATACATCACTACTGGGAAAACCATAGCTTTAACTATACGGACCTTTGTTGGCAAAGTGATGTCTCTGCTTTTTAAGATGCTATCTAGGTTTGTCATTGCTTTTCTCTGTCTCCTGGTAGTTGCTCCCTTTTGATGGCTGTATACAGGATGGACTGCATTCTGACGTTTAACCCTCACAGTGCAGAAGTCATGAATAAATTCTTAACTAAAACTAAGTTGTCTTAAGAAGCAGAGTAGGGACAGGAAGAGAGGCAAAGAAAGAAAGTCAACGGTACCTGGGAACCCTGAGAGTAAAAGATGGGAGAAGGCTGGCTGTGCATCTTATTTTAACTTCCACTCCTGCGGGAGTTTGCATCTTCCGACTTAACTGTACTTTAAACATTGAAAAGGAGCCTTTGTCCCGCTGAGGCTGAGAATGCTTGGCCTCAGCTCCCCAATCTGATGAATCGTTTTCTCTGGTCCCAGAGGCGGGTAATTAGTTAGCCATTGTGCGTAGCAAATTAGCTTGGAGGGGGAAATGATACTTGCAGCGCCGGAGCTTTCATGTCGGAATCATAGCAGTGCTGGGTCCTGAAACAGAGACTTCCATGGGTCATCTGTTCCTAGTCACAAGGAGAACCGTATATAGCTTGTCTCCGCTTGATGACAAGTGGGCCTAGAAGAATATGCATGCTGTGTGTGGGGGCTACGCTTTTGGCTGCTCCATGTGGCGCTTTTGTGAACGCTCTGCAGCGATTGCTGTGGGTGGGTGTCGGAAGGGAAAGCCAGGGCGTAGGTGGCAATGGGCATCATTTAAGCTAAGGGCAAAGAGGCAGGGGAAAGGCAAGCAGACCAGATGAGAGGCAGCAAGGGGAGCAAAGGGTTTAAGGAGGGTCATGGGCAGCAGACCCCAGGACAAGGAAAAGCAGGACACACAGGAGGCATAAGGCACAGGCCTGAAAGCATTGGCAGCCGACGAGGGTTGCCGGCTTTCAAACCAGCTTCTGCAGCTGCCCCTTTGATGGCATGTAGCAGCCAGCCTTCGATGACGCTTAGCTCCGTCACGTTGGCCAGCTTCACTTAACGGCAGGAGGAGAGAATCTGTTGTCCTCCAGAAGTCCTCCCACCATCCCTGGCTCTTGCCCATGCTGGCTGCTTCCCCATCTTCATTCCCCATATTTCTCTGCATATTGATGGAAGAAAGAGGCTGGTTTGTCCTGGCATCTTCCTGCTTTCTCTGATGGGGGCTGTTAGGAAGGTGGAGCCAGGGACGCCCCAGGGCGCTTGCTTTTCATGCCAGGGTAGGGCCAAGGAGTTATTATTAATCATTATTAATTAAACTGACAGGCAATACTTGAGGCCTGCATTTATTTTCTTCCTCCCTTGGTGCAAGAATCAGGGCTGCTCTTCGTTCGCATTATTTTTTTATAGACACATCATATTTTAGGAGCTTTGCCTATAATAAAATGATGATTTTTTAAATGTAATATGACAGTGTTTGCCCATATCTCCTGTGGAGGCAAAAGAAGGAGGAGGGCCTGAATCTGTAATTAAACCAGCCTTGCCTTCTGTTTCTCAAAAATATATCTCTGCTACTGGGGGCAGCAAAAAGCTACATCCAGAATAATTGCAAAAGAAAGAACTCAGAATGGATAAGTTGCTTCATGCTGCACCATTCAGTCTGATGTGACTCAGTTCAGAAAAAAATGAAATTGTTGTTGATGACTAAGGAGCAGTAATGACCAAGAGTTGTTAGTAGTTTCTATTGACTCCAGGTGGGATAATAAATGGGACAATGGGCCTAGAGGCCTATATTTTTATGTTTGGTCCCTATTACCCACCTGGTGACCTATTCACTTTGCCCTGCAAACATGATGCCTTGGTGGAGCACAATCTAGGCAGTTAAACCCTTTAAAGTCAGTGGCTTTGGTGACAACACCAAGGAGGCACTTATCTCTCAAAAGGGAGTTGAAAGTACTCTTCTGACCAATTGCAGCCATGCGTTGCCTGTAATTTGCCAGGCCATTCTAGCAAGAATTCCTCATGAAACAGGCAGGCGGCAACCTATTTTTCTTGGAAGAGACCCAAAGGGATCACATGCCAGCACAGTTCTTGTTGAACCTCTGGGCTGATTTCCCCTTTAATTTCCAGTGCAAATGGCTTTCACCATTGAGGTCCCAGGAGATCATGAGACCCTGCTGTGTGCCCACATAGATCTCTGGCCAATGGTAGCTTTTAGATTTTAACATAAGTTCAGGTTGTGTGTCACTGTGGTCTTTTTTTTCTCGCCATGGTTTTTCCAGAACTAACTGTGTTTCCCTACTTGCATCGAGATTCTGAAACACGTTCTAAATCAGGTCATCCAATAGCAGCGCATTGTGCCTCCTTTCACACAATATGCCTGCGCATTGCTCACTTCAGGCCCAGAGATGTTTCTACTAGAAAGTCTGTGTTCGTTCTGGACCTGTAGTGAAGGTTTCGCTGATCACTGTCTTTACTTATTGTGCATTTTAGTATATAAAACTGGTTCGACATTAGTAAAGGAACATATATCAGCCTTTCCCCCAAAATACTTTAGAACAGAAGTTGCCACCAGAATGTCCTCCGGATGTTTGTGGACTACATCACCCATCATCCTTGACATGCTTTGTTGGCTGGGGTTGATGGGATCAAAATTTGGAGAGCACCATGTTGACTGCCCCTGTTTCAGACAGATTCCAGCCAGCCTCAGCTAGAACAGCTATGGTAGCTGGGGCTCATTGCTTTAGTTCCAAACACCAAGTTGGGGGACGCCGCCAACATGGTGTCTTATGGCACCTTCCAGACTTACAAGTTCATTGTGGCAGAAGTTTTTGTGAACTAGAGTCCTTTTCATGTGTTTGGTGAAGTGAGCTGTATGTAGTCCATGAAAGCTTATGCCATAATGATTTTATTTGTCTCTGAGGTACGACACAAGGCTCTTTATTATTTTGCTGCAACAGTCTTTTATGCAGGTAAATTGACTGAAGAAAATTTGTGAGCGCTGCTGTTTGGAATTCTGAAAAAGAACATAACAGCATGCATATAATACAGCTGATACTTAAATAGGTGAGTGTTTTCATCAGAAATATATCCTTCAGCTTCTCTTCTTCTCTTTGCAGGTCCTGAGATATTTTGACTATGTTTTCACTGGCGTCTTCACCTTTGAGATGGTTATCAAGGTAAGAAGCAAGGGAAAGAATCGTGAAATCAATGGAAAGATGGTAGGTTTGATATTGCTACAGTGTGCTTTGCCATCATTCCTTTGTGTGGCAACACATTCCCACCTCCCTGCCCTTTGGACCGCCCAAATTCCAGGAATAAAAAGGCATGTTGTTATGGCTATTGGGTGGTTGCTCGAGAGCGATCAGGCAAGATGCCTCATTGGTCTTTTCAAAAGCTTTATTATTGGTGCTAAAACCTTTAGAATGCAGAACGCCTCTATTCCATGTCTTGCTCACTCACTAGCAGAATCTGATAGTGGGCGGTCCTTAAATCTTCCCCAGCAAACTAGTTTCTTGACCCCCAACCTACGCCTCCCCTCTCTGCGCGAAGCCTACTGTGCAAGGAAGGCTTGGGTAAAGGGGGACCTCTCTCCTCCCTGCTTTGCCCAGGCAAGGTGTCCTGGCACCGCCTTGCATCCTCCGAGCCCTGCAGCTCTTCCCCACTAGAAGACGTGGCTTCCTTCCTCCGCTGAGGAAGTGCTGCTTCCCACGATCTTTGGGGGCTCTCTGTAATCCATCTGCCTTTCCCCCTCTTGCCTCTGAGCCGATGGCAGTTCCCTGACACATGCCTACTAGCGTTTGGGTAAAATCAGACCACAACTACAGATGTAAGAGGTTTGGCATAGGCATTAGGTAGAACCCACCACTTCCAGGCTTCCAGCAGACAGGACTTACATTTGGGGTCAACCAAAAGTGAAGGAGTCCCTGACCTACGTCAAGGAGTAGGTCCCCCAGTGGACTACACCTGGGGAGCAGACAGAAGCATCTCCCCAGGATCTCTTTAATGGGATACCCCTTTTTCAGAGGGGTGGGCAGAGGCTACAACCATTCAAGACTATGCCTACCCAATGCCTAAGCTGCCAAAGTTGTGACAATTGCTATGAGGATGGCAGAGGGCCAGAGCCAATTTGCCAACTGCAAAAATTCCAACCTGTCCCCAAAGGCAATGACCAGCTATGTCAATAGCAAGGTCCAGCAAAGCAACGTGTGTCAGCAAAATAGGGAGGGAGGAAGTGATGTAAAAAATTGGGATTTGGCTTTTGCTGCCCAACTCCCCACGGGGCTCTGAGTCCCCTAAGTCCATGATTGGTCAGAGAAGGATAGATAGAGGCAGGATCCAGTGGAAATCAAGGCAGATACTTATTTTTCTGTTGCAGCAGAGTTCCCTCCCCTCCTTGCAAGGAGGGAGAGACCCTGAACAAAAGTGTGCAGGAACCTTTAAAGGCTTTGGACATTGGCCAACCCCCTTAGCCAAAGACCACCCCAAAGTCATCATACATACATCACAGAAGGAGATGGACTACAGCAGAAATCCTGTCCGCCAGGATACCTGATAATACTCGCTGGTTGCATTACCTGGGCAGCCTGGCCATTCTTTGGTGATGGTTCATACTTTAGTTCCTGAATCCAGGTCATAGGCTCAGCCTATTCATGCACAAATTCATGCCCCTAAGCCCGGATTTGCAAGCAAAAGGATAATGGGAAGGGTTTCCCCATTTGCCTCCCTTACTGCAGAGGAATATTTGAGGTCACTGGGAGAGTCAAAATGGCTTCAGGATTGCTCTCCTATACTATTTCAGACATATGGTTTATATATTTAGAGATGTGTGCATTTATGAATATTTATACTACATTTGAGACCTTAAAATTCTTATAACAGGAGGGAGGAATGCCAAGGAGTGGGCTGGGCCTGACGCCACATTATTAGGGAGACCCAAGAACTTCTGCTGCTGCGTCACTTTTCAAACTATTTGTGCCCACATGCAAACTCTCTCTCTCTCTCTCTCTCTCTCTCTCTCTCTCTCTCCCTCCCTCTCTCTCTCCCCAAGTCTTTTCTTCTAATTATTTGATATGCTGGAGTCCAGTTTATGAAATTCCTCTACAAGCTGGTGGGGGAATGGGGAAGGAAGCAGAAGGGGCAAAACTGATGAGTTTTCTAGTAAAAAGAAACCCCCACACCAAATAAATCCAAGAATAATCTCACTTTCTCTGCACTTGCTGAGTCTGCCAAAATTAGGCACGGCAAGAGAAGCCGTGGGTGTGAGTTGTTGGTGCGATCTCGGTTTACAGCGACAAGTTCTGTGACTTCCTCTTTGTGGGTGATGAGCGTTGGCCTCAGTGGAACAGAATGTGAAATGGTTTCTCGAGTAGAAAGAGAAAATTGAATATGCCACCCCACTCTCTCTCTCTCTTCTCTCTCTCTCTCTCCTTAAAGCAGAACCTTTTGCTCATCTCTGTCATGTTGCAAATGTCACTCCCACAGAGCAGAGCTTCTAAAATTAGGCACCAGATTGGCAGTTGGGAAGCTAAATTGGCATTCTGGTTTTCATAAGCTCCTAGTGGGGCCGAGGCTTATCTAAATCAGGGCCCTGTATTTTGTATGGCATGACGGGACTGAGGAAGGAAACTCAAGGTCCCTCTGTATTGAAAAACTGACCAGCTGATTGCTTAAAGAGAAACTTGCAAGCAAGTCTCCCTTTCCCTTTGCCAATCAGTGAGCCATGCTGCCTCTGAACAGGAGAGATTCCGTTTAGCTATTATGTTTGATAGCTGTTGATAAACGTTCCTCCCATAAATTCATCCAGTCCCTTTTAAAAATAAGGTCACATAAGCTACAGGCTATATCACTAGCTTTCTGAGGGATCGCACACAAACAGTGAGGATTGGGCCTGTTACATCTACCTCCCTGAAGCTCAGCACTGGCAACCCACAGGGATGTGTGCTGAGTCCCTACCTGTACTCGTATACATATGACTGTATTTCATCTGATCCATCTACTGCAGTTACTAAGTTTGCAGATGATACTGCCATAATGGGTCTAATTAGCGGTGGAGATGAATCAGCGTACTGGGGGAGGTTCAAAAAATATCTACATGGTGCCTAGAGAATAACTTGCACCTAAATATTAACAAGACAAAGGGGATGGTGTTGGACTTTCGGAGGAAGAGAGGGGAACTAGCCCCATTGTATATCGGGGGTGGGTTGTGTGTGGAGAGTCTCTTCCTTTAAATTCCTGGGAGTTTACTTTAGTGAAGACCTCGCTTGGAAAAACAATACAACTATCTTCCATTTTACTGATCAGATGCAGAAACTGTGATGTTTACAAAAAAAACATTTAGTTTACAAAAGTGGCACTTTCCCATTCCAATGACTTTATGACTAAGTTGCTTCTACCTTTTCCGCAGATGATAGATCAGGGATTAATCCTGCAAGACGGCTCCTATTTCCGAGATCTCTGGAACATCCTGGACTTCATTGTGGTGGTCGGAGCCCTGATGGCCTTTGCCTTGGCGTAAGTGCCTGCACTTCTAGAGCTTTCCCTGTTAGCGTTCAGACTGTCACCTTTCCAATAGCTCTCGCGCAGTCCAGGGCTGTGCTGCCAGTGAAACTCTGGCTCAGACACTCCCCAGGTTGGTATCTATGCTCTGTCAATCCAGTGAATGCCTTTGCCTCTGTCACCTGCTTGAGATTTATTTGTGAGATGGGGGTGTTTGCAATGATGCAAGGACATTGCAGGAAGGCGGGAGGGGAGGAAATGACAAACAAAAAATGCAATCTGGAAAGTGAAGGGCTGCCCCCGGCTGCCCCCAGATTGTTGTGGTTTCGCCCCTAGAACATGTGCAATAGGAATAAAGAAATGAACAGCTATACATACACAAGCTCGACCCCATGTTCACGCAATCCCATGACTGCAATCATGGAGCAGGAATTCTAACATCCCTCACCCCCTTCCATTCTCTCAGTCATCTATCCATCTATCCAGCCATCCCCTACCCAACCCAACTCATGAGTCAGCTTGGCATTCACCCTACAACACAAGAAAGCTATCCCTTCTAAGAATGCCCTATTGACATATATATTGCACTTTCAAATTTGGAAATATATTCCTTTGATTCAATATCAACATGTTTATGATTTTGGCTTCATTGGCCAAGCAGGTAAGACTTCGTCCTGAAAACCCTACAAGTACTTTTTTTATTTATTCAGCCAGTTCTTTTTCTTGGGGCACATGTACACGGCAAATTTAAAACTACACGTTACATAGAATCGTAGAGTCAGAAGCGACCACGGGGGTCTTCTAGTCCCCTGTAATCCTTTTGCCCAGCGTGGGGCTCAAACCCACAGCCCTGAGATTAAGTGTCTCGCTTTCCACCAACTGAGCTAAGGAAGAACCCCGAAGGAACGGAGCTTTCTGAGAGCTCTGAGTCCTGCGTTAGGATCCCTACCAGCCTCTCTAGAAACATAGCACTTTGGATAACTTGGTTGAAAACAAACTAGTTTGGGTCTGTAGTGAGGACACATATCTTCATTCCACTGTATATGTGACAAAACACTAGGGTCTTCGGTTGCTTTGTGTCAGGGAACTGCCATCAGAGGGAAGAGGAGAGGGAAGACGCTCCAGTGATGCAGGGGAGGGAACTAGCAAGGAGAGAGAGAGAGCTTCCACAGGGGAAGGAAATCCAGGGGACACCAGGGAGAAAGGGGAAGCTGAGAGTACAGCGGAGGGGAGGCTCAGAGACTCTTCCAGTGAAATCAGCAGAGAGAGCACAGGACCTCCACTTGGCATGCCCACGCTGCGCAGAAGGCTTCCACGCAGAGAATCTAGGAGGAGACTTGGAGTCAAGCAACTTTTATGTTGGAGGAAATTTAGGTCCCGCCCACTGGCGGATTCTGCCAGTGACTAAGACAGTCGTGTTTCAAGGGCTATCAAACCAGGGAAAGTTTTAGCTATACGACTAGCTTGGAGCAGTTTGCAGTTTACGCACAAGCAACCCCAATTGCCATTACACTTTGGTTTGGTTTGTAAAGAATAGCCATTTCAGGAAAGGGCAATTTGGAGCATAGCAGCAGTGCTGAAGCCCTTAGCCCACATTCTCCTTCTCCAAATTCTCCTCCTCGCCCCACAGTCCCTTTTCTGTCCATTATGAGCAATGCTATGTTTGGTCCATGCTGCCAGTGCCTGCAGTCTGAACCACTGGTTGATCAGGGCACTTACTACTGGGCTTCCTTGTATTCAGGTTGCATCAGCTTGCCCAAAATCATCCTCCATCTGGAAACATACAAAGCGCCATTGCATATCTATCCCTTAGGGCTCATGATTAGTGTTTTGTGTTTTTACTAATTAGCTGCCAGGCAGCTGCTCTGAAGATCAGGGAGCTGCAGCCAGACAGCCACCCCTTATGAGTCTAACTGTATGATACATGTGTTTGCAAGTGTATGTTTGATGTGTTCACTCTTCACATTTTTAGGTGTGCTCTTAATTCTAGGGGGGAAAGTAATGTTGGCAAATGGAATCAAGGCAAGGGAGGAAAAGGGAGGGTTCTGGGATGGCAGAAGGAGTGGAATGTCAGGATAGCAAGGCTGGGAGATGGGATTTTTCCTCTTCTCAGATGCAAATCTTCTTCCAACAGTCTCCTCCTTGTTCCTTTGCTCTCTGGCGATGGCCCATTTCCTGATCTTTTCTGTTTTCTTTCCATCTGTCTATCGATCTGGCTTTTGACTGTACATCCTGGCCCTTACAGGAATGCTTTGGGGTAATTATACTTTTTGTTTCTCTTTGGGGGAATACGGCGTGAGGGAAACATGACTTGAATGGAAGAACCTGGTTTGCTTATGTCTGTTATGTTGCTATCCATTCACATGGACTTGTTTTTCATTTGAGAAAAGTGCTTTGTTCAGTCTGGGCTATCAGAAAGTGCTTAGTAACTGCCCTTCAGACTCATTCAGAGAACTCATTCTAGGGCAGTGTTTCCCAACCGGTGTTCCGCGGCACACTAGTGTGCCGCGAGACGTTGCCTGGTGTGCCGTGGGAGGGAGGCGGGCGAGTCGGGCGGCGGGGCGGCGGCGGCGAGGAGAGGCCGCCCAGCGCGGGGCTCTCGCCGTCTGCCTGCCTGGCTGCCTGCGTGGCGCTGACGTCACGGGGCTGTAACGTGCCCCACATAGGCACACGCGGGGCGGTGAGCGAGCTCCCTCCCACATCCCATCGCCGCTCGCTTCGGCCGGCCTACTGGGCTGTCGCAGGCAGAAGGCCTGCGCATGCGCGAGGTTTTCGTGCCTTCGGGATTCCCTTCACGCCTTCCTCCTCCCGGGTCCTTGAGAGCGCGGGAAGCGGCAGCGCGAGACCGGCGTTGAGCCTGGTAGGTATTGCGCTTGCCAAGGCAGTCATTTGGGAAATGGAAACTTGCAAAGCAAGCAACCAGTTCAATCTGAAGTACGTGTATGCTTAATATCCTGTATCTGAAACCTGTTCTGCCCCCTCCCCCACACTTGGTGCCATTTTCATCTACACATGCAGCAGAGTAAGTTGACCCAGAATAGTACCAATTCAGATGGCAGATGGGAGAATGACAGTGCTGAATGCTTTCCCATGTAGAACAGTCCCTGCAAATAAAAACCTAGCATATTTGGAAGAGGGATGCTAGCCTAACCATTACCTTCTATGCTGTTACTATTTTTTTTTTTATTATTTTTTACATAAGTAAAAAGTGACCTTTCCCCATCTGGCATGGTGGTGTGCCTCGAGATTTTTTCCATGAAACAAGTGTGCCTTTGCCCAAAAAAGGTTGGGAAACACTGTTCTAGGGCAGGCTCTGATTCCGATTCATGCTTTCTGGGGACCACCTCGCTCTAAAGCGTGGTGATGCTGCAGCAAGAGGAGGAGGAGGAGACACCAGGACAGGTGCTTTGCTTGCTTTACAGCGAGGGAGAAGGAGGGGTGGATGGGAGCCATGGCTCTGGCTGCGGAGGCATCCCTCAGCTAGCGACTGCAGTGGCAGCCAAAGGATCCCTCTGTCATCCAGTGCATTCGCTCCATAAGATGCTCAGACATTTCCCCTTACTTTTTAGGAGGAAGAAAGTGCGTCTTATGGAGCGAAAAATACGGTACATAAAAACATAACAAAATACTTTTTTTAAAAAAAAGCCTTCCCTATACAGGATTTCCTTCAGGGGGCTCGGGGGTCGCATAACTCAATGCCCTCCAACATTTCTCCAATGGAAATAGGGGCATCCTAAGGAAAAGTGGGACATTTTGGGATGCAATCAGAAACCGAGATGGCTTCTTTAAATCAAGGAACCTCCCTGGAAAATAGGGAGACTTGGAGGGCCTGATACAGAGAGATCCAATATTGGTCCTGTCGTGTAGCACAAGGGTGGGGAAGCTTTGGCCCTGCAGATGGTGCTAAATGACACTGCTCCCCATCCCTGGCCATTAGATTAGACCCTGCTTGCTTGTGAGCCACAGGTTCCCCGCCTTTGCTATAGCATTTGGTTAGGCCTTCATTATGTGTCTGCTTTAGGCCACAGAGTTTGGGTACTGTTAATGGACAGCAAATTGCCAGTTGTTTTATGCGTTGCTTTCAAATTATTGGTTTGTTGCAGTGGGTGAGACGGCAATTGGATTTAACACCACAGCCAGTCATTCCCGCTCTATTTCCGTACACAGAAACCAGCACACGTCCAAAACAAATGGAAGGCAATTATTTTCTCTTTTATCTCGCTCCTTTTTGTGAACGGAACGGAGGCGACTGGAAGTTGTAAGCCAGAGTAACTCTGTGAGCTGAAACTCAGGGGAGGAGACCTCCCTGTCCCCAGCAGTTTTGAACTCTGCAAAATCTAGAGCAAAGATTACTCCTTTCTCTTCTTCCCACTCTTCCCGATACCTGAGCTGGGATTTGAGCTTGTAGCTCATCTTCCGATGTTGTTTAAAAGCCGCCATTAAGAAGACAGAACGTTTTTGTTCTCCGTTGCTATAAAGAATAGAGATGAAATTGCAGGGAGGCCCTTTTTAGGTTAAATATTCAGAGAAACATTGTGAGTCAAGCTAGACAATAAGGCAATTTTTCCACAAAAGCTGCACTGGAAATTCACTGGAAATTCGTAATAGTTGCTTCTCATTTTATAATTTAAAGACACAGGAGCACTCCTGAAAAGCTGTTTCCATATCTGAATATGCTTTTGTTTGTCTTTCATTCTATGCATGCGACTGAAGTTTCCTGGCTTATTGCCCAGAGGTGTTGCCTGTTTCTTTAGAAAGCTCACAATGACAGCAGCTCCTGCTGCCTCAATGTCCGTCTTTCCCTTATGATTGCTGCAGCCAGAAGAACTAGTCTGTTAAAACAGGTGTTTAGGGCTACCCCCTTGTTTCATCCCACAACAGGCAGCAGAGACAGTGGATGAAGGGATCCTTGAAAAACTGGATTGTCCTGGAGCTTATAAAGAGACAAGCGCTATCATTGGCTCCCAGTACGTTTCCGAGCACAATTCAAAGTGTTGGTGCTGACCTTTAAAGCCCTAAACGGCCTCTGCCCAGTATACCTGAAGGAGCGTCTCCACCTCCATCGTTCTGCCCGGACACTGAGGTCCAGCTCCAAGGGCCTTCTGGCGGTTGCCTCGCTGCGAGAAGTGAGGTTACAGGGAACCAGGCAGAGGGCCTTCTCGGCAGTAGCGCCTGCCCTGTGGAACGTCCTCCCATCAGATGTCAACTATTTTACTTTGAAAAGACAACTGAAGGCAGCCCTGTTTAGGGAGGTTTTTAATGTCTGATGCTGTATTGTTTTTAATATTTGCTTGGAAGCTGCCCAGAGTGGCTGGGAAACCCAGCCAGATGGGCAGGGTATAAATAATAAAGTATTCTTAAAAAGGTAAAGGGACCCCTGACCATTAGGTCCAGTCGTGGCCGACTCTGGGGTTGCGGCGCTCATCTTGCTTTATTGGCCGAGGAAGCCGGCGTACAGCTTCCGGGTCATGTGGCCAGCATGACTAAGCCGCTTCTGGCGAACCAGAGCAACGCACGGAAACGCTGTTTACCTTCCTGCCAGAGCGGTACCTATTTATCTACTTGCACTTTGACGTGCTTTCAAACTGCTAGGTTGGCAGGAGCTGGGACCGAGCAACGGGAGCTCACCCCGTCGCAGGGATTCGAACCACTGACCTTCTGATCGGCAAGTCCTAGGCTCTGTGGTTTAACCCACAGTGCCACCCGTGTCCCATAAATTTATTATTGTCCCATTATTGCCTCATTATTATTATTATTAGGGATTAATTACAATATCAGCAAAACCCACTGGCACTTAAAAGTTGTGTGCCTTTAAATCCAAAGGGACTTTTCCGGAGAGCAGGGCAGATTTGCAGGAGTCCTCATGCATTTTCGCATGGGGCAGGGAATAGTTTGCCCCACCTGTCTTAGGCATCTTGCCAAAGAATGGTTCACCTCTTTTTATCTGCTCTGTGTTCAGCATTGAGTGGATGCCTACTGCTTTGATTGGTTTTATTCAATTGTGCTTCTGTAGTATTTTCCTTTTGCATCAGTATTATGTTCACCGCTTTGGGTACCTCTGGGCCAAAAAGCAGTATATAAATAAACCATAATATAAAACATATCCAGGTCACAGTGTGATCTGGAGAGGAGGCTAAGCAGAAATTTGCATTTTCCTCTGAGACCAATCAATATAGCAGGCTCTCCAATCGAAGCTGCAACCAACTTCAATCAAGAGACGTTATAAGCCAGGCTAAAAATATCGCTGGGGCTGTCTCGCTGTATTATGTAACTACCCCAGTTTAAGGTTGAGGTGTGGATAGCTCATATACATAGTGGTTGTGCATTGTATTTCAAAGGACGTAGAGATCTTCCAGTACAGTGGTACCTCAGGTTAAGAACTTAATTCGTTCCGGAGGTCCGTTCTTAACCTGAAACTATTCTTAACCTGAAGCCCCATTTTAGCAAATGGGGCCTCCTGCTGCTGCCGCCGAGCGATTTCTGTTCTCATCCTGAAGCAAAGTTTTTAACCCGAGGTACTATTTCTGTTTTGTTTTGTTTTTACTCTTTTTATTAAATTTCACTTAAATGACAAAAAGAAAAAACAAAACTACAGTTACAGAAAAAGGAAAAGAAAAAAATATTCATATACAGCATATAAATAACATCCATTTCTGTTACGGTTTCTTGTCTTATTCCTTGAGTCTCTATATCTTTACCCATTTAAATCTTTTCTCTACACACCAATTGACCTCCTTCCCACCTGATTTCGGGCTTCTTGATCAAAAATTCTTTCTTTTTTCTGCAGCCAAAAATTATTATAGTTTACGCATCATAAGATTTATGTCAGACCGGCAGTAGTTTCTAAGTTTCTATAGTTTCCTTTAATATATGCCATAAATTTATTCCAATCACAAATAAACTTTGTATTTTTTTGGTTTCTAATTTTTTGGGTCGTTTTGGCCAATTCAACATATTCAAATAATTTTGTTTGCCAATCTCTGACCGAGGTACTATTTCTGGGTTAGCCAAGTCTGTAACCTGAAGCGTCTGTAACCCGAGGTACCACTGTAGATCCCAATCTACCTTCTCCCCACCCCTGTGTAAAAGAATTCCCTAATGATTGTGCCTAGAGAAGAAAGTCTTTGGCCAACAAATCTTTTTACAGAAAAATTAGTTCTGGAAGAAGGCAGGGAAGGAGGATTAGGACCTGGCTGTCATCCAGAAAGCAAGTTTTGAGTAAGGTAAAGGTTTTGTTTTTGTTTTGTTTTTTTACTACTGGACAGGTGGTGAAACAGAAAAGTGCCCCACAGATGTGTAGGGAGGCCTGTTCTGTTTAGGGAGGTGAGAATTGCCGTGATGAATGCTGGAAAGGATGCCAAATGTGAATGTGGAGGAAGAAAACTGGGGAAAAGTTACAGATGAACCTTGCAAGCCGAGGTCACTTGAGCAGTAAAAGCAGCGGGTGACACCAGGCACTGATAAGTGTAATGCACAATGGGGGGAAAATAGCATTAATTATAATTCTAATTATACATTGTACAGTGCTAGATCTGAAACTAGCTGTTACCACTCAGGAATGCAATCTTAAAAGTACACTGAAAACGCCGGGAGAGCGTATTGCTGCAGTTTAATGTTAATAATCTCTCGATAAAAGCCAGTTCCCTCCTGGCATGGCGCTGATTCCAGGGTAAAGTGCCATTCTGACGGGGCCCTGCCCACGGGGTCGGGATCATTTTAAGCATTCTTCTGCCTAGGGAGGAGCAGCTTGTAGAGAAGCAGCCCCCGAGTGGCTGGTTAGGGTATCTGGAGGGAAGCACTTGGACAAAAGACCCTGGTAAATAATAATACGAAAATGGCGACACATGCATAGGCAGTATGGTTATTGGCTTCCCACTGTGCTTGCCCAATATGAGCATTTTTATACCTATTCTTAGGTGATCCTTAATTGATTAAGGCTGCAATCCTGCCCCTACTTAGCTGCTAGCAAACCCCACTGAATCAGCGCCGAATTTACATATAAGCTCAACAAGCTATAGCTTAGGGCCCCACCCCCCAATATACTTCTTCTTAATTGTATTTCACTTCAACAATTACCGTATTTTTTGCTCTATAAGACTCACTTTTTCCCTCCTAAAAAGTAAGAGGAAATGTGTGCGCGCCTTATGGAGCGAATGCAGGCTGCGCAGCTATTCCAGAAGCCAGAACAGCAAAAGGGATTGCTGCTTTCACTGCGCAGCGATCCCTCTTGCTGTTCTGGCTTCTGAGATTCAGAATATTTTTTTTCTTGTTTTCCTCCTCCAAAAACTAGGTGTGTCTTGTGGTCTGGTGCGTCTTATGGAGCGAAAAATACGGTGCTTTGATAAAATACATATTTCTTTATGTGCAAATGGCTTTAGATACCTATTAGGTCCATAAATTACCATATAGCATATATTCAACATAAAAAAGCGACAAAGAACAGCTGGACATATAAAGGGCCCCATGACCCTTCAGTAGCTTAGGGCCTCATCAAACCTAAATCCGGCCCTGCACTGAATAGCTATTATTATTATTATTATTATTATTATTACTGATTAAAATTTGTATGTCGCCCTTCATCTGAAGATCGGCGGGCAGTTCACAGCATAAAAACACAAAACAAGATCACAAAATACATAGTAAAACAAAAGAAAAACCAATAACCCATCTCCCACAAACTCGTTCAAAGGGCAATGGGATGTTTAGGTGGCTAAAGGCCTGGATACAGATAGGATTGTACTGCAAATTACCTCCTTGAGGCCCGTCTTACCCATTGAGGCTAGTGGCGCGGGACGCCAGGGCATCAAGTTCTGAAGGGCAGCAGGTGAGAGTTCGGGGATCACTGAATGAGCGCGCTGAGTGCGCCAGGGTGCGTGCAATGCTCCCGCTGAACGTTGGCTCAGTATTTTCCCTTTTAGCCTGCAGGCGCCGAATTCTGCAGGGCGCCAGAAGGCTAAAAGGGAAAAAAACTGAGCCGACGCTTTGCGGGAGCGGCGCACAGACCCTCGCTCACTCGGCGCAGGCCCGCTCGCTCGGTGTGCTGCCTGCCGTGGCCACTGTGGCACGAAGTGACAAGCTGAGCCCGGAGGCACTGCATCCAGCCTCCGCCTCTTCCCCACTGGAGAAGCTGCCCTCCAGCCGCTGCCTGCCTCCTCCTGCCCTTAAAAAAGGTCAACTATGGGAAAGAGGGGGCGCCGGAGGGAACTTTGCACCACGGCGCCGGATATGCTTAAGATAGCCCTGCCTGCCTTTTCACCCAATTGGTCAAATGCATTTAAATATATATAGCCCTAAGAATCACCGTGCATGCCTTTTTCAAGATACTGTGGGAAGTATTTTTCGCTCCATAAGATCCACCTGACCATAAGACGCACCTAGTTTTTAAAGGAGGAAAGGGGGAAAGCCCCATTTTGGAGGGGATCAGCTCAGTTGTGAAGCTTCTTTTGCAAAGGGGAAAAGGCCCTTTTTTTGAGGATCAGCTGAAAGTTGTTGAGCTTACTTTGCAAACGGAAAAAAATCCTGTTTTTATGGGGTTCAACTCACAGTTCTGCAGCTTCTTTAGGAAAGGAAAGGGAGCCGTTTCTACAGTTTCCAGACAGATAATCTAATCATGCAGTCACATGTTGCTGGGGAAACAAACAGCCTCCATCTGCAGAACATTCAACAGTGGAGGCCTGGGCAAGGGGCCGGAAAGGGAGCCAGCGATCGACCACACATTCGCTCCATAAGATGCACAGACATTGCCCCTTACTTTTTAGGAGGAAAAAAGTGTGTCTTATGGAGCGAAAAATACGGTATGTGTGGGCATGCCCAAGGGAGCTTTGGGCGAGAGCTTCTGCAGTGGGCGTCCTCCATCCCACCTGGTGAGCCACCTTTGAAACAGAGCAGCCTTCCCAAGGTGCCTTGTGGCATCATACAGAAGAAGCCTTCTGCTTACAAAAGAAAAGCTCTGAGTGATGTGTGGCAAGAGGTCAGGTGTTTTCCTATCAGTTCTATACATCTTCCTTCAAGAGAATTTGAAGTTCTAATTCTTCTTCTTTTTAAACTCCTCAGTAATGCTGAGTTTTCTTTCAAGATCTTGATTTCTTTTTTTAAAAAAGAATCTACAGTATTTAATGCATACTGAGTTTTTGAGATTGTTAAGTCCTTGATAATAATGTTATGTTAGATTAAAAAGCATGTATCTTACTGGATAGCCCCAAGCTATTGCATCCACCTAAAGTAGTTTGTTGGATTCTGTCAGGGAACTGACATCGGAGCCAGAGGTGGAGGGAAGGCTCTCAAGTGATGCTGGAGAGGGACCCAGCAGGGAGAGAGGCAGCTCCGCAGATGGGGAAGCAAATCAGCGCAACACCAGGGATATAGAGGGGCTGATGGGGGAATCGGCGAGAGGGCTCCAGGACTCTTCGCCGGACACCAGCGGGGAGAGCACGGGTCCTCCGCTACCCACGCCCTCCCTGCGCAGAAGAATTCCGTGCAGGGAGAGTAGGAGGAGACTTGGCATCAAACAACTTTTATGCTGGAAAAGGTTTAAGAAACGCCCACTGACGGATTCTGCTAGCCACTGAGGCAGCCACGAAGTGAAGGGCTGTCCAGACAGGAAAGGTTTAACAAGCCAACTTAGCCAGGAGTGGCGGTAACTTACGCACGAGCAACCCATATTCATTACAGATTCCATTTATTGATAGAATGAATCTTCTACCAGAGAATGATCTGAAGGCATGAGACTACTATCTTGCTGGAGCCAGGCAGGTTTCTGATAAGTGCCCAGATGGTCACTGCTTAGGTATTGCAAATACACCACCTTGGGTTCCATAATGGAAGAAGAGCAGGATATAAATGCAATAATAAGAAAATAAAAATTTAAAAATACTTTTCAGCCTTATTATATTAACAACTCAGAACTAAGAAAGCCTCAAAAGTTCCTTTAACTCACATCCTCAGCTATAAAAACGTACGGATTAAATATCAATCAATCGATCTTTATTACGGTCCAGAGACCCAACAAATCGTTACAAAGCAATGCACAATTCAGACAGCCTACCTCCAGGTTAAACAAGCATTTTGTTCAGACTTAAAGATAGGGATCATTGGTTCTTGCAACCACCAATAAAAAATGGTTTATCCATTAATTATGAAAAATCTAAAATTTTAGTATTCGAAAGAAACTTCTCCCGGTCTAAATGGGGGCTGGATGGCCATAACCTTGAACAGATCAAATATGTCATCCAGCAATTAACTACTGAAGGTTTAGGTAATGAATCTCCCAATTAAACAAATTAAAGCTTGCAACCCTACTTTATAAGGGTTTGTTTTGTTTTTTTGTATACGAGTATTAATCTTCTTGTCCATACATATGTCTTGTGTTGAGGTCAGGGACTTCTGCAACTTTTCAAGGATACTTGATAGAGGGCTTGGTTCTTTCACAGACCTCACATGCTTTGTTTTATTAGCTCGGAACTAGTTCAAAATACAAAGCTCAGTTCTCTTGCATAATTCTCTCTCTCGCTTTCTCTCTCTAAATTTTAATTTGTCAGCATTATGCTCTGGTTTGCATAGGAGTTGCCTCTCCTGGATATTTTCTTTTTCTGTGCATCTGGGCATGTTATTGTGTTCTTCCTCTGACTCAACCCTAATCCCTCTCCCTCGCTCCTGCTGAGGGTGAGGGAACTACAACTGCGCATGCTCGGTGGGAGGTGGGGAAAAGTGCACTTACCAGCCTCATATCACCAACATTGTTAGTTGGTTATTGCATCAATGCATGAAGGAGTTAATACCATAGAGTAAAGTGTTCTGCCAGGCTTAGCTATGTCACTTCCCCTTTACTAGGGGAGGAAACAGGTAATCAAGCCTTTGCCTGCCCCCCCCCCCCCAGTCTACCTGAGAATTCAGCATGTGAGAAGGTCTGATCTGGTTGCTCCAGCTCAGCAGCATGGCTTTCACCAGCCTTTCTCAGGTTCCTATACCAAAAGTTTAGGAACTTTTACCACTAAGCTACATTTTACTGCCTGTGCAAGTTTTTTGACTGATGTATGGAAAGGCGCATGAATCTGACCTTTGGAGAATTTGTAAGTAAACCATTTTATAAACTTACCAAACATGTGGTCTTTTCCTATGCTAGGGGAAGAGGGAAACTTTGGAAGGAACTCTTAAAGGGGACAAGTTTGGAATGTCTTTATAAATTACTTGGATGACGGAACTGAGGGGATGCTCATCAAATTTGCAGATGACACCAAACTGGGGGAGGGGGGGCATAGCTAATGCCTTAGGAGACAGAATCAGAATTCAGAATGACCATAGCATATTGGAGAACTGGGCCCAGGCTAACAAAATGAATTTCAGTAGGGACAAATATAAGGTTCTGCCCTTAGTCAGGAAGATCCAGATGCACAAATCCAGATGCACAAATATAGGATGGGGAACACCTGGCTTATTAGCAGTACATGTGAAAAGGATCTAGGGGTCTTGGTGGACCACAAGCTTAACATGAGTCAAGAGTGTGATGTAGCAGCAGCAGCAGCAAAAAAAGCTAATGCTGTTCTAGGTTACCTCAACAGAAGTATAGTGTCCAGATCAAGGGAAGTACAGTGGTACCCCACAAGACGAACACCTCGCAAGACGGAAAACCCGCTAGACGAAAGGGTTTTCCGTTTTGGAGGCGCTTCGCAAAACGAATTTCCCTATGGGCTTGCTTCGCAAGACGAAAGCCCATAGGGAAATCTCCGGGGACCTCTTTTAAATGCTAGCGGTGGGGAGCAAAGCCTTTCCCCCCCCCTCCGGCCTTCAGAAGAGGTCCAGGAAGGCTGGCGGGGGCCGAAAGGCTTTGCTCCCCAGCGCCAGCATTTTAAAAGCAGTCCGGGATAGCAGGGAAGCGCTTCCCGCTATCCCGGACGGCTTTTGAAGGCAGGAGAGATCCGCGAAGCCTGGGCGGCTGATGTCAGCGCGCGCAGGCTTCGGCATGCCGGCAACTCTCCGCCAGCAGCGGCAGCGCTGCCGCTGCTGGCGGAGAGGTCCGCGAAGCCTGGGCGTGCTGATGTCAGCGCGCGCAGGCTTCGGCATGCCGGCAACTCTCCGCCAGCAGCGGCAGCGCTGCCGCTGCTGGCGGAGAGGTCCGCGAAGCCTTGGCCGGACAGCTTTTGAAGGCAGGCAGGGGGGAGCAAAGACTTTCGCCCCCGCCAGCCTTCAGAAGAGGTCCAGGACCTCTTCTGAAGGCTGGCGGGGGGCAAAAGTCTTTGTCCCCCCCTGCCTGCCTTCCCAGGGGCTTTTAAATCGCCCCGGACAGCGGAGAAGCCCTCCGCTGTCCCGGGGCGATTTTAAAATGCCACCCGCCAGCATTTTAAGATCGCCCCGGACAGCGGAGAAGCCCTCCGCTGTCCCGGGGTTTTTTAAAATGCTGAGGGTGGGAAGAAAAGCCCTTGTCCCCCCCCCAGCCTTCAGAAGAGGTCGGGGGACAGACTGTCCCCGGACCTGGTTTGAAGTCGGTTTCCCTAGGAACGCATTAATTGATTTTCAATGCATTCCTATGGGAAACCGTGCATCGCAAGACGAAAAACTCGCAAGAAGAAAAAACTTGCGGAACGAATTAATTTCGTCTTGCGAGGCACCACTGTAATAGTACCACTCTATTCTGCCTTGGTCAGACCACACCTGGAATACTGTGTCCAATTGTGGGCACCACAATTTAAGAAAGATGTTGACAACCAGGAATGTGTGCAGAGGATGGTGACCAAGATGATCAAGAGTCTGGAAATTAAGCCTTATGAGGAGCCCTTGAAGGAGCTGGGTATGTTTAGCCTGGAGAAGAGGAGCCTGAAAGGAGATGTGATCGCCATCTTCAAATACCTAAAGGGCTGTCATGTATGGAGGAGGGAGCATGCTTGTTTTCTCCTGCTCTGGAGGGTAGGACTCGAACCCATGGCTTCAAGTTACGTGAAATGACAAAACATTCGTAAAAACATTCTGACAGTAAGATCTGTTCGGCAGTGGAACAGACTCCCATGAGAGGTGGTGGACTCTCCTTCCATGGAAGTTCTTAAGCAGAGCTTGGATGGCCATCTGTCATGGATGCTTTCGCTAAGATTACTCCATTGCAGGGGGTTTGACTAGATGACCCTCAGGGTCCCTTCCAGTCCAAGATTCTATTATTCTAACACATTTGGAAGGGCATATCTTAACATTTTTGCAGCCTGTATTTCCATGCTTTACTTTGCTGCCTATTCTGTGATTTTCAATCTCTGCTGGGGTTCTCTCACCAAAGTATACTTGCCCCAAACTTGGACCTTGGCATCCAGGAATTCTATTCCTTTTATAATTTTTTCCCCTCAAACCAACAGAAAAATGGGGAAGGGAACGGGCTTAGGTGGGCCCCCTTCTCCTTTGCTTCTGACCGGCGCTGAGTTGGGCAGCTCTCACAAAGCTTGTGTGCACAATGTCACCATATTTTTTGATCTATAGGACGCACCTGACCATAGGACGCACCTTGTTTTAGAGGGGGAGAACAAGAAAAAAAACCCCTCCCCCGCTCTGCTCAGCGCCCCTTCAGCGAAGCGGCAGGAGAAACAGAGCCCCTTCCATTTCTCCTCCCGCTTCGCTGAAAGGACGCTGTGCAGCTCTCCCTCTTTGCTGAAGCCAGGAGAGTCTTGCTCTCCCGGCTTCAGGAAAAGGAACCCGAAGCCTCTGGAGCGCAGTGGGAGCTACCGCTGTGTTCCGGAGGCTTCAGGCGGCTATCCCTGAAGCCTGGAGAGCAAGAGGGGTCGGTGCGCACTGACCCCTCTCGCTCTCCAGGCTTCAGCGAAAGCAACGCGAAGCCTCCGGAGCGCGGAGGGAGCGCTCCCTCTGCGCTTCAGAGGCTTCGCGTTGCTATCGCTGAAGCCAAGGAGCCTGCATTCGCTCCATAGGACGCACACACATTTCCCCTTAATTTTTGGAGGGGGGAAAGTGCGCCCTATAGGGCAAAAAATACAGTAGTTGAAGCCATGAAGAGCAAGGGAAAGTTGAGCTGGGGAAGACTGACAACTGCTGCTGCTTCTCCTTTGGATTGAGACTGTGGATGGTGTCTTTGCTAGTTGGCATGAACATCCATGCATATGGATGGGCTCTGCCAGAAAGGGCCAGGGTTCATTGATCTGCCCGGACACTGAGGTCCAGCGCCGAGGGCCTTCTGGCGGTTCCCTCACTGCGAGAAGCCAAGTTACAGGGAACCAGGCAGAGGGCCTTCTTGGTAGTAGCACCCTCCCTGTGGAACGCCCTCCCACCCGATGTCAAAGAGAAGAACAACTACCAGTCTTTTAGAAGACATCTGAAGGCAGCCCTGTTTAGGGAAGCTTTTAATGTTTAACAGACCACTGTATTTTAATACTCTGTTGGAAGCCTCTCAGAGTGGCTGGGGAAACCCAGCCAGATGGGTGGGGTATAAATAATAAATTCTATTCTATTCCTGCCTCCACTGGAGACTGGTGAACCAGGATGGCACCTCATATATCTCTTCTTCCCTCCTTCCCTATTTACAGACTTTATGGGGTGGGAGGAAACTGGGCAGCGTTGCCAACTTAACCAAACAAATCTAGTTCGATCAATATTTCACCTCCGCTGAGTCCTTGTTTTCCATCAAGTGTGTGTTGTGTTTACTGTGATGATTTGATTCCCCTGCCTGTGGACATGTTTGTGTTTTTTGTATACGAGTCACATCCCGTGATTTGCTTCATCACAGTGAGGTGATATAAGACGAAGAGTTTGAGATGTTTGATCCATAGTATTGTCAGAGCTGCCTTCTTGGCAACACATCTCATATCACAACAAGCTTGACTTTAAACCAGGTGCAATCTACACCTCCCTGAACTCAAACAGAGAGAAGAACAATGGTATTTGTACCAACCGTTGCAGAAATAATACAGTCTTAATAAAATAAGAAAACTGCTTTAGCCTCAAAATTGAATTGGGAGATAAATTCAGCTGAGTGAGTTTGGAGAAGGCATTTATTACAATATATTTAGATTTTGGTCAACGCAGTTGGTTGTGAGTATCTTGAAAAACACCAAGGTGAAATCTACACACATATAAAAAAGGTTGTGAAAGTGCTTTTTAAAAAAAGTTTTGAAAAATACATTGAGTTTTGCATTGCTCATTGTTGCCATCTAGTGTCAGATTAATATTTTGCACTTTACAACACATTTAAAACATTTTATTTGCAGCTGGGTAGCTGAGTCCCAAGTAAGCAAGGTGCTATCTTTCCCTGGACTATTACTGCTGGAATTATGCAAGTTTTCAAGTTTCATAGAATTCTACATATGCTCCTGAAATAGTGGTACCTGCCCGATAGAGCCCTATGCAATTCGAAAGCTTTCATATTTCCACACCAAAAGTCCAATTATATCGCCTGGGAAATTTTCTCTTTCTTTTGAATAAGCAGGCCTTGTTTCATAGACTTCTGCCACCTGGTGCAGGCGTCAGTTTTAGGAATGTATCTCTCCTTCCCATCTCCCCCGTCCGTTATTGCAGTAGGCAGTACAGTGATTTCCTCACAATTTTGTGAATGCGGCGAGATTTGAACTGGGGATTTTGAAACTCACAGTCTTGTCTCTGCTTGCATGACTAGTTTTTTTCTATTCCTGCCTTGCTTCTCCATTCTCTGCATACATGCAGGCCAGTTATGTGTCTGTTTCCTTTAAAGTAAGGCCTGATGAGCTCAGTGCGATTTAACTGCTAAATCTCTGTCTTTCTCAGAGCTGATGAACAATTTGATCACCCAGAAGCCTGCATGAAGCTTAAAGTATGCTAAATACTCGGCTTTTGATTGAAGTCTGAAGCGAAGCTGCTTAATTGCATTCTTCAAAATCTGTACTTGATTTGTGGATTGTCCCTACTGCCGCTGCCACATTATTTGGCTTTGAAGCCTGGTATAGAATGTTGACCCCAAATTTATTGTCTGGAGTGGGGCTCTGGGCTCATGTCCCAAAAACTTTTAAATACCTAGCAAGGCTCCCTCCAGTCAGATGAGAAACGGCAGTGATCAGCTGTTCAGATAATGGGAAAGGGTGGGGCGTGGGTCTGCCATGTGCAAACATTTCTGAGGGATGCAGACATCACCCACTGGCATGAGAACTGCGTCATCTAGAAATGGATACCTGCCCCCTTGCAAGTACAGTGGTACCTCTAGTTACGAACTTAATGCGTTCCGGAGGTCCGTTCTTAACATGAAACTGTTCTTAACTAGAGGTGTGCTTTTGCTAATGGGGCCTCTTGCTGCCGCCGGCACACGATTTCTGTTCTCATCCTGGGGCAAAGTTCTCAACTCGAGGTAACTCTTCCAGGTTAGCAGAGTTTGTAACCTGAAGTGTTTGTAACCAGAGGCATTTGTAACTCGAGGTACCACTGTATCGCCTTTGCTAGATCATGGTAAAGGTGCTTTGCCTTTCTGGTGGAAATTTGACTGCTGTGAGGCGGAGAGGACAGGAAGTTTCCCCTTAAACCAGGCATGGCCAAATTTGGCCCTCCAGATATTTCAGGACTACAACTCCCATCATCCAGCGGCGTAGCGTGGGTTGTCAGCACCCAGGGCAAGGCAAGTAATTTGCGCCCCCTAACCCGTGGATTGGTGCCCCCTAACCCTACAAATCTATGCCTATGAATGATGGTCCCCCTCTCTCTCTTTCTCATATTCCAATTGATTCCCATTTCCGCCGATCGATCCCCGAAGCTCTCACTCAGCGAAATTCGTGCGTAATTACGCTTCACCATCCCTAATCCTGCCGCTTCCACCAGGAAATCATGACGGTGCGTTTCTCCTCTCCAAACTTTCCCCGGCCCTTTGCCGGCCGGTGCAGCCCTTTTGGTTATGAGCTCCCCTCCTTCTCTGCCCGCTTCCGACCCCACCTCCCCGTCCAGCCTCCTGAAAAAAGGCGCCGGCGCCGAGGAGGACACCCCCGTGGCCATCGGAGAGAGGCGGGGCCAAGGGAGGCAAGCCACAATGGGCGAGGTGGGGGTAGGTGGCCACGGGGGCGGGCGCTGCCGCAGTCCTCGGGTGGGCAAGGTAGGAGCAGGCGGAGGCTGGCCGGCCGCTCTGACAATAGGGGTGGGCCGAGGGCACGACAGGGCTGGGCCCTCTGGACTCGCCCCCCCCAGATGTTGCGCCCGGTGCGGCCGGCACCCCTGGCACCCCCCACGCTACGCCACTGCCATCATCCCTAGCTAACAGGACCAGTGGTCAGGGATGATGGGAATTGTAGTCCCAAAATATCTGGAGGGCTGAGTTTGGCCATGCCTGCCTTAAGGTAACTTAAAGATAACACCCTCTTGTGATCCAAGCCCAATTGTGGACTATGCCCTGTTTCCCCAGTAGTCCTCTCACATGCTCCAGAAAGGCTTTTGGGGAACTGCCAAGGGAGAGACGGGCAAGAAACTTTCCTTCCATGAACTTTAAGTTCTTCTTCCCTCCCCACCGCATGAGTGGATTGGGTTGGAAATGTGTTCCATTTGATCATTCTAGCACGCGTGGAAGACTCTACAGTGGTGCCTCGCAAGACGAAAAGAATCCGTTCTGTGATTCTCTTCGTCTAGCGGTTTTTTCGTCTTGCGAAGCAAGCCCATTGACGGATTAGCAGATTAGCGCTATTAGCGCTATTAGCAGCTTTTAACGGCTTATCGGCTTATCGGATCAGCTGATAAGCGGCTTAGCGGCTTAGAAAAAGGGGGGGGAGGAAAAAAACCCCGCAGGAACTCGCAAGACATTTTCGTCTTGCAAAGCAAGCCCATAGGAGATTCGTTTTGCGAAGCACCTCCAAAACGGAAAACTCTTTCGTCTAGCGAGTTTTCCGTCTTGCGAGGCATTCGTCTTGCGGGGCACCACTGTACATCCTAATCACATGCTTATCCTTGCATGCCACTATATATAAGAAAGAGGTGACTATTTATGTGTTATAAACAGTGCTTTTTTTCTTAAAAAAATGTTTAGGGGTACTCTCATTTAGACTCGAAAAAATCGCCATTTTATAGTTCAAAACGGGGAAAATAAATACAGCAAATGGACAAAGGTACCAAGAACATGCATTACCACATATTACACAGCTCCCAGTGACTTCCACATGGGCATGGGGTTGTGTGCACTAACATCTTCCCGACTTTCATCAGTAAAAACACCACACATCCATATCCCACACTACTTCACACATTAAACGCTCGCTTCCGTCTGAGGCTCAGGAAACACCGGGAATGGAAATGAGGCCGCCATCGGAGGTAGCAACTGACAATTCACCGTGCTAGAGAAGAATTTTTTCAAAAAATATTTTTAGTTTCCTCTCCCGTTAGATTCACAAAATGTTTAGGGCTATGTGTCCCACCCAGAAAAAAAGCACTGGTTATAATTATAGATTATTACACCGATAAAACTGTTTTTTAAAGCATGCTGGGAAAGAGGCATTTTTTCCTGCTGCCATTTGATTAAAAGAGAGAGCAAGAGAATTGCTCAAACCTACCCGGCATGTGAGCTCAGGACACTACAGCATGGTGGCATGATGCCTTTGCGGCAGATGGCCTAACTCAGCAGGAGTGTAGGTCACCTGTTTTAACCTTGTTTTCTCACTCTTTTTTCACAATAATAGGCAGTCAATGAAAGCTGTTGCCAGTTTGTTTGCTTTTTAATGGTTTCAGGCTGCCCGAGGCTCGTGACCACGGTTTCCATAATTTCGATTTTAAAATCTGTTCCTACTGTATCGTGATTCAAACACGGCCCCGTGGTTTTCACACAGCATTCTGCAAACCCCTGTGATCCTGCAACGAGAGCATCGCTGGGAGCAGGCAAGCTTCCCAGAATGACAGCCTGTTCACCAATTGCCATTTCCAAACTGGCAGCAGCAAAATTGCTGGGAATGTCCTAAGCGGTGGGGTGAATCCCAACAATGCTCGCATGCGCCACGCATTGCATGAGTTGTGCACCCTCCAGAATCTCTTACAACACACAGCGCTTCCTCAACAGGAAAGTCTGCATGGAAGGTGTTCTCTGTGTTAAAAACCACAGAGTTGTGCAATATTATAAATGTGTTTTCTAACCCACCCAGAAGTTTGATCCAGTTTCTTCAACCTGGGCACATGTCAGAAAGTAATAATTTGCGGCGGCATCACATTGAGTTCAGTCTGTGTTTGAGGGGTTCATATTGTTCTCTTCCTTTTGTTTTGTTTTGTTATTTTGGGCGGTTTTGTTCTCCTCTCAACTGTACAGGACGAACAAAGGTCGGGACATAAAAACTATTAAGTCTCTGCGTGTTCTGCGAGTCTTGAGGCCTTTGAAGACCATCAAGCGGTTGCCCAAACTCAAGGTATTCTTGCTTTGACTTGTGATATTCCCTCAGATGAGTCACCTTTGTTCAGAACAGGCCCCCCTGAGCAATATAGGGCAGTTGCTGCCTTTTTCGTTAAGAGTATACCTACTTGAAGGAGCGTCTCCACCCCCATCGTTCAGCCCGGACACTGAGATCCAGTGCCGAGGGCCTTCTGGTGGTTCCCTCATTGCGAGAAGTGAGGTTACAGGGAACCAGGCAGAGGGCCTTCTCGGTAGTGGCACCCGCCCTGTGGAACACCCTCCCTTCAGATGTGAAGGAAATAAGCAGCTATCCTATTTTTAAAAGACATCTGAAGGCAGCCCTGTTTAGGGAAGTTTTTAATATTTAATGCTGTACTGTTTTTAACATTTGACTGGGAGCCGCCCAGAGCGGCTGGGGAAACTCAGCCAGATGGGAGGGGTATAAACAATAAATAATAATAATAATAATAATAATAATAATAATTATTATTATTATTATTATTATTATTATTATTAGAGGACACTTGTTCTGCTAGCATAACAAAGAGCAATGGAGAACAGGGATTTCATCCCACTAACGGTTGCGTAGAATAGGAAGATTTGGCAGGTACAATTCAACCAAATCTGGATTACCAAGTTAGTTGGTGTACATATCATTTTAGCTGCCTTGGCTGCTTCCCAAGGAATCCTGGCGACTGCCATCGGGTATGACAGACCCCTACCCCACTTGTAAAACTACAGTTCCCTAGATGGCCTTGCAGTGACTGTTTAACACCTGCAGTGGAAATATATGTCCTTTGTTTTGCAGCGATGAGAGAAGCTTTACCTGCTCAAATCTCTCTTTTTGATATAGCTCTTACAAGAGCCTCTGTCACTCACTGCACTGCCGGAGACGCTGGTTAGGCCTGTTCTTCCTTGATTTGCACTTTCTGTACATGCTGCTTGCCTTGATGCGAGTGAAGAAAATGCTTTAAGGCCATTTGTGTCCATGGTTGATGAATCGCACCCTTTGGGTTTGCCTCCCCTCTCAGGCCGTCTTTGACTGCGTCGTAACTTCGTTGAAGAACGTCTTCAACATCCTCATTGTCTACAAGCTCTTCATGTTCATTTTTGCGGTCATCGCCGTCCAGCTCTTCAAGGGCAAATTCTTCTATTGTACGGACAGTTCAAAAGATACAGAGAAAGACTGCATGTAAGTACACTGCAAAGCATCTAGCCTTGCATCGTGGCACAATGACACTTACCTCTGGTTGGGCGCCTTTGCAGGATCGCACCAGCATCAGCCCAGGATATGGTGGGTACACTGGAGGTAAGGGTTTCCCCCCGACCTGGGTGAACCCTTTGACCAATGGCAGGCAGGTTGTGGTGCTGGTACGCCCCCGAGATGGATCACACCGAGCTGGCAGACTTTGCCCCCATCCACTCCATGGAGATAGATAGATAGATAGATAGATAGATAGATAGATAGATAGATACATACATACATACATACATACATAGATGATAGATAGATAGATATTACTGTTTTACAATTTCAGATATTCATTTTACATTCTTAAGATACCAGTGACTTCCCTTCTCTTTCCATGGTTCATTTTACATATCTTAAATCCCTGCATATTTTACAAAAACTATACCATTCAGTAGTCCATTATTGCATCCATCAAGACTTATTTACATGGTTGAAGTTTTCTTAATGCTGCCAGCATTTTCAGCTGCACACAATTATTTTCCATATATTCAGTAAATGTTATCCAATCTTCTTTAAACGTATGTTCTTCTTGTTCTCTTATTCTATTTGCCAAGTCTGCAAGTTGTGCGTATTCTGTCAACTTAAGTTGCCATTCTTCTTTGGTTGGAACCTCGCTCATTTTCCATTTTGGGGCTAAAAAAAAAAAACGGGCCACAGTTGCTGCATACACTAATAACATTTTCTGACACCTGGGGATTTCATCTTGAATTATTACCAACAAAAAGGAATCTGTTTTGGGGGGGAAGGTAATTTTAAACATTTTTTTCCATTCATTATAGATCATTTCCCAATACTCTTTTACCCTTTCACCCCATGGACATTTAAACCCGGGGGCTTCTCCAGTTCCTCATCCAGTTCATCCCTTTCAAATCTATGATTCTATGACCCAAGGTCCATAATGGGAGGAAAGGGTCTCTAAAACTCCCAGGAGAAGCATGGACTCGTATTTTTCTTTAGAGCAGGAGGCTTGATCTTGATCTGTCAGTTTTATTTTCCTTCAGGTTGCACTAATCCTGCTGTGGTGGAGCAAGGACAGACACCCAGGTCTTACCTGTAATCTCCCTGCTCTACACCACACCTGGATATAAACCCCACTGCAAGACTCAGACTATCTGGGCCTGTCTCAGTTCCAGAGGGCGCTGGAAGGTCTGTTTTTGGAGTGAAAGAGGCTCATAGGGGAGGGAAGATGAACCATCCTGGAATCGGCTGCCTGCCACCCTGTAATCCTCTCCTCACTACCACCAGCACTTCTGCCCCCAACTCAGCACCCTTCTGACATTAAAAGCCTGGGCGGTGTGGAGAGTGACATTGGGAGAAAGATTGTGGGGAGGTGATTTGCAACCAGGGGGAGGATTTCAGAGCCTCCTCTCCCTGCGTGCTGTGTTTCACACCTGATGACTCTAGGAATCATCCACCCCCCTGCTTTGGGCAGGACCAGTTTTAACAAAGGCTGCCGACACCACCCAAGTGGGTTGTGCACTATAGATACAGTATTGTCCCACCTTTGGTTGTCTTCTTCCTGCTTCTCCCCTTTCTCACTCCACATGCTGGGTGACCTTGGGCTAGTCATGCTTCTCTGAAGTCTCTCAGCCTCACTCACCTCACAGAGTGTTTGTTGTGGGGGAGGAAGGGAAAGGAGATTGTTAGCTGCTTTGAGACTCCTTAGGGTAGTGATAAAGCAGGATATCAAATCCAAACTACTACTACTACTACTACTACTACTACTACTACTACTCTTCTTCTTCTTCTTCTTCTTCTTCTTCTTCTTCTTCTTCTTCTTCTTCTTCTTCTTCTTCTTCTTCCTCCTCCTCCTCCTCCTCCTCCTCCTCCTCCTCTCATTTGTGGGTCCTATTGCTAATCATTCCTCCTGCATCTTTTATAATAAGCCAAATTTTTTACATCTCCATTATGTCCAAAATTCACCATTAAACTATAAGTGTTATTCCAGTCCTGCTTACAGTTTTAACTGTTTACAATGGTTTTTAAGATAAATTATATTTTCCCCCATTCCTTATTGGTCTTCCTGATTTCTGATTCTTTTTTGCCAATTCGGCATAATCCATCAACTTGATCTGCCATTCTTCTCTGGTCGGGACTTTATCTTCTTTCCATCTCTGGGCCAATAGCATCCAAGCAGCTGTGGTCCCATACATAAATGGTCTTTTCTGCTCCCTTGGGGTCCTCTTTCGCACACTTACTTGGCCGAGTCAGGACTTAAGACCCCCCTTTCAAGGAAAGAAAAGGAAAGAATCAAATGGCCCCATATTATTATTGTCATTATTATTATTATTTATGAAATGTATGTACCACACTTCCTTGAAGGATCACAGGGTTGTTTACAGTATCGGCTTAGACCTCTTTCACCCTGACAGTGTGGCAGCGAAAGGCTAATCACCATCTCCCTCCATCTTACAGAGGCCACTATGTGGACCACGAGAAAAACACAATGGAAGTGAAATGCCGAAAATGGAAGCGCCATGAATTCCACTACGACAATATCATGTGGGCTCTGCTTACCCTCTTCACTGTCTCCACCGGAGAGGGGTGGCCACAGTGAGTATTTCCTTTTTTCCCTTTCCAGCGAGGTTAGTAGCGGAAGCGTTTGAGCTTAGCCTTAACTAGTCCAAAACATAATGGAACGCCTGGCACATTTATGTTTCAGTGTCAAAATTAAAAATTCTTGACGTGTTTTTATGAACTATAGTTGTTGTTGTAAACCACAATGGTGTTTTTTTACATGGTGGCATATACCGTATTTTTCGCCCTATAGGACACACTTTTCCCCCTCCAAAAATGATGGGGAAGTGTGTGTGCGTCCTATGGGGCGAATGCAGGCTTTCGCTGAAGCCTGGAGAGCGAGAGGGGTCGGTGCACACCGACCCCTCTCGCTCTCCAGGCTTCAGGAAGCTATCCGCAAGCTGTGGGAGCCCAGCGCGAAGTCGCGCAGCTCTCCCACGGCTCGCGGAGAGCTGCCTGCATCCTGAAGCCTGGGGCATGCTGAGCTCAGCGCGCCCCAGGCTTCAAGCTTCGCGCAGCTCTCCCACGGCTTATGGAGAGCTGCCTGCAGGCTTCGGGCTTCGCGCAGCTCTCTGCAAGCCGTGGGAGAGCTGCGCGACTTCCCTGTTCTGGGGGCTGGGGTCGGGGGAAGCTCGGGCTTCCCATGCCCCAGCCCCGCGCCTGGGGGAAAAAAATAATTCCCCCCTTTATTTCCCCCCCCAAAAAACTAGGTGCGCCCTATGGGCCGGTGCGCCCTATGGGGCGAAAAATACGGTAAATAGTTTTCAGAAATAAATAGATGTGTAGATAGGCTGTTAAACTGGGCCGCACGTTATTTTTGTGCAGTGTTCTAGGAATGCTCTGAGGATGGTTGAGCCATCAGCTAAGGGTAGGTGATAGCTCAATCAGTAGAGGGTGATGCTCTAAATCTCAGGTCACGGGTTCAAGTCCCATGTTGAACAAAATGTTCCTGCATTGCAGGGAGTTGGAATAGATGACCTGTGTGTTCCTTTCTGGCTTAATAATAATAATAATAATAATAATAATAATAATAATAATAATTTATACCCCGCCTATATGCTGGGTTTCCCCAGCCACTCTGGGTGGCTTCCAAAAGAATATTAAAATACTATAATACATCAAACATTAAAAGCTTCCTGAAACAGGGCTGCCTTCAGATGTCTTCTAAAAGCCTGGTAGTTGTTGTTCTCTTTGACATCTGGTGGGAGGGTGTTCCACAGGGAAGGCGCCACTACCGAGAAGGCCCTCTGCCTGGTTCCCTGTAACTTGGCTTCTCGTAGTGAGGGAACTGCCAAAACACCCTCAGAGCTGGACCTCAGTGTCCGGGCAGAACGATGGGGGTGGAGACGCTCCTTCAGGTATACTGGACCAAGGCCGTTTAGGGCTTTAAATTGGCCGTTTAGGACTTTGAATTGTGCTCGGAAACGTACTGGGAGCCAATGTAGGTCTTTCAAGACCGGTGTTATGTGGTCTCCGCGGCCGCTCCCAGTCACCAGTCTAGCTGCCGTGTTCTGGATTAGTTGTAGTTTCTGGGTCACCTTCAAAGGTAGCCCCACGTAGAGCGCATTGCAGTAGTCCAAGCGGGAGATAACCAGAGCATGCACCACTCTGGCGAGACAGTCTGCGGGCAGATAGGGTCTCAGCCTGCGTACCAGATGGAGCTGGTAAACAGCTGCCCTGGACACAGAATTGACCTGTGCCTCCATGGACAGCTGTGAGTCAAAAATGACTCCCAGGCTGCGCACCTGGTCCTTCAGGGGCACAGTTACCCCATTCAGGACCAGGGAATCTTCCACACCTGCCCACCTCCTGTCCCCCCAAAACAGTACTTCTGTCTTGTCAGGATTCAACCTCAATCTGTTAGCCGCCATCCAACCTCCAACCGCCTCCAGGCACTCACACAGGACCTTCACTGCCTTCACTGGTTCTGATTTGAAAGAGAGGTAGAGCTGGGTATCATCCGCATACTGATGAACACCCAGCCCAAATCCCCTGATGATCTCTCCCAGCGGCTTCATGTAGATGTTGAAAAGCATGGGGGAGAGGATTCTATGTGACCTTTCTTTCTTTCTTTCTTTCTTTCTTTCTTTCTTTCTTTCTCTCTCTCTCTCTCTCTCTCTTTGTGTTCCCAGGGTTCTGCAGCATTCAGTGGATGTGACCGAGGAGGATCGCGGCCCCAGCCGAAGCAACCGCATGGAGATGTCCATTTTCTATGTGGTGTATTTTGTGGTCTTCCCTTTTTTCTTTGTGAACATCTTTGTGGCTCTCATCATCATCACTTTCCAGGAGCAAGGAGACAAAATGATGGAGGAGTGCAGCCTCGAGAAGAACGAGGTAACGCTGCAGCGCAAATGGGGCAGGCCTGTGGTGAGAGAGGGGTGGCATTGTTATTTATTGCTTGGGAAGCTAGGCAGATACTTCCAAAGCATTTTGAACATCTGGTTCACACTATTCCAGTGCTGGCTAGAGGCATCTCATGATTACAGTGGTACCTCTGGTTGCAAATGGGATCCATTCTGGAGGCCCGTTCGCAACATGAATAGAACGCAACCCGCAGCGGCGCATCTGCACACATGCAGGTTGCGATTTGCTGCTTCTGTGCATGCACATGACTTCATTTTGCCCGTCTGCGCATGCGCGAGCAGCGAAACCTGGAAGTAACCCTTTCAGGTGCTTCCGGGTCGCTGCAGGACGCAACCTGAAAAAACGTATCATGAAGCTAATGTAACATGAGGTATGACTGTATAAGTTGGGAAGGGGATACTTTTGTGAGTTCGCAACAATACAATAATTAGAAATGGGGGTAATAATTTGGATGCCAACTGACAGTCTTTATCTTCTTCTCCTTCTTCTTCTTCTTCTTCTTCTTCTTCTTCTTCTTCTTCTTCTTCTTCTTCTTCTTCTTCTTCCAGAGAGCATGCATTGACTTTGCCATCAGTGCCAAACCCCTCACCCGCTACATGCCGCAAAACCGGCACACTTTTCAGTACCGGGTCTGGCACTTTGTGGTCTCCCCATCGTTTGAGTACACCATTATGGCGATGATAGCACTGAACACTGTGGTTCTAATGATGAAGGTGAGGAGAACCTGGGGCGACATTGACCGGCTTCCTGGCAATTACAGTGATCTGGTACAACCGGAAAGTTCACTTTTGAGCATGGTTGCCACCTGGGAGATGCCTTCTCTTCCCTCCTGATTCAGCTCCTTGGCTAGAAAACAAAGCAATTGAGAATTGTGAATGATGGGAAGAACCTGAGCAGCATTTCACACAGGTGGGGAACCTGGTGCCTTCCAGGTCTCATTAGACTACATCTCCCATCAGTCCTGACCGTTCGACGTAGAGCTTGGGGATGATGGTAATAGGAGTCTAGTAACACCTTGAGAATCAGAGGTTCCCCACCCCTGGACTAATTTGATTGTTCGCATCTCTCTGTGGTCTTGGGCAAAAGGTTCTTTCCCAGCCCTGCTCCCTAGGAGTGCCAGGGGTGGAAGATGGACCTTCTGCGTGCAATGTTAATATCAAGAATTGTCTTCTTATTGATCTTATGTAAGTTACTCTGGGAGCCTTTCCTGGCTGGAGAGTGGGTTAAAAATGCATTAAATGAAAAAGAAGCATATGCTCTACCTCCAAGCAATGGTTTTTCCACATTTGGGGATGCAACTAAAGATCACTTTTATCCTATACAGTCATACCTTGGATTTCAAACGCCTTGCCTCCCAAACAAATTGGCTCCTGATTGACCGAAACCCAGAAGTGAGTGTTTGGTTTTCGAACGTTCTTTTGGAACCCAAACGTCCAACACTGGTTTTGCGGTTTCCAATTGGCTGCAGGAGCTTCCTACGGCCAATCAGAAGCCATGCTTTGGTTTCTGAACTTTTTGGAAGTCAAACGGACTGCTGGAATGGATTCCGTTCAACTTCCAAGGTATGACTGTATTTTGGATGGACGTCTCAAGTCCTTTAAGCATACATACGTTAACTTAAATATTTAGTGTGTAAAAGTGACCAGCGCTTATTCTCAAGCATGGATCCTATGCACATGTATACAGGAAGCCATCACTTCCTATGTGTCCTTGTCAAGTGTGCAGTTTTTGTCGAACCTGAGCTTGCTGCCATGCAACGTGTGAAGCGTCTACCTACAGCTTTTGCTGTTCGCTAATCTGTTTAGCAATAACATCATAAGACCACACTTGATGTGTGTTTCAATTGTGCTTTCAAGTGTTTTCATAACTTCCCCTCATATGTGCATATATATATGTGCAAGCGCACACACACACCCCATCAGTTATATTCTCATAGGTTGTGTAGCAACTGCCTTTCTTCTGTGCTACTGGCAATTAATTCCACAGGCCTTTATCACTTCCCACACTTTGTAATCAGAATGGATGTCCCAAGCAGCTTCACAGTGAATAAAAAGCCACAGAGAATGCCAAACTGGGTAAAGATGTGTTGATGGATCTCAACCATAACTCTTGCTATAGGTAAAGGTAAAGGGACCCCTGACCATTAGGTCCAATCATGACCGACTCTGGGGTTGTGGTGCTCATCTCGCTTTATTGGCCGAGGGAGCCGGCGTACAGCTTCCGAGTCATGTGGCCAGCATGCCTAAGCCGCTCCTGGCGAACCAGAGCAGCGCACGGAAACGCCGTTTACCTTTCCACCAGAGTGGTACCTATTTATCTACTTGCACTTTGACGTGCTTTCGAACTGCTAGGTTGGCAGGAGCAGGGACCGAGCAACGAGAGCTCACCCCGTCGCGGGGATTCGAACCACCGACCTTCTGATCGGCAAGCCCTAGGCTCTGTGGTTTAACCCACTGTGCCACCCGCGTCCCATAACTCTTGCTACCAGCTGCCAAATCAGTGAATTCCAGGGCGACGAACAGGAACAGAACTTGCTGACGGGTAACTTGATTTTTAGTTAGCTTTATTATATACAGCAGAGCAAAGCACAGCTTTGTACAAGTTACTATATACACAGACGAGATTCAAACTCCTACTCCAAACTCAACACTCCAACAACAAAACTGCTGTGTCTTACTGCTTATAAGGAAGAACTTAGCCAATCACCACCTGTTGCTAGGCTTCCCTGTCTCCAAGCAGACTTCTCATGTAACCTGTTTAACTTGGCTTGTTGCCAACCTACTAATGGTTCACTCCAAAAACTGCTCATACTCAATGTCTCAACAAGATGTTCAAACAAACCAGTTCTGTAGAAGCTGGGCATTGTTATTCCAAATCAGAGAACTCTATGTGTGGATGTTTCACTTGATTTATCCAAGATGTGTGGAGTTTTGTTTTGCTTTAGTTGCTAACTGAATTTTGCATCCAAATTACACATGGGAAAATATAACCTCTTGGGTGATTGTTTTAATACAAGCGGGACCCAGGATATTCTGACTCTTCTTTTCCTTCTCTCTTTCTCTTTGCAGTACTATTCTGCTCCCTACACCTATGAACTAGCTCTGAAGTACCTGAACATTGCTTTTACCATGGTTTTCTCACTGGAATGTGTCCTGAAAATTATAGCTTTTGGCTTTCTGGTGAGTAACAGAGTTTGTAGGGGGTGGGGCGATTAGCTTTTTGGTGATGGTGATTTGCATCAAATAAAAATGCCCTGCACTGCTGGATCATATCAATTGTTTTTATCGAGTTAGTTAAGTAGCGTTTCTCTAACTTGCCCAAGTTCCCAGAAGTTTGAAGGAAAGCTATGACAGATGTGGCTCTTCTTTGCTCCCTGGATATCCTACAAACTGGATGCCAGATTCTGGAGGGATATATTTCATGAGGTCCCTGGAGAGCAAGTTATGTTTATGATCCATTGTGCAATATATTTGACATGTGTTTAGTTACTGGAATCTGTGAATGAGAATGTATGTGGTCTGACAGTGTTGAACTGGGATCTGTAGGATCTCAATAAAAATCCCAGCTTTGTTTTAAGACAGGCTTCCTCAATCTCAGCCCTCCAGATGTTTTTGGCCTACAACTCCCATGATCCTTAGCTAGCAGGACCAGTGGTCAGGGATGATGGGAATTGTAGTCTCAAAACATCTGGAGGACCAAGGCTGAGGAAGCCTGTTTTAAGAGATTCCTGTAATCTCTTGTCTATTTTTTCTTCTTTATTTCTGTCTCTTTTTTCCTGCTTTTCTTTTTTCTCTTTTATCCCTATGTTCTTAGTGTATGTAGATCAATGTTTTAGTTTTCGACCTCCCCCCCTAAAAAGATATTTGATATTAAGCTTTGCATTTCTCTTTATAAATCCTAATAATCCCCCCAAATTAAATTCCTTATGTTGCCATACACACACACACATTTTTATTGATTTTTTAAACATATCATTTCCAACAATCATTTAACATAAATTCTTACCTTACACAATATTTTAGACTTCCATCAACAACCTCTGAAGATTTTCCATTCTTTAGCACTTATTCTGCATTTCTTAATTTCTCTATTACTTTTAATTATCATTAAGTAATAATTCTCTTAATAATCTTCCTTGCAATATTTCACATAATCCTCCTTACAGAACTTCTTGCAGTCCTACTAGCGTAATCTGCTTATTACAATTGCTTTTTAGATAGTTCAAATATTTACTCCAGTCTTCTAAGAATCTCTGGTCCCGCAGGTTTTGAAGTCTTCCTGTTAATTTGTCTAATTCTGCATAGTCCATTAATTTCATTTGCCACTCTTCTTTCGTTGGTAATTCTTCTTGTTTCCATTTCTGTGCCAACCTTATGTTGCTTTGGCAAAAAAGGGTGGCATATCCATTCTGACCCTTAGCTTTGGGGTGAATGTTGTGCTATGCCCCTTTTTGGTGTGGGTCCACAGGATAGAACAGGAGGCGCCTGTTCCACCAACTAGAACGTGAGCAAACCCACCAAGAATGTGAATTCCATCAATAAATATAAACCAGTTATGGTGAATGTACCTCATACAAATGTATGCTGTCCCTTGTTCATGGGATTGGTTTCAGCTTTTCTTCGTACAGGGTGAGTCTTTTACAAGTGGCCCCACGGAACAGGTGTACTCTTTATCCATGGGGCCTCTTTTAAAGGGCTCACCCTATATTTGCTGTTACTTGGATGTTCACACCATGGTTTATTCTTCCCCCTCCCCCCGATCTTCCCTCAGAATTATTTCCGCGACACATGGAACATCTTTGATTTCATCACCGTGATTGGCAGCATTACAGAAATTATCTTGACGGACAGCAAGGTGAAATTCTCCTCCTTTCTATTGCTCCTCCTTTGAGGGGAAGTTTTTAATGACTGGTTATTTAATGTACTGTGTTTTTGATCTTTGTTGGAAGCCACCCAGAGTGGCTGAGGAAACCCAGCCAGATGGGCGGGATATAAATAATAAAGTATTATTATTATTATTATTATTATTATTATTATTATTATTATTGGAATTCAGGGCACAGAGATAGGTGTGATGCTTTTTGGCTTGCTTTTGTTTAAACTGTTTGATCTCTCTCCATCTCTCTTTCTCTCTGTGTCTGTTTGAAAGCTGGTCAATACCAGCAGCTTCAACATGAGCTTTCTGAAGTTGTTCCGGGCTGCCCGTCTCATCAAATTGCTTCGCCAAGGTTACACCATCCGCATTCTGCTGTGGACTTTTGTGCAGTCCTTCAAGGTAAAAAAATGGCTGACCGCTCATCTCCATCCCAAGATTTGTGAATTAAAAACTCAGACTTGACATACAACTTCTCAGGGCGCCTTTTGCGCTAAAGGTGGTCCGTGCTGCAAACCAAAGAATCCATCATCCACTAAGCGCATGTTTTGGGAGGAGAGGAGCTGTTCCTATGCAGTGCCGGATTTACGTATAAGCTAAACAAGCTATAGCTTAGGGCCCCACTTTCTTGGGCCCCCCCAAATTTAAAATTTGTACATTTCCAAAATATAAGATAAAAAACAAATAAAATAAAACTAGCATACAGCAACAGTGTTTTGTGTTGTGTTGGCTCCTATGATGTAAATAATGGGCCCCGCCTGCTAGCCTGCTCCCTAAAATATCCCTGGTTTACTCATTTCTATGTATAGGGTGTCAACATTCTGCATGTGCAAATGGCTTTAGATACCTATTACCGTAGGTCTGTAAATTGCCATATAGCATATATTCAACACAAAAAACAGCTGGACATATAAAGGGCCCCATTACCTTCAGTAGCTTAGGGCTTCATCAAACCTAAGCATGGCTTCTGATTGGCTGCAGGAAGCTCCTGTAGCCAATCAGAAGTTGCAGAAGCCACGTTGGACGTTCAGCTTCCAAAAATAGTTTGCAAACTGGAACCCTCACTTCCAGATTTGCAGCGTTCAGGAGCCAAAACATTTGAGAACTAAGCTGTTCAAAAACCAAGGTATGACTGTATATGCCACCTTGAGTTATTTGGAGGAAAGTTGGGATATAAATGCAATAGATATTAATAACAATAAAAGCCACCATTTTGCTGTAGCTCCAAGTAACTCTGAAAGTGAGCTAACTCACCAGATTTCAAAGGAAAACAAAATGCTTGCCTTTTTGTTTGTTTGAGCTTATTATTTGAATGATTTTTTTATTAAAAAAAAATGCCGGTGTTAAACAACTTGGGCACCTCAGTGTTGTTTAACATTGTCTTTTTGCAGCCAGCTTGCAAAAATACAAGATATTTTAAATAAATGATGTGCATTTAATACAACAAAACCTTTCACTGTCTGCATCTTTCAGGCCCTCCCCTACGTCTGTCTCCTGATTGCAATGCTCTTCTTCATTTATGCCATCATTGGGATGCAGGTAAGTCACCACCTGAAAGACCTAAGACTCTGTGTCTGGCAGGTAAAGGAGCTAGAGGCTGTTTATGAGGTTTCAGGACAGAACATATTGATCATGAATAATAACAATAATAGTTACCATTAGGTGAGGTGCTCAATTGATGATGATGATACAGTGGTACCTCTGGTTATGTACTTAATTCATTCCAGAGGTCCGTTCTTAACCTGAAACTGTTCTTAACCTGAGGTACCACTTTAGCTAATGGGGCCTCCTGCTGCTGCCGTGCCACCGCCACACAATTTCGGTTCTAATCCTGAAGCAAAGTTCTTAACCCAAGGTACTACTTCCAGGTTAGCGGAGTATGTAACCCGAAGTATTTGTAACCTGAGGTGTTTGTAACCCGAGGTACCACTGTACTAATAATAATAATAATAATAATAATAATAATAATAATAATAATACTTTATTATTTATACCCCACCCATCTGGCTGGGTTTCTCCAGCCACTCTGGGCAGCTCCCAACAGAATATTAAAAACACAATAAAACATCAAACATTAAAAACTTCCCTAAACAGTGCTGCCTTCAGATGTCTCCTAAAAGTCAGATAGTTGCTTATTTCCTTGACATCTGATGGGAGGGCGTTCCACAAGGCGGGCGCCACTACCGAGAAGGCCCTCTGCCTGGTTCCCATCAGATGTCAAGGAAATAAACAACTATCTGACTTTTAGAAGACATCTGAAGGCAGCCCTGTTCAGGGAAGTTTTTAATGTTTGATGTTTTATTGTGTTTTTGATATTCTGTTGGGAGCTACCCAGAGTGGTTGGGGAAACCCAGCCAGATGCGTGGGGTAGAAATAATAAATGATGATGATGATGATGATTATGATTATACCTGCAGAGCAGTTTCATTTGTCGTCTGACCCTGAGTTGTTCAATCTGGTATTCAGCCATGCAAACTAAATGAGAGATTGCCCCTTTAAAAACAAAAAAGGAGTATAGAATTTACTCTACTTTTCATGTGAAGGACTGTTTGCCAATTAGCATGATCTGGAGCAAACCCTCCCTTGAGCGGCAAACAGTTTGCAAGAGGCTTTCCTTTCCATGGAATTAATGCATATTTCCGTTGCCCCATGTTTGCGGCAAGTCAAAGAGACTTTGCAGGTTTCTGGCACCCTACGAAAACCTGTTAACCAGAGACAAAAGTAGCATAAGTGAACATACCGTTAGCAGTGATGGCATTTTCACGCTGCCTGTCATGTCTCTGGCTGCAAAAAGACACAAACCTCTCTTCCTCCATCTACAATTATCTCCCTTGCCCTAGTGCCATGGGACTTTGGAGGAAGTAAAATAAAGAGGCAGTCAGGACTTTGTACACTTCGTATTAACCAACTGGGAGATTGCTGTATTTGTCGTTGTCAAATCTTCTCCACTGGGTTTTCATTTCTCTGTGCCTTCAGGTTTTTGGGAATATCAAACTAGATGAAGAAAGCCACATTAATCGCCACAACAATTTCCGCAGCTTTCTGGGCTCACTGATGCTTCTTTTCAGGTAAACGGACTTTTGACACTCATACAAGGGTTCATTCCTATGTTTTAGGTTAAAATGTGACATTGCCTTTACCGGTATGATTTCAAAAGGTTTTTGGAAGCTGTTCTGACAAATAATTGACTACCCGCCTACTTGCTGCCAAGCTGAAGGAGGGCATCAGTAAAGTTCCCCTTTGGGCATCTTACCATTTTGGACTCACAGGTGTCCATGGAGGCGCAGGTTAATTCTGTGTCCAGGGTGGCTGTCTACTAGCTCCATCTGGTACGCAGGCTGAGACCCTCCCTGACCGCAAACTGTCTCTCCAGAGTGGTGCATGCTGTGGTTATCTCCTGCTTGGACAACTGCTATTTGATCTGCGTGGGGCTACCTTTGAAGGTGACCTGGAAACTGCAACTAATCTAGAATGCGGCAGCTAGACTGGTGACTGGGTGTGGCCACCGGGACCACATAACACTGGTCCTGAGAGATCTGCATTGGCTCCCAGTACGTTTCCGAGCACAATTCAAAGTGTTGGTGCTGACCTTTAAAGCCCTAAACGGCCTCGGTCCTGTATACCTGAAGGAGCGTCTCCACCCCCATCGCTCAGCCCAGACACTGAGATCCAGCACCGAGGGCCTTCTGGCGGTTCCCTCATTGCGAGAAGTGAGGTTACAGGGAACCAGACAGAAGGCCTTCTCAGTAGTGGCACCCTCCCTGTGGAACGCCCTCCCACCAGATGTGAAGGAAATAAGCAGCTATCTTCTCTTTAAAAGACATCTGAAGGCAGCCCTGTTTAGGGAAGTTTTTAATATTTAATGCTGTATTGTTTTTAACACTTGATTGGAAGCCACCCAGAGTGGCTGGGGAAACTCAGCCAGATGGGCGGGGTATAAATAATAAATTGTTGTTGTTGTTGTTGTTACCTAGAAAGGACAGTTTGACCCCAAAGGGCTTTGTGGACAATGTGTATTGTTTGTTCTAGCTGAACTAACAGGCAGGATTTACAAGAATTTGGATCTCTTAATGAGTTTGCAGCTGTAGTCACTTCCTAACTTTTGACTCCAGTTAATGCGGGTGGCGATGTGGTCTAAACCACTGAGCCTCTTGGGCTTGCGAATCAGAAGGTTGGTGGTTCAAATCCCCATGGCGGAGTGAGCTCCCGTTGCTCTCTCCCAGCTCCTGCCAACCTAACAGTTTGAAAGCACGCCAGTGCAAGTAGATAAATAGGTACCACTGTGGCGGGAAGGTAAATGGCGTTTCCGTGTGCTCTGGCTTCCATCACGGTGTCCCGTTGCACCAGAAGCAGTTTAGTCCTGCTGGTCACATGACCCGGAAAGCTGTCTGTGGACAAATGCCGGCTCCTTGGCCTGAAAGCGAGATGAGCGCCACATCCCCATAGTTGCCTTTGACTGGACTTAACCATCCAGGAGTCCTTTATCATTTTTTTTACCTTAATGCCCATACATGGTAAAACTTTTCATTGCCAAAGCTGGAGACACAACTATCTTGCTAGAATGACCACAACTACATATAATTAGCATCCCATGCACACACACCCAATTGGCTCTAATTATCCATTATATTAAGTGTCCTCCCTCTCGTCTTTCTAATGGAATGTAATCAAATCAATAAGTTAATAATGACATAATGACATCCTATGCTCAATTTTACGTTGAGTTGAACCCCATAAAAACAGGATTTTTTCCCTTTGCAAAGTAAGCTCAACAACTTTGAGCTGATCCTCAAAAAAGGGGCTTTTCCCCTTTGCAAAAGAAGCTGCACAACTCTGAGCTGACACCCCCCCACCCCAAACGGGGCTTTTCCCCTTTCGTCCTCTAAAAACTAGGTGCGTCTTATGGTCAGGTGCATCTTATGGAGCGGAAAATACGGTACTGCTGGAATCAAATCACAGTCTGCTCCGATGTGGCAGAGGTTGGCTGATGCAAGAAGCAATTAATTGCGAGGGATTTGGTGAATGAAGCAGTAAACTTGGAAGATGTGTTTGTTCTGCGTGCAGGAGTGCCACAGGGGAGGCCTGGCAGGAGATCATGCTTTCATGCCTGGAAGGGAAAGGATGTGAGTCGGACACCACAGCAACATCTGGGCAGAACGAGAACGAGCGATGTGGCACAAATCTGGCATACGTATACTTTGTCTCCTTTATCTTCTTCTGCTCCTTTTTGGTGAGTCCCACTTCCCTTCCCCTTTGCCCCTAATGGAATCCAGAAGAATCCTCCACATGGAACAGAGAGAGAGGGGATTTCGCTGTCATTGTGCCACATGCAGAAACCTGCTTGGCAGTATTTTTTTCTCTTTTTCTCCATCTATTTATATTCCCTTCTGCTCTCTTCTGCTTACCCCGTCCTCTTTCTCTTGTTGGATGGATGAGCCTGTCAATTTTGGTTTCTCTCAGTTCCTCATCTTTCCAAACTTAAAACTTGGATTGTAGTATTTCCACATTGGTTTGGGTAGTTTTTTTTAAGGGTCTTGTGAAAATAGGTCGGGATCCTAGTTCACATTTCTCCCAACAGACACATGTTTGTTTGCAACTTTGCCTCAATGCACACAGTTTTTTGCAGGCGATTTCCTCTAATAACATACCTTTCTCTATGCCGTTTTCACTAATATATGGAATTTAAGCACATGTTTCCCCAATGTGTGCTTTGGTTGAATCACAAAATGAATTATGAAATATGAATTTCAAAGGATGGCCACATATTGTGTGGGGACTTATAAATTCGGTAGGTCTGCACTGAAATGTGAACTGTGCCAATTTCTCTCCAGACTCTCCTTGTTACACGTTCTTCTTGTTTCCTCCCTACTTAAGATGCTCAATCTCTTTGTGGCTGTCATCATGGACAATTTTGAATACCTGACTCGAGATTCCTCCATCTTGGGACCGCATCACCTTGACGAATTTGTCCGGATTTGGGCAGAGTATGACAGAGCTGCGTGGTATGTAGGCACCCCCTGTTTTTAAGCCCTCTGCAAAATCTGTTTAGAAATGATGCCCAAGACAAACAGGATGGAAGGGAATTAACCCTTCAGGCTCCAAATGTGCCTATGAGAAGCCCCCTAGAAGTTGCATTGGAAGACGTTTTGCTTACCCAAACAATGCAGAGTTTGAGCTGGTCTGAATTAAGGGTTAAAGCTCTGGTTCTATTTATTAATATTTTCTAAGGTCAGGGCTTTCTGCATTTTTGTGAGTCCTATAGTAATGGTTTTGTGAGCTGCCTCTGGGAATCCCATGAAAAAAGAGCAGTTCCCCATTTCATGAAGCAGTTGGGTTTGCCAGAGATGCACCCATGTTTCTTGCGGCAAACATGCCTGATGTGAATGGCAAACAAATATCCTATACTAAGCGCACTGAGGATGAGCCGTGGTCTGATCAGAGCTCTGGTGTGTGCAAGATCGTTTGTAATTTTTTTTTTTTGCTTTTATTGTGGCATCTTTGGGGGTCTGTAGCAATGGAGATTGCAAACAACTCCTTGCACACATTTCCATATCTAAGTGGCCACCCTCTGGCTGGTGGTCTTCACTACTCCCCTCATCCCCCCCAAAAAAAGTTCCAGGCATGCTTCAGAAAATATTGTTTTCTAGAATGTCTCCCATGGGTGTTTCAACATACTTGCCTGACCCCAGTGTCCCAGTAGGATAGTGCTTAGCCTGAACTGGCGTTGACATTTGTTTGCCACCACAAGTAAGCTTTTGACACCTCAGATTTCCCGTCAGAGAACTTGAAAGCATTTTTTTGTTGATCTTTCTCCAAGAACTGGCTTGGACCACCCTGAGATCCCAGTCCTTTTAAAATCAGAGTGAATGTTCACATCTCTAGAAAAGCGATGGGTCCTCTCTGGAGCTCTTGCAATTCTCCTTAATTGCCATTGCCTACCTGAAACCTAGTTTTATTGTTTTACCTGAATTCAGCTAGTTTGCTGTGATCCTGATATTATTAGTTTATGGTGCGTGACCTTTTGTATTTTTTCAGCCATAGTTCTTTCTTCCTTTGCAATGATGTAAAGCAGTGGTGTCCAATCTTTTTTCAAAGAGGGCCAGATTGGATGAAGTGAAGGGCCGCGAGGGCCACGTTGTTGAGGGTTTTTTAGGATTTTACCCCATGAAATGAACTGCCACAGGGGCCGGAATAAACTGACCGGTGGCCCCTGAAATGAACTTTGGATATGCCTGATGTCAAGCCTTGAATGTAACACAGAATATGGGTTATAAAGAGCAGTTGATATTGATTATCACCTTTGAAATTAGAGCTGAAACACAGAGTCAGGAAAAATTCTCAAGACTGTAGCTCTCATTAGGCTATTCCACTTTGCCATACACATTGGAGGTTGTACCTTTTAAATGTCCCCATATATAAAAGATTTCTGCACATAGAAATCTAGAATATCAGGAACTATTGCCTTAATACGCTACATTTGTGTATGTAGCTATATTATTATTATGGAGGATCATTCAAACATATGGTCCGTTACCATCAGCCTGAAGTGGTAAATACCAGCAAAACCCATCACACACAATGAAGGATTATTGAGCCCACCTTTAAAAGTAAACTGACACGATTTACATTTCCTGAACTAATTCATGAATTGGAATGCAGCTATCCTTTGGTTTTTGCACTTCTTCAAGTATTTAGTCTCAAGAAAGTGCCAAAATTTGTATTTTAGGCTCAAGTGGGTATAAAAATGTGCATTTTGAATTAAGATGTGTACAAAAAATGCATGTCTGAAAACTTTGTTTTCTTGTGGTGGTGTTTTGTTTTTGTTTTTTTAAAGCAGAATATTTCAGTAATGGGAAGCACTTTGCTTAGGCAATTTGGGCAGGCATATTTTTAGACCAGTCTAAAAATGTTTTTAAATAAATAAGTAAACAAATATTGTGGCATTGGGTACCCATTGGCAAGAGCCTACTTATCAAATAGCACAGCGATGGGGAACCTCCAGTCCATATGCCTAAATCAGGTGCGGCAAGGCTCCTAAGCCACACCCACCTGTCCCACACGTGACATCATATGTGATGTCATAGATGACATCATAGTAGCTGATTGGCAGCAGCTGCAGACCCAACTGGGAATGCCTGCACTCAATTCAATGGCTGCAATGGGCACCAACTGCAAACCCCACTTTGGGCAGGGATCTGCTCTACTTGAGAGCGCCAGTCGCAGCAGGGCTTTCCTGGGGGAGCTCAGAACCCAGCCCACCAGCTTTATTCTGTTTCCCGCCCCTGAAATAACTTGTGAAAAGTTAGGAATAAACATATTTGTATTTAAGGTCCCACAGGCAAGCATATCTACTCTTCTGAACTCTTTATCTGCTTTTAGTAGCATCCATAGCTGGCAACCTTCCCCTTTTTTTTGCGGGAAATTCCCTTATTCCAGCGCCGTTTCCCGCTGCTATCCCGGATTGTTAGATATCCCGTAGACTGTCTCCGGGACAGGTGAGGCTGCTGATCCCTTATTTTCAAATCTGAAAATTGACAGCTATGGTAGCATCAGACTGTTCTTTTCATGGCGCAAGCTCATTTTGAGCAGGAATGTCAAATTTTCTTGAACAATTAAGGAGTTGATAGGATTAGTTAGGGTTTAAACAAAAGGGAAAATAATAATTGGCTTTTTCTTGGGGGAGGGGTAATCGGGGTGTAAATTAAGGTTACCAGACGTCCCCGTTTCCCAGGGATATTTACAAATCAGTCCCCATACAAAAGTTGAAAAATGTCCCCGGATTCATTGGGAAAAAAATCTGGTAACCTTAGAGTAAATATAAAAATTGGTTTACCTTTTCTTACCTTGCCCCCTCAGACTCTGAATTTCCTACTGCTATTGCCCTAGCAGTCTTGCACTTTGCTAAGACTCTCTTTTTTAAAAGCTGGCATTGCTGTGAGAAGTCAAGATTATTGGATATCCGCCTTCATATTTGGCACGTGTTTGCTTAATCGGTCTACTTAAAAAAACAATGCAATGATTGTGTTTCTCAATTAAAGTGGTAATTTTAAGAAACAACAAACAGGGGTGAGGAGCCTGCGGCCAAATTTCCATCCTCCCTGACCATTGTCTATGTTGGCAGGGGCTGATGGGAGTTGAGACCACAGGTTCTGCACCTCGCAAGCCACGATAGGCCAATTCTGCAACCCGTGACTGGAAATTTGGTTCTCTCTGGGGTGATACAATTGCCTTTGGGCTGTAACATGTCCCATGACTGTGTCCCCACATACACAAAATGTATGTCTGCATTCAAAACTAGCATATCAGCGAGAAGGGCTCTGTAGCCTAGCTTTCTTCCTGATATTCTGGCTTTCTGTCTGGTCAGATACAGATATATTTGTGTGGGTAGTTTTTTCCATGAGAATCAGGGCACAGATTTATCTCCTCGGTGAGAAACAGGCCAAAGTAGGGAAACAGGATTAAATAGGAGCTCCATTGTGAACTTATTCAAACCTCTCCTATAGTTTCCCACAGAGAAGCAAATGCATCATTTCCCAGATAGGAAAACTGTCGAAGGAATGGGAAGAGAATGAGAAGATTAAAGTCAGATTTCACTGTGAAAAGTGGAAAGGGTGGGGATCTTCTCCTCGCACATCTCAAAAAAGCTTTTTCTTGTGCCAGTGATTTGGCCTGCAGAGTCGCTCAGGACACCCACCAGAACACCAGGTCCTCAGAACGCACAATCTGAGGTTTTTCCGGGGTTCCGTGCCACGCTCACTGTCACCCCAATCTTCAAAGCGCCGGGGCTCTTTCAGCTGAAAGAGCTCCCGTCCGCCATTAATCAGGCGACCAACCGGAAGTCTGGTTCAGTCTCATACTTCTCACAGTGCAACTCTGAGCAACTTGTTTACATTTCCTCACAAAACTTTCCGCTTTCGGTAAATGGGAACGAAACCGATTTAGCACCTCAAGAATTTATTTATTTTTAAATAATAACAATAATAATAATAAAGTGTGTTGACTTTATTTAAATAACCAGCTTTGCAAAACTCTTCTGGCTTATCCATTGATAAGGGTCCGTATATGTGCTAAGATCTGCTAGGTAATGGCAGACTGCTGCATTTTTTCTCAGCCTCAGACCGAGACAACTCTGACCCTTTCGTACTCACTTTGTTGACAAATGGGATGGGATCCAACACTGTAGAACCAACCTTCCCAGTGAGAGCAGTAGCTATCTTTTCCACAGGCCGCTCAGAGCTTTTTCCGAGCTGGAGATGGAAGGGAAAAGTTGCACATCTCTGGTGCCATCAGTTAGTTTTGCACTTGCATCCTCTTCCCCATTTCCTGAGCAGCCCTATTAACGCACCTGTGCTTCCTTTCCAGTGGCAGGATCCTGTATAAGGATATGTACACATTAGTACGGGTGATCTCGCCTCCTCTGGGCCTGGGAGAGAACTGCCCCTACAGGGTGGCGTACAAGGTTTGCCTCCCGATCCCCAGCCACAACCCGGCAATGGGAACATCCTGTTAAACCCCTCCTTCCCAACCCTCTGCTCTGCCACCACTGCTCCTCATCAGGCATTGCTTTAACCTGAGTTTAAAGAGATCCACACCCTTTCAGAACCAGCAGCTGTTGGGGCCAGGAAGGGATGGGGGGTGGGGAGAAGGCTTTGTCTGCCTAAGCTGCAAATTCATTCTGGTCCTCTAAAGGTTTTCCTTCCTTTCTTTTCTTTTGTGGGTTGTGTCTCCTGCGCACGGATAATACACCTGGGAAGCACGACCTTTGCTTCTCGGATCAGAGCCCTCTCTGACGACACATCTTTAACTGCTCTTTAACCAGTGCGGCTACAAAAAATGCAGAAGAAAATGCGAGACAAGGGGTTGAGGGACAAAAAGCAAAGCGAGGAGGACATGGGGAGAAAGATGTTGTCACCAGAGACTCGGTTCTGAAGGTGTTACAGTTTTAAGCACAGGAGCTCTGGATATCGAATCCTGCACTGTTTCTGACCCTCCAGAGTAAAGCCATTGGGGTTCACGATGTATCTCCTAAGAGTGCTATTCAGTTTGCCAGACTCAACATCCTGATTTATGCCCAGCTCTTGGTGACATCTGCTGTACCCTGAGGGCTCATACAGCTGACTATTCCTCAGCCAAAAAGTTTTAAAACCCCACTCAACAAAGAAAACTAGCGTGTCAGATGATAGAAGGCTAATCTAGAAGAACCCTTGCCCCAAATATTTAATTTTCTATGTGGAAGGATTTTTTTGATTTTTTTTTTTTTTGTATGAAAGAACATTCTATCTCCCATGCAGTCTGAAGTGATGCAGATTGCCATCTCAGTAAGACCTAGGCCCTAATGAATGTTTATTTGAAAGCATTGCCCATTGTGGTTATCTCTATTTTCCCTACACACACACACACACACACACACACATCAAATTCTTATTTTTTTGACCTGACAGATTGTTTGAAAGCATTTAGACTGTTCTTATATTTTTGCAAATTACAAGCTCTGATCACTTGTATTTCTTGATGAGGACTAGGATTAAAGTTTGTTCCATCACTTATATTTGAGTAAGCTTCAAAATAAATAAATAAAAACGCAATCTAAGTTGTCATCTCCATAAGAGAAGCTGCAAAAGAACCTCAGATTTGTGCGTTATTCCTTTGCCAGTTCCAAAACTCATTCTTGAAACCCACTCCCAATGATTTCTATTCTGATTTAACAAATGACAGCCAAGATGGGTTAACCTTACAGAATAATTAACTCTGTAAGTTTAGCAAGTGTTCAGCCTCCACATAAATACGTCACTGATTATTTTCCTGGTGACATTATGGTGTAATATACTCTTATTACACATGTGCTAGGGTGAATCATTTTGTCTAAAATAAGACATAAGCTGCAGTGTATAAGCTAAAGCAACAACTTTTGGCACTGGTATCAATGGCAAATGGTTACCAAATTTTGTCTGGTATAAACAGCTGCCTTAATACTGTTGAGCAGTGAAATGGAGCCCCTTCGCAGCCCTAAAAAGTAAACAAACCAGTCATTCTTTGTTTCCTTTTGCTTTTAAGTCCTCCTCACCATTGCATTCTAGGGCTAAAGATGTCTAAGAAACAGCATCTTCCGTTCACTTGACACATCACCCAGTAATGTTGAGGTTTGTTTAGGAAGCCCTTGTCCGAGACATATTTCACTCTTTCCTTGGTCTGAAATCTGCCACAGGTACAGTACAATCGTTCCATCACATTTGGAACAAATAGGCTTCTACTTCAGTGTGTCCCTTTTAATAAAGAGCTGTTTCAAGAGACATGGTTATGAGAAACCTTGCCTTTGAGAAAGCACAGAAATCGCCGCTCATGGGGCAATATGCTTCACAAATTACAGCAATGCATCTTTGCAATACGTTAATGTTTAGGATCGTCCTTCATGGTTCTTGCACTGCTTCCCTCGGCGAGGAAAGAACATGTGGTACCAGCCCGTATTCTCTTCTTGCACCAGATGCCTGGGTCTTAAAACGCATCTTTCATAGCTAAATCAAATCTTTTGTTGACTTTCTGTACTCATGCAGTTCAGTTTCAGAAAGCATTAGAACTTACTGCATTCCATGGTTGACACTCACAACCCATAGTGAGTTTACAGAACTGCCTTTTGATCATGGAGAGATAATAGAAATCATGTAGGTTTTCTCCCAACTTGGCAGCAACAGCAAGAACAATCGGTTACAGCCATCAAAAGATCATTGGGCAAGTAGACAGTTACCTGTGTCGCATTTACTGTGTACAGGACCAAGGCTTGGCCAGATTTTCACTGGCATTTGGCTTTTGCGTGGACAGGCGGAGTCCCCAGATCCCGAGCGGTTCCCCCCCCCCCCCATGTGGAAGAACGACTCAAGACAACGTGCTATGGGATTAAATTGGCCACAACTTTATTAAATTTCAAATGTGGGTAGACCTTGGCTCAGGCATTGGGCGTTCTCCCTCCCCAGTCCCCAGCCAGGGACCTAGGGAGCATCAGGGTTATCCAGTGTGTGGGGGGGGGGGATGGGCCAGCTCTGGAGAACATTTGTTCAAGCAGAGATAGCCGCCGCCACAGGGGAGAGCAATGACGACCTTTCGGCGTACGGTCAAAGCCTCCCTTCAGAAACCCCTTTAACGGGGAACCCTGGTATCGCCGCCGCAAAGAGGAAGGTGGACTAAAGGATTCCGCCCAAGGCCTGATACCGCCAAAGTTGTGACGTTTTGCTACGGGAAAGGCGAAACCTGCCAATGCAGGGAAATTCCTTTCCGGCCCTTTAACAGAGACCTTATCGTAGCAGCGCCTGCATACCTGTGAAGAAAAGTTAACCTGCAAAACCTATGAAGAAAAGTTAACCTGCAAAAGAAGACATTAACTGAGGGTGGGTATGGTGGGACAAGCTCTGGAGCCAAGTGAGGATTCTATTGTGTGGGCAGGTAATCCCTCCCCCTACCTGGCCTGGTCTACTTGGCAACGCTTCCCCCAGGTGGGATTGGACAACTGACTGAGGTAGGCGGGGACCTCCAGGTATCCCACCTGAGGGAAGGCAAAGCCAAGCCTATGCTGATGGGGCCGCTCCAGATCTAGGGCTGCGGCCGTCCACGCAAAGGGCGCCCCCCGTTTTAAGCGGGGAGCGGTCATTCTACCATTTTGGAAGAAAAAGGCTTTTATCCAAATACTTCCTGTTTTTCTATAGTCATGAAAATCCAATTGCCCTTAGATTTCAACTTCACTTGTTCCACGGTCGTTTGCCATCTCAGTCCCCACAATGTCCTGTCCTTCTGTTTCTCACAAGATTTTACTGCAAGGTCTCAGAGCTATGATTTAGTTCATTGCTCACCACAAAATTATATATAATTCCCAGTTTGAAATGTTTCGCTCAGGGCTACAGACCTAATATCTGGGGGAGGGAGAAGTAAATCAGATTTGAAAGTATCTGTCTTACTTTGAAACTAGCAGTTTTTAGGGAGGGGGAGCATTTCAAGGCCTGTCCTTGGATAAAAACATCAACAAGCGAAGCCCCCCTCGAATGTAGAAGTTCCCGTAAAAACTGTTTTCATGATGCACAAGCCACCAGAAGAACAGCCTAGACATGTTAAATAAAGGGCCCATGTTTAAAATGGGGGAAGGTGGCCATTATGAGGAAACTGAGAGAACAGCATGCAAATGATCAAGTACAAGACAAACAAAAAACAAGAAAACAAGAAATTAAGAGACTTGAGAGTCCCATGGACTACAAGAAGATCAAACCTATTCATTCTGAAGGAAATCAGCCCTGAGTGCTCACTGGAAGGACAGATCCTGAAGCTGAGGCTCCAATACTTTGGCCACCTCATGAGAAGAGAAGACTCCCTAGAAAAGACCCTGATGTTGGGAAAGATGGAGGGCACAAGGAGAAGGGGACGACAGAAGACGAGATGGTTGGACAGTGTTCTCGAAGCTATGAACATGAGTTTGACCAAGCTGTGAGAGGCAGTGGAAGACAGGTGTGCCTGGCGTGCTCTGGTCCATGGGGTCACGAAGAGTCGGACACGACTAAATGACTAACCAACAACGAATGACCTCTACAAATAATACAGTTAATGTAGATGTAGCTCTTAATGTGCTCATATTTGTTTAGTTCAAAGATAAAAGGAAGGCCTTTGGAGCAAGTTCAAAGACCTGACTTAGGAAGTAGGATGCAAGTTTCCAGTAGCAGAAGTTCCCAGTGTCTCTTTCTGGGAACAAAGGAGAAATGCCTAGCTTTCCACTTTGAGAAGCCCTTTCTAAGCACCTTGGGATAGTTTTCTCCTGTATTATTCTTTCTTTCTCTATCTGTCTGTCTGTCTCATCTGCAAGCTAGTAAGAGCATCCATGATGAGACTATGGAGAAGTGGTCTTTATTCTTCTTCTCCACTGATCCCCATACTTAGAACCACAGAACCACAGCATTGTAGAATCATAGAATCATAGAATCATAGAATCATAGAATCATAGAATCATAGAATCATAGAGTTGGAAAAGACCACAAGGGCCATCGAGTCCAACCCCCTGCCAAGCAGGAAACACCATCAGAGCACTCCTGACATATGGTTGTCAAGCCTCTGCTTAAAGACCTCCAAAGAAGGAGACGCCACCACACTCCTTGGCAGCAAATTCCACTGTCGAACAGCTCTTACTGTCAGGAAGTTCTTCCTAATGTTTAGGCGGAATCTTCTTTCTTGTAGTTTGAATCCATTGCTCCGTGTCCGCTTCTCTGGAGCAGCAGAAAACAATCTTTCTCCCTCCTCTGTGTGACATCCTTTTATATATTTGAACATGGCTATCATATCACCCCTTAACCTCCTCTTCTCCAGGCTAAACATGCCCAGCTCCCTTAGCCGTTCCTCATAAGGCATCGTTTCCAGGCCTTTGACCATTTTGGTTGCCCTCCTCTGGACACGTTCCAGTTTGTCAGTGTCCTTCTTGAATTGTGGTGCCCAGAACTGGTCACAGTACTCCAGGTGAGGTCTGACCAGAGCAGAATACAGTGGCACTATTACTTCCCTTGATCTAGATGCTATACTCCTATTGATGCAGCCCAGAATTGCATTGGCTTTTTTAGCTGCCGCGTCACACTGTTGGCTCATGTCATGTAGAGTTTCAAGGGACCCTGAGAGTCATCAATTCAACCCCCTGCAATGCAAGAATATCAACTGAAGCATCCATGACAGATGGCCATCCAACCTCTGCTTTAAAACATCCATGGAAGGAGAGTATACCACCTTCCAAGGAAGTCTGTTGTACTGTCAAACAGCTTTTACAGTCAGAAAGTTCTTCCTGACGCTTAGTCAGAATCTCCTTTCTTGTAACTTGAAGCCATTGGTTCAGGCCCTACTCTCCAGAGCAGGAAAAAACCAATCATGTTCCCTCTTCCATGTGACAGCCATTTAGATATTTGAAGATGGCTATCACATCTTCTCTCAGTCTCCTGGGGAAAAACCATACCCAACTGCCTCAACCATTCTGCATAAGGCTTGGTTTCTAGACCTTTGATCATCTTGGTTGCCTTCCTCTGCACAATATTCTTCTTAAATTGTGGTGCCCAGAACTGAACACCATACTCCAGGTGTGCTCTGACCAAGGCAGAATAGCATGGTACTATTATTTCTCTTGATCTGGACACTAGACTTCTGTTGATACAACCAAGAGTAGCATTAGGGTTTTTTTTGCTGCTACATCACACTGTTGCCTCATGTTAAGCTTGTGGTCCACCAAGACCCCTAGATCCTTTACACATGTACTACTAGTAAGCCAGATGTCCCCATCCTATATTTGTGCATATGTTTTTTCCTGTCTAAGTGCAGAACCTTACATTTGTCCCTATTGTTAGGTTGGGCTCAGTCCTTCAATCTGTTGAGTACATATCGTGTCCTGATTCTGCCTTCTGTGGTATTAGATGCACCTCCCATTTGTGGTGTCATCCGCAAATTTGTTGAGCATCTTCTCAATTCCTTCATCCAAGTCGTTTATAGAGATGTTGAACAACAACTAGCCCAGAGCACGTGACACTTTTCCCCAGGAAGATGAGGAGGAGCTTAAAGATTCCAAACAAAGCCCCAAGTCAGTAGTTGTGCCTTTTCTACTGGATTCTCAGTCCACGTAGCTGTTCTCCATGAAGCTCTTTATGCATAGGCTGGTGAGAAACTGCAATGAGAAAGTTACAAAATAGGGAGTACTAGCCAGGGAGTAGATTCAAGTAGGTAGCCTTGTTGGCCTGGCACAGTCAAAATATATGAAAAAATCAAAAATTGTCCAGTAGCACCTTAGAGACCAACTAAGTTTGTTCTTGGAGCAAACTTGAGAGCCAGTGTGGTGTAGTGGTTAAGAGCGGTGGACTCGTAATCTGGTGAACCAGGTTCGCGTCTCTGCTCCTCCACATGCAGCTGCTGGGTGACCTTGGGCTAGTCACACTTCTCTGAAGTCTCTCAGCTTCACTCACCTCACAGAGTGTTTGTTATGGGGGAGGAAAAGAAAGGAGATTGTTAGCCGCTTGGAGACTCCTTAGGGTAGTGAATAAGCGGGATATCAAATCCAAACTCTTCTTCTTCTTGATATAAGCTTTTGTGTGCACGCACACTTCTTCAGATAGCCAGGGGGTGTCCTTTATGGTTACTTTAGAATGCGGGAAGCGCAAATGAACCCTGAACCTCAGAAGGCCAAAACAGCTGCCTCTGCCGAGACTCTTTAAACTCCAACCAGGTGAAACTTGAAGCCGCATGTGAGAAAGAACCAGGGGGCGGGAAGAGCATGGCATGTAGAATTTTCTTCCTGCTTTTCTTTTCTTAGCCACTTAGCATGCCTTTGCACCAGCGCATGGTGGGAAAGTTCTCCATCCCCAGGGCTGGATGGAAGCAAAAGAAACACATTCCTTTGAGCTTGGTTCACTACCCTCCTATGCAAGGTGATGCTTTCCGGTTGCATAGGCACTGCCAGAGGCGGTACATGCCACTTCAGCCACGGGTTATGCCACAACGTGAATCTCAGGGCAGGACTTGGTGGGGAAGAACGCAGGCACTGCCAACAGCTTAGGTCCTGCTCATTCTCTGACGTCTGCACCACCATATCCTGAATAACCCTTTGTTGGAGTGTTGTGTATCTTGATTTATATACCACTTGCACACAGCCCTGGGAACGAGGTGGGGCGATGGCACGACACCTGCAAGGGAAAACCGGCCGTAAGACACCAACGCCAACCAATGTGTATGGGAAGGCTGGCAAAACACGCCGGTGCCATTCTTGGGTCTGTGTGAGGGGCGATATAAATCCACATCAGCACAGGCTGTCATGTATGATTTGCATTGATTAATGGGTTTCCTGTTCTTTTCCTGTTTTGTCTGTTCTTTTCTCTCTTCTGTTCCCTGTGTTCTGTTTTGTTTGGGGGCATTTTTGGGGTCTCTGGGAATGCCTTGTTTTTCTTCCTTTCGTTCCTCTGCATCTTCCTCCCCTTCCCGTTGTCCTCTTTCCCCTCCATGACCAGTGGCCGCATCCATTACACTGAGATGTATGAAATGCTGACTCTCATGTCCCCACCACTAGGCCTCGGGAAGAGATGTCCCTCCAAAGTTGCTTATAAGGTAGAACAAACCCTTCTTTCCTTTATGGGCTGCTGGTCAGTGAGAAATGGGGGACGCATTAGCATGGGATGGGAGTGTGGGTGGCTGACCGTATTGGGGGGGGGGAGGAAGAACTATTTGTTTTTTTATGGCTACCAAATGCTCACAAACCATTAAGTACTGGTCTGCTTGCACACTATGAAATACTTACCTACCACACAAGGTGCGATACTCTGCAATGGAAGCATGGCTGTTATAGGAGAGGAATGTATGTAATGTCAGTGTAACTAAAGTGAGCCTGAAAGCTAAGGTGATCCCTTTTCAGCGTAGGAGACACACAGTGGTCATCTTTAATATAACTCCTGGAGATAAAAATGTAGTTACTGTAATGCAGGCATAGGCAAACTCGGCCCTCCCGATGTTTCGGGACTACAACTCCCATCATCCCTAGCTAGCAGGAGCAGCAGTCAGGGATGATGGGAGTTGTAGTCCCAAAACATCTGGAGGGCCGAGTTTGCCTATGCTGGCTTTAATGTAATGGAGGAGGAATCTCTGGAATTAAGCTCTTGCAAATACCGTATTTTTCCGTGTATAAGACTAGGTTTTCCCCCTTAAAAATAATATAAAAAATTAGGGGGCGTCTTATACACAGCTACATCTTCCCCATTTTCTTAAATCTGAGTCCCCCAAAATAGGGGGTGTCTTATAGATGGGGGCGTCTTTTATAGACGGGAAAATACGGTAATTTTTAGCTAGTGCGTGCAGTTATTATGCTATCGGTTCCGAAGGACAGAGAGATTCGCAATAAAGTATGAGAGGCTTTGGATTACTGACAGAGCAAATGTTTTGTATGCAGAGGATCCCAGTTCCATCTGCCCCCTCCGGTTCAAAGCACCTTGGGATCTGAGATCATAGAAACCCACTGTCATACAGTGTGAATGTTACTGGGTCACTTCTGTGTGTTGAAAGACCGTGTGGAAGAGCTCACAGCGCCACGAGGTCTAGGCAGGCCCACTTCTGCCACACTCCCTCCACATCTCTGTGTTGAACAGATGTCAGAAGGTGTTCTATATGCATACAGGTGTACATGAGCAGAAATCCTCCAAGCGAGGAAGGTCCCTGCTCAATTGTTTCATCTGCACCTGCTTAGAACACCTTCTGGCATCTGATGGGTGGATGTGCTTTTCAGCACATTTATGAGGCATTTATGTTAACTCTCTGAAAATAAGGCAGCTTGCAGCAAGATGGTTCGTCATATTAGAAGAAGTTCTGATTATGCAATGTTCATTAAGCAATTTAGGGCTGTGGTCCTCAGCATGCTTGCATGGGAATAAGCCCTGTCAAGCTCATTGGGACTTAATAGCAAGAAGGTGAGAACCTGCAGCCTTCCAGATTGGTTCCCATCAGCCCCAGCAAGCTTGACCAATGAACAGGGATGATGGGAACTGTAGTCCAACAACATCTGGAGAGCCACAGATTCCCCACTTCTGGTGAGCAGCATTGCATAGCTGTTGGCACCCATCACAATGGAGTGCGCCTCCAGGGGTGAAGTCAAACTGCAAGAGAATCACAGTGTCTGCTGTGGCTGCAGAGACCGGTAACTTGTCACTGCTGCCTCCCGTCACATTTCCCAGTACGTTTCCGAGCACAATTCAAAGTGTTGGTGTTGACCTTTAAAGCCCTAAACAGCCTTGGCCCAGTATACCTGAAGGAGCGTCTCCACCCCCATCATTCAGCCCGGACACTGAGGTCCAGCTCCGAGGGCCTTCTGGTGGTTCCCTCACTGCAAGAAGTGAGGTTGCAAGGAACCAGGCAGAGGGCCTTCTTGGTGGTGGCACCTGCCCTGTGGAACACCCTCCCACCAGATGTCAAAGGGGGAAAAAAGTACCAGACTTTTAGAAGACATCTGAGGGCAGCCCTGTTTAGGGAAGCTTTTAATATCTGAAGGACTATTATATTTTAATATTTTGTTGGAAGCTGGCCAGAGTGGCTGGGGAAACCCAGCCAGATGGCCGGGGTATTATTATTATTATTATTATTATTATTATTATTATTATTATTATTCTGCTGCATAAGCAGCACTGAAGTGACCTCTCCAGGGTACAAGCCTGGACAGTGTGTATGGACGTCCTGGGCTGCCCAGAATACAAGACCCCCCTCTCGGCCTCACTGATGTTGTCCAAAGTAAAGCAGAGCAATACATTTGGCACTAGCTTGCTTGCAGGAATTTCCAGAAGGAGGCGCACAAGACACCATCCAAATGTCTTAGGGACTCCGCTCCAGATTTCTGCAGGGTTCACTCCTTAACCTCTTCCTCTCCCAAAGATGTCTGGCAAGGCAGCAACTATCTGCCTGATAAGAGTTGAAAACTGAAACCTTCCAGAACATGACCCTTCCAACTCTCCCCTTCTATGATAACCAGCTAGCTCAATAAAATATACCGTCCTTTACAGTCCTGAATGGAATATATTTAGTTCCCTTGTGTTGGGCCATATGGAAAACTAACTGTAAAGATTATAGGCAATCCCTCTAAAACCGTGCAGCTCAGTCTGTGTTGACTAATGGAAAGACAAGGAAGGAAGGCTGAAGGCTGTAGAAGGAGCATGGAATATTCACCAAGCTGAATTGTCTTCAGTGGAGCTCATGACTTAACAGTTGCATGGTGCACTCATTCAGCCTAGATGGCCAGAAACACCCTCCTCTGAAGCTGAGCCAGAAAGGGTGATGTGGTGTTCGGAGTGCTGTGGTTGACTGCATTAAGCAGCAGTCCTTCAATCCTTGTTAGTAACAGAAGGAATTTGCAGACCAGGTTCTTGGAGGCCATGATCCGGTGAGAGAATGCACCATTCTGGAAATTCTGGCATCCTGTGTGCATTCTGTGACAGGGTTGCAGCCAAAGCTTCAGGACTTAGACACATTTGAGTTTAGATTGTACAAGAGAGGACTGCTGAAAATATATCCTTTAGCCATTCAGATTTGCCTGTCTGTGGCATTATCCAGGATTTTACCGTATTTTTCGCTCTATAAAACGCACCAGACCACAAGACGCACCTAGTTTTTGGAGGAGGAAAACAAGAAAAAAAATATTCTGAATCTCAGAAGCCAGAACAGCAAGAGGGATCGTTGCGCAGTGAAAGCAGCAATCCCTCTTGCTGTTCTGGCTTCTGGGGTAGCTGCACATCCTTCATTTGCTCCATAAGACACACACACATTTCCCCTTACTTTTTAGGAGGGAAAAAGTGAGTCTTATAGAGCAAAAAATACGGTAGTTTCTGTTCATGGCAGTGCTTACTTGCACTCACACTCACCTGTTGCTAGAAGCACACAAGGGGGGAAAAACATATTGCACAAATGGAAGCATGTTTACTACTTTTGAGCCTGAAATTCACCTAATGGTTTTGGGTTGATGGTGGCTCCGAAAGGACCAGAACGAGGTTGGGTGAATAGGTGTGGCAGGGGGAGCACAGAACGATATACAAAGCAGTCTGTACACTCTGGGAAGTGGATTTGGCCATTTCACTCTCCCCACCTGGGGGTAAAAGGAGCATGACTTACCCACTCCTGCCTTGGTCATCAGTTTTTCTTCATTTGCACCCGCTCTCTCTCTCTCTCTTTCCTCCCGCTTCAGACTGGAGATGAGTTCAAGCCATTGCATGGGCAATCATGCGCTGCAAGCATAATCTTTCTTCTGAAATAAATTAAACGCAAACTCAAAAAGGGGGCGCCAGGATGTAGCTGGGTAGCAAGTTTATCACAGAGAGGCCTGAGTTTGTGTCCTGGGATGCAAGATTCAACAAAATCGGGGGAGGGGGCAAGAGACAAAATGGCTCTGAAAAAGATGGAGATACAGATCCCGTGGGGCTGTCTCTCCTTTGCAAAGTCCTATTTCTTGCGCCAAGTCAGTAAAACGACATGTAGGCTTGACAAGATTAATAAAAATGGCAAAGGACAGCAAGAAGGCACACCGGGTGGGGTGGGGGGGACGTGATACCAGTTTGGGGGGGGATGGAGGGGGCGATCCTTGCCCTCCTTTTTGGCTATCCTACTTGATGCATTCTAAGCCCCCTTTTCTCGTGTCTCCCTGATACGTTTTTCGATATTGTTTTCTGCCTGCTTCCCCCCACCCCCGCTTCCCCACCCCCACTCTCTTGTGCAGAGGCTGGTCCTGATGAATATGCCGGTAGCCGAGGACAACACCGTCCATTTCTCCTCCACCTTGATGGCGCTCATTCGAACAGCTTTGGACATTAAGATTGCTAAAGGTAAAGCAGTGGGGGCGAGATGGAACAGCCAAAGGGGCCAGTGGTTGGGAATCTTGCCAGTCATCAAACGCCTGAGAATCCTGCAGAAAAGAAACTGTTTCGGCCGTCTACTCCATATCCCTCACGCTTCAGAAATGGTTGGGTGAATATAAAGGCTGTGTACCTTTAAAGTACATGGCCTCCCTCAAAGAATCATGGGAAGTGTAGTTTGCCTACAGTTCTGAGCATCCTTAACCAGTGGCGTAGCAAGGTCAGGTGGTACCCGGTGTGGAAAATTTCTTGTCCCGTCCCCCATTCAAATTATTAAAAGAAGGAAAAATAAGATACAGTCGCAAGTGTAATTTTCTGGTTTATTTACTGTACATTGTGAGCATAAGCAGCTTTGGCTTGGCAGCCCAGGAGGTCGTCCACGTGCGCCCCGGAACCCAGCCACTATTGGCGGCCACCTCGGTCTCCACAGGCCGCCTCAGCGGCCCAAAAAAACCATCTGCTGCTGGTGGGGGGCTAAGGTATCATCCTCAGCAGCATAAGCCTTTGCCTTGCCTTTGCCGTGCCTCCAGCTGATTGGCCAGCTGGGTTTGGGACGGGGCAAAGGCCCCAAGGCAAGGATGGTGGCATCCGGGACCCGGGAAGCCCCGCCCACCTCTCAGAGAGGAGCTTCAATAAGTTTATTTTTAAAATACTTATTTTTTCCAGTTTGTCACTCCCCTCAGCGGTGGCACCGGGGGCGAACCGCCCCTACCGCACCCCTCTTCCTATTCCCACGCCACTTTCTTTTACAAACCACAGTCCCCAGAATTATTTATGTGCTTTAAATGTGTGGTATGTACACACCTGTAATGGGTATGAGTTACTCGTGCGTAAACTGGTGCCTTGTTAAACCTTTCTGACTGCACAGCCCTTTCTCATGGTGGCTGCCTCAGTCACTGGCAGAATCCATCAGTGGGCGTTTCTTGAACCTCTTCCAGCATAAAAGTTGTTTGACACCCAGTCTCCTCCTCCTCTCACTGCGCGGGAGTCTTCTGACCAGGGAAGGCGTGGGTAGTGGAGGACCTGGGCTCTCCTCACTGATGTCCAGTGAAGAGTCCTGGAGCCCTCTCTCCAATTCCCCCGTCTGCCCCCCTTTATCCCTGGTGTTGCGCTGATTGGCTTCCCCCTCTACTGAGCTGTTTCTCCCCCTGCTGCTGGGTCCTTCGCCAGCATCATCTGGGAGCCTCCCCTTCGCCTCTCGCTCCGATGTCAGTTCCCTGACAACACCCAAGCATGACATTTTAAGAGCAGCAAAGTACATTCCCTGCCCCTGTGACATACCTACCTTTCCCCCCAGCCCTGGGACAAGCACCAATAAATCAGTTCTCCAGATATTCAGCATAAATTAGGAACACACTGACCCTTTTTCTCTTATAGATGTGATGGATGCCTATTGGCTTGTCACTTCCTGCAAGCGCTGAAATAGTGGGGCATCTGTCTTCCCATGTTGTTTAGGGATATCCACAAAGCTTTTGCTTAGCTTCTCCCAGGGCTTCACAACTTTTCCATTCTTAATCTGACCTAAAAACTACTGGCACTGAAAGCAGTAGGCTGGTGACAGCAGGTCTGTGTGGGATGGCTTTAGGATCTGAATCTGAATGGAGCCACCAGGATCAGCTTTTTGGGATTAACAGAAGGCTTGTGTGGGTTGCAGTAGGCCTGGTATCTTAAACGAGGGACCGGCAGTGTGTATAATAAGATAATTTTGAAAGTTGTATGTAGGGCTTATGTAGGGGGGGAGTAGATTTCCTGCATTATTGACACCAATGTGTCTTAATTCCCAACCATTTGAATTTTACTTGCAACTCTGAAAGAACTATTGGTTTTGATACCTGTTGTAGCTTTCTGAAGCTTTCCTGTATGTGAAAGGATCTAATCTGGAGGGGGGGGGACATTTCTGCCCTGCAGGTTGGGAGGTGGAAATTAGTTTTGGCAGGGATGCCGGGACTTGACCCCTGAGAGCTAAACTTGCCAGACCGTTGCTAAATGAAGACAAGTTACTGTCAGCAGTGGCGTAGCGTGGGGGGTGCAGGGGGGGCCGGCCGCACCGGGCACAACATCTGGGGGTTAGGGTTAGGGGGCGCAAATCCACAGGTTAGGGGTGCAAATCCACGGGTTAGGGGGTGCAAATCCACGGGTTAGGGGGCGCAAATTACTTGCCTTGCCCCGGGTGCTGACAACCCACGCTACGCCACTGACTGTCAGGAGCTCGTCTTACACTCAAGTAGGACCCTGGCAGAGACACATGCCCGACTGGCATGTTTTCTCCCTCCTGGTCGATTGTTTGGAAGCTTCAAAAGCTTTCTTCAGCCCAAACATCACAACGACTGATGCCAACAGACATCGACACATTTAGGGATCCACAGAGTCTTTGCAGCTTGCATAACAGACCTCAGCAACTCAGCATTTTGGCTAATCTACTTTATTTACATATAAACACACACGGAGCACTGCAACATGGCTCCCTCTCTCTCTAGCATCAGACAGCCAAGAGAAAGAACAAAGGACAATAGTCCCACTTCACGGAACACAGTAACACAAACATCCCACTCTGTGGAGTCAAAACATATACCGTCATATGATAGACAACAATCCCATGACTACAATCATGGAGCAGGAATTCTATCAGTTATCATGTCCTTGTGCCCACAGTCTCACAATGGGAAGGAAAATGGTAACTGTGTCAAACCTGGATGCCAGGAGTCCGTTCATTTTCGCTGACCTTGGTATCTAGTTAGAATCTGTGGGCCAAATGAGACATCTGATTTTGGGTGTCATTAAAGGATAATACATTTTTTAGCTATTTAATTTGTTGTTCCAGGGAGAGGTGCTTCTAAGATTCTTTGCTTCTCGTGCCAAAATAACTTGGCCAACACTGGGTACCTTATCTTGCGGAGTGGGACATTTGCAGTTGTACCTCAAGAACCTGTCGGAAATCAAGCCTTTATCAGGAGAAACTGGCAACTCTCCCAGGCCCCCGGCTTAGTCTCCTGTTGACCTCCCTGTCTGCTTTCCCAGCAAGATGCAGGCAGAGGTCGCGATAGGCGATCCTTCTCAGCGTGAGAAGAACACACCCCTCTTTCCTGCCCCCCCAGGCAGGGAAAGAGATAGACAGAAACGTATTTACATGCCTTTATTTCTGTCTTTGCAGCGTTACAGAAAACATGACTGCTCTCTTCAAACTCCAACAGTCGAGAGAGTGAAAACACTTCCTGTCCAGCTCATATTACACTCTGAGCTAATTCCGGTGCCCTCTGCACTGTGAATTGACTGTCCCTCTGTTTCCCACGGAACAGTCCCAACATTCCCATTATGTTTTGTTTTCAAGCTACCAGCAGCTCGCGGCTGCATTGCTTCAATATCGTAACAGAACCAACATGACTTGGGCTGGCTCTCCACCCTCCTCTTCATCAAGAGAGGGGAGGAGTCTTGTCTTTGACGCTCTGAGCTTTGGAGGTACCCAAAATCAGCCATGCTGCTTCTGATGCCTCCAAGGCTCAGTGTTGACAGCAGAAGCTCTAGATTAAATATACTGTATATGGTTGCCCCTGTGCATTGATGGGCCTCTGTTGATGTTTGCGTTCAGTTCTGTACTGAACTCTTCCCTTCTCAGTAGTTCTGTATTTCTTCCTGCTGAGGCACTGTGATATAGTGGACCAGAGGTCTACATTTGGGCCAGGTATTCTGGTGTTTGAATCCTTGTACAGTCATGAGGTTGACTGTGTGGCCTTTGGGCAAGTCACGTGCTTTCAGCCTCACATATTTCACTGTTGTTGTCAGGATAAAAAATATGAAACACACCCCTCCACCCACTGCACATCCACCTGGGTTTTTTTTTTATTCAAAAATTTTATTGATTTTCACAAAATTATAAACACACAAACACATAAACAAACAAACATAAATCATAACCTTATTAAAACTAATCTTATTAACATTGTTAAATGACTTCCTAGTATCCCCCTAGTTGAATTTCAATGCATATCATTTTAATGGTTTTCCAAATCAGTATTATTATAAAATTAACTTAATCACTTAACATCTTTCTTTCCAATTCAGCATTAGACATATTAATTCATCACGTTGCATAGTTAAATCCTAAGCCTATCTGGTACAGTGGTGCCCCACAAGACGAATGCCTCGCAAGACGGAAAACCCGCTAAACGAAAGGGTTTTCCGTTTTTGAGCTGCTTCGCAAGACAATTTTCCCTATGGGCTTGCTTTGCAAGACAAAAACGTCTTGCGAGTGTTCCGATTCCCCCTCCCCTTTTTCTAAGCCGCTAAGCCGCTAAGCGCCTTTTAGCCGCTAATCCGCTAAGCCTTTAATAGCCTCTAAGCCTTTAATAGCCGCTAAGCCTTTAATAGCCGCTAAGCCGCTAATAGGGTTGCTTCGCAAGACGAAAAAACCGCTAGACGAAGAGGCTCGCGGAACGGATTAATTTCGTCTTGCGAGGCACCACTGTAGTTGCAAGCTTTTTCCAATTAAATTAACTTAACATATTTAACTAAATAGTCATTAAATTTCATCCATTCTTCCTGGTACTCCTCCTCCTTCTGGTCACAGACTCTTCCAGTCAGGTCAGCTAGCTCCGAAAAACCCATCATCTTCATCTGCCATTCTTCCACTGTTGGTACTTCTTGCATTTTCCAGTTCTTAGCTAACAAAATTCTTGCTGCAGTTGTGGCATACAAAAATAATTTAACATCTTTCTTGGGCAATTCCAAACCTGTTATTCCAAGAAGAAAAGGCCTCTGGTTTCTGTATAAATGTATATTTCAACATTTTTTTCAATTCATTATAAATCTTTTCCCAGAAGTCTTTCACCTTGGGACAAGTCCACCACATGTGATAGAAGGTACTTCACATCCACCTGAGTTTCTTTGGGAAAAGTGGGATGCAGATCTGATCGATAATGTGTGCCATTGCCTAACAATTCTCCGAGCTGTTTGTTCAGTTCCATTTTGACCTGATTTCTCCTAGGCGGTGCAGACTGGCAACAGCTGGACTCCGAGCTCCAGAAAGAGATTTTGACCATCTGGCCTCACCTTTCACAGAAGATGTTGGACCTGTTGGTGCCTATGCCAAAAAGTGAGTTATTGTTTAGGCGTTGCGGCTGCCAAGTCCCTGTGATGACAGGGCTAGGATGGCAAAGACTGGAAGAAGTAGGAAGCTGTAGATGGTTAGAAGGAAGGATGGATGGATGCATAGATAGATATGCTTGATGGCCAAAGAGTGAAAAAGGAAAGGGAGATAAACGATCACATTTACCTCCTGGCCATTTACTTTGCAGATATTTTATATGACCATCGAGTGCTTTTTTTCTGGGGGTACGCAGGGGTACACATACCCCTAAACATGTTGTGGATATAAGTTTGGCCTCATTGAGGGGCAGTATTTCAATATGAGTAGGAAAATGAGAGTACCCCTAAACATTTTTTTTAAAGAAAAAAAGCAATGTGACCGTCTATCCTCCATCTTTAGGTCCCAGGCATAAACATGAGAATGAAATTCTGAAGTATTTTTTTGCTAATTCTCACCTCCAAGTAGCCAACCTTTGGAGCAATTCACACAAGAGAGAAACACACATACACACAGTGGTGTCGCAACGGGGGGCAGGGGGCGGTGCGCCCCGGGCACCCTGTCTGGGGGGGTGACAAGAAGGCACCCCGTGGGGGCTTGCGGCGGCACAAGCAGCCATTGCACCGCCGCAGCCCCATGTGGCGGATACTCTGTTTGCGGCTGCAGCCGCGAGCAGAGAATCCTGACACCGTCTGTATGGCGCTGGAGCAGCGCCACCGGCAAACCGCTATGTACAGCGCATGTGTGGTGTCGCTACGTAAAGCACATGCGCCGTACGTAGCAATACCGCACATGCACCCTATGTAGCGATGCCCGGCTCCGGGTGTCACGACGCCTTCGTTCGCCCATGCACACACACACACACACACACCTGCAAGAGGAGTATTCTGCACACTTTTAAATTCATTTTTAGCAAAACAAAAATTAGAACAGAAAGACACATTTTTCAGGAGGTGCCTCAAACAGATAGCCAATGGCACCTCAAGATTCACAGAGCGAAGGGCGTTCCTTTGTGTAATGAACTTGTGTGGTTGCTTCACAGCCATGCAATGACTCCTGATTCAACTTTCTACACAGCTGCTATTGCACCTGAAGAGCGTCATTTCTGTTAACATAGAACTCTGCCTTTTACTTCCAGCTACGGACCTGACAGTTGGAAAAATCTATGCAGCCATGATGATAATGGACTATTATAAGCAGAGTAAAGCTAAAAAACAAAGGCAGCAACTGGAAGAACAGGTACAGGTCCACTGCAGCAAGTAACAGCAATCCTACTGCATTGAGGGTTGAAAGTTTATGGAAATGATACTTGCATGAGAAAGGTCAACATGGGCAGCTAGGGTTATTTATGCAGGTGTTAAAAATGACTTCCAACCTATTGATGCATTCCATATTCAGTTTTTCATGATTGCCTTAACTGTTAGGCTTGTTTTCTGCTGTTTCTCCAAGGACTTATGTACAGTTCCCAGCTAGCCTTCCATTCAGGCAATTTACAAGGCAATGGTGGCCCTAGGAATAAATGGGCAGGGGGCATCACAGAAGGGGGTCAACTGTGTCTCCCATACTGGATTCCAGAAGGAACAAACCATAGCATATGTCACATTAATGCCTCCATCCCCCCATGGGGGGGGGGGTGCATTCCCTGAGGTGAATGCCATCGATTGTGACATCCCACTCCACCCCATATAAACCATGCTTACAGCCTTACTGTAGTTCATGAGCAATGGAGAAGGCATGATTTGTCTTATAAGTAACCACAAAGGCATAGAAATTCCCCCCAGTGCAGCTCATCTTACAGGACCAGATCAGATTGGGGGAAACTCTATCGGTTCCCCCCATCCTTTCCTCTGCTATGGTACCTATTTATCTACTTGCACTGGTATGCTTTTGAACTGCTAGGTTGGCGGGAGCTGGGGCAGAGCAACGGGAGCTCACTCCATCACGGGGATTCGAACCGCCAACCTTCTGATCGGCAAGCCCAAGAGGCTCAGTGGTTTAGACCACAGCGCCACCCGCATCCTATGGCCAGAGGAAGAGCTGGGAGGGCAGGGGAAAGGATTCAAATGCTCTCACTAACTTAGTTGTAAGATACACACACCCAACCCACTTCAGATGTGCATGCCAAAGAAGTGCAGTTCCCTATCACAACTAGATTCACCATTAAGAAACACTGTGTTGTTGTCTATTTACCAATCTGTATTTTGCATTGAGACTATTTCCCCCTCCCCTTTTTTATTATTATTTTGAATTCAGAAAAATGCCCCAATGTTCCAGCGCATGGAGCCTTCCTCTCTTCCTCAGGAGATCATTTCTAATGCCAAAGCTTTGCCTTACCAAGATACCCTTTCAGGACTGTAAGTGTAGATGTTTGAGCAAAACAACATGTCCATGCGGGCATATCTGTGTATTCGTGCTGCAATTGTGTTGTATTTTAAATAGCGCTAAATATACAATGCGCTCTTCCTGGCTAAGGGTGGGAGAGAATTATAAATTTGGACTTTCTGTGATTGGCAGGGGAGGAGAACATCTGTGGGAGAGTTGTCCCGCCTGCTTGCTCCAATGCAGTTTAGCAAGGGGGAGGGACAACCGATAGACTGTTCCCCTCCTCCACTGCAAGAAAATAATTCAGTTTGCATTTTAACATGGGCCTACTTAATTTGTACTCCACAACTAATACAGTGGTACCTCGGCTTACATACACTTCAGATTGCATATGCTTCAAGTTACACACTCCGCTAACCCAAAAATAGTACCTCGGGTTAAGAACTTTAATTCAGGATGAGAACAGAAATCGTGCTCTGGTGGCACAGTGGCAGCAGGAGGCCCCATTAGCTAAAGTGGTGCTTCAGGTTAAGAACAGTTTGAGGTTAAGAACAGACCTCCAGAACGAATTAAGTACTTAACCCGAGGTACTACTGTACAAGAACCGTAATTCAGCTGGCTTCACAGTTTGCGTTTTGTGAGGCAGCTCTCCAACAAATATATGCATGCAAAATGTGAAGAGGACGTGCGCACACAAAAAATGCATGATGTGCTGGAAAATTGCTTGCAAAAGTGTGTGTGTTAGTCACCATAGATAGCTCAGTTGGTAGAGTGTGATGCTCTTAATCGCAACTGGGTTTGAGCCCCATGTTGACTGAAAGATTCCTGCATCGGGATTTGTCCCTTCCAAGTCTACAATTCTGTGATTCTACATGAGGCAAGACTTCATATGCTGGGAGTGTGCAGATCTTTGTGGTACCGCAAACTGATGCAGGAATGGGGCAAAAAATGACTGAAGAATTGAGAAATGAGAAGCGGAGGAACCAGAATTGACATAAACACCGTTCCGTATTCCAAATGAGGCGCTCGGCGTATGACGGCCATACCCCATTCAACTGAGTTTACAGGTGATGTAAAAATTGGGGTTTGGCTTTTGCTGCCCAATTCCCCATGGGGCTCTGAGCCCCCCAAGTCCATGATCGGCCAGAGAAGAATGGATGGAGGCAGGATCCAGTGGAAAGCAAGGCAGATATTTATTTTTCTGTTGCAGCAGAGTTCCCTCCCCTCCTTGCAAGGAGGGAGAGACCCTGAAAAAGTGTGCAGGACCCTTTAAAGACTTTGGACATTGCCCAACCCCCTTAGCCAAAGACCACCCCAAAATCATCAGACATACACCATAGGAGGCAGTCTGCAGCAGAAATCCTGTCTGCCGGGATATCTGATAATGGTCACTGATTGCATTACCTGTGCAGCGTGGCTATTCTTTGGTGATGGTTAATATTTTAGTTCCTGAATCCAGGTCACAGGCTCAGCCTATTCATACATGAATACACCCTTAAGACCGGATTTGTAGGTGAAAAGACAGTGGGAAGGCTTTCCTCATTTGCCTCCCTTACTGCAGAGGAATATTCTGAGGTTACTGGGAGAGTCAAAATGGCTTCAGGATTACTCTCATGTACTATTTCAGACACATGGTTTATATCATTGGTAGGCATCCTAAGGCCCGGGGGCTGGATCCGGCCCGATCGCCTTCGAAATCCGGCCCGCAGACGGACCGGGAATCAGTGTGTTTTTACATGAGTAGAATGTGTCCTTTTATTTAAAATGCATCTCTGGGGCATAGGAATTCGTTCACACCCCCCCCCCCCAAAAAAAAATAGTCTGCCCCCCCCACAAAGTCTGAGGGACAGTGGACTGGCCCCCTGCAGAAAAAGTTTGCTGACCCCTGGTTTATATATTTAGATATGTGTCCATTTATGAATATTTATTCTACATTTGAGACCTTAGAATTCTTGTAGCACAGGCAGTTCAGACAATATTGCCATCCCCTTGTAGAATCAGCCGATATTTTACCAGCGACTGTTACCTGTTTTTCCCCTACCATGGAAAATCCGATTTGAAAAGAATGGAACCGTAGCAAAAACTCCACAGGTGTGGCTGTTCCTTGTTGCTATTTTCCCTTATTTTTCTTCAAGCTCCTCCTGCTGGTTTCTGCCTGATTAATTGCTTCCTCTTTCCACTGCTGCTAATCTGACCCCCCTCCAATTAGAGAATTCCTGTTGCTGTGTGTGTGTGTGTGTGTGTGTGTGTGTGTGTGTGTGTGTGTGTGTGTGTTTAATTACTCTTGCTGCAAAGGGGGAAGGAATTACAGTTTCTTAGAAAGGGCAGAACGTTAACTCTTCTTTTAGCGGAGAAAATTCACAACCAGAGAGAAAGTCACTCTGCATGAACTGTTTTCTGTGGGGTGTGTGTGTGTGTGTGTGTGTGGCAGGGGGGTGGGTGGAGAAGGAACAACTTCTAGAAATGGAAAACACCAGAAGGTTTTCTATTGGGAATAGTACCAGGAAGTCTAAAGGAAGAAGACAAGACAATATATTTGTACGCAACAGTAACCGCAAGGCTATTGATTGCGAAAAATTGGAAAAGTGGTATTATGCCGACAAAAATAGAGTGGCTTGCCAAATTATTGGAGTACTACAGTATATCCAAAATTATGGGAGAAATTGGAAGGATCTCAAAAGAGAAGATAGACAAGGACTGGAAGGTGTTTAAAGGATACTTGCAAAATTATATTGAAAAATCAGAGCTCCTATTAGAATAAACAAGTTCTGTTATAAATACTGAAATACTAAATAAGATGGATAACAATGTGTAATAGAAAAAGAAGCATGAAATTAGGGTAAAGGTGTGTGAAAGAAAGTAATAGAAGTGGAAAGAAATTGCAATTGAGTAGATTGGAAGTCTAACACAAAGGTGGGGTGAGGGCTGGTGGATGGTGATGGGAAAAGGAATTATCTGTGGGATTGAGTGTAGGTATGATTGTATATATTTAAGGATTGTATGAAATGTATGTTTGTATATTCGCAATATGTGTGTATTTTATAATAATAATAATAAAATATTTAAAAAAATTAGAAATGATTAAGTAATCAGGAGGAGGAGTTGGGAGAAAGGTGAGGAGGCTCACACCTGCTATGTGACCAAAACATAACAGAATGTGCATGTGGGGAAACAGCATATATCCTCTGCTGCAAAATAAAAGGGGAAAGCAACAATTAAGAGAATGCTACCAGCTCTCCATCTGAAAGTGCCAAAAGACACAACAGAAATAACCAATAAATGGGAGACAAATCATTCTAGGGAACAGAGGCAATCAAGGGTACAGTGCTATCAGCCGTGTTTTCCGCGACAAGAGAGACTCAGCGTGTTCCCAATATAGTCCACAGAAGATGCAGAATTGCAAAGAAACCAGCCCTGATCATGAAGGCTGAATGGGAGAAAAGGCCAGAATAGCCCATTGTTCCTTTTCCATTCCTCCTCCAAAGTTTTCCAAATACTGTGCAATGTCAAGGCATAGCCTCTTTCCCTGCCATTCAAAGTCTGAACGTGGGGAAAACAACAACCCATTGATAGCATTTTTCAAACTCCACATGCAGTCTAGAAATAACTTCGAATGAAAATATTATTCAAAGAAACCCCCTGCATGTACAAAACATTATTCCAGCAACATATAGGCCACTGTGGAAAAAGGTTTTCTCTGATTCAGCCCTTGTTAAATCACTTTTGGCTTGTCAACCAACTGTACATGTTTCCCTAAGCACTACATTTACTTGGGCATATTTATTTGGAAGGAAAAATAGTTGGTGGTACAGCTGTACGGGTGACACTATTGATTAACGAAACAAAACAGCTGATGGGGCAGGTTTAAATACGGTGTTGTTTTTTAATCTTTTGCTGCTGTGTGCAAATTAAAATTGGCTTTCTTCTCCTTCCTGCACAATCTAGTTTCATAAGCCCATTGAGTTTAACAAGACAGAGTTAAGTTGCATGCGTAACCTCTCCCCTTGGAATAAACAGGATTAAAGCGGACCTTACTTTGGCTCATAGCTGTCAACTGTCCCTTATTTGGTGGGAAAGTCCCTTATCCCAGCGCTGTGTCCTGCTGCTGTCCCTTATTGATGATTTCCCGGGTTTCAAAGGAAGCAGCTCCTCTCCCTCCCTCCAACTGTGTTGCTTGGCTGCGTTGCTCACCCAATAAGGAGTCCAAGAATGACTGGGGGTGGAGCTTGCATGCTTTGTGCCGATCAAATCAGCCACGTTGCCTGGGGACTCGCCTTTGCTCAGCGCATCCCAGCGGAGAGGTGATGGTGGTTTTCCTTGCTGCATCCCCTTTCCCGGCTTGCTGCGCTGTGGGAGCCACCGCTTGAGGCTTCGTTTGGCTGCTGGCTGGGCTTTCTGCCTTTGGCTTGGAGGGGCTCAGAAGTTGAACATACCTGTGTTCGGAAAATCCCTTATTTTGGCTGCTGATCCCTTATTTTCGAGGCTGCTGGTCCCTTCTTTTCAAATCTGAAAGTTGACAGCTATGCTTTGGCTGGATCATGCCCCTTGTGTTTATTATCAGATGGTTAGCTTAACAATAGTAATAGAACCATAACACCTTAAAAGGACCAGCGGCTTCTCCCAAAGAGAACTCCACAAACTCCACACAGAGAAGGCCCCGTTTCTCCTCTAAATGAACATTTACTTCTAATGGCAGTGGCCTCTGGAGATCTTCGTAGAATTGTAGAATTCTAGAGTTGGACGGGACCATCAGGATCATTTAGTCCAGCCCCCAGCAATGCAGGAATATTTTGCCCAATGTGGGGCACAAACTCCCTGAGATCAATAATCTCATGCTCTAATGGCTGAGCTATCCACTGCACCCCAGAGAAGGCGTGTTGTCCATCATGGAGTGAGGTGCTTAATGAAATGCTGCAAGATCTTCTGTTTGGCGGGAGTCAGAGAAATAACCGACAGGCGTTGAACCATCAGAGTTTTGTGTTCTCCTTTCATTTGAAGCTAGGTTAACTTTACAGGAGCAGCAGGAGCGGGTTCCCTTCCCTGAGCCCACTCTCTCCCCAAGAGATATTCCAGCTGGCTTGCATGGATCCATCCCATGGGGAATATCAAGAGCAGCAATCTCTGGTAAGTCCATTTATGAATGTTTCTTGTGCTATCCTGTTGCGTGGCGAGTTCCCACCCCCAGTGGAAATAATGACACATGACACAATTATTAAGGTTAACGAGGCCACAACTTTATTGGTTACAGGTGATGAGCGGTATTGGCTTAGGCATTGGTCCTAACTGACTATATCTGACTTCAGCCCGTCCGCTTGAAGTCCAGGAAGGGTTAACCACCAGTAGGGGGAGTCCAGCAAAAGCACATCAACTAGGGACTCCCCCGGGGTCACCGATTGGGGGCGTGCCTTAGGCCCTCACCTCCATAGGCTTTGGACAGGGCCACGCCCCCTGGAATCATTTATCAGACTACCCATCAATATACGGGGCAGGTGATGGCGCTACCTCCCCTCTTCCATCTACAGAGCAATACCAATGCCTAACTGCCAATACCAAGAAAGTTGTGACGGTTTGCTACGTGGTAGGCGAAAACCAAGTGGCTGGTGCCAATTTGCCAAGTGGAAAAATTCCTACCAGGCCCCTTAACGGCAACCAACCAAGGTCCATAGCAAGGTCAACGAACGAAAACCTTATAAGGCGGGAGGGTGGGAAAAACAGGAACAGCTGGCAAGCAGCAAAGAGGGAGATCCCCGGCCACGTCCTGGTTTAAATAGGGCAGGCCACACCCCCAGAGCCAGCCAATTGGCTGGCCAGAAGGTGACGTGGCTGGGAATCCCCCCAATCGTGCAGGGGCTGGGGCCGTGAAGCCCACAACTCCACCTCCTCCAAAGGGCGGAAGTGGCGTTCGGCACTGCTTCATGTGAAATCCTGGCACTTTGGGGTGCCGTCTGGGGTCCAAGCATCAGTGTGCTTGCCTATATAGACAGCTTTACTAATCTTACCTCTTCTCTCCTTCTAGACCATTATTCCTAGGAACTATTATCCCAGTCTTTCCAAAAGCCACCCCGTGGGGTGTTGTATTAAAACTGGGTCAGGTTTAATTCCCTCCCCTTTGTTTATTTATATCCACCTCAAGAGGATAAAAAAAAGATACGAGTTCCTCAGAATTCTGTCTGGTCACACCCTGAGCCATTCTTGTCGAACGGCAAGGGTGCCGTTTCAGTTAGAGAAAAGGAGGAGACCTGTGATGATTGTTGGGAACATGAGCCGCCATTCCTGGATTCATCTCTGATAGGATCATTGGGAAGCCAAGAGCAGCTGACTTGAAGAAGATTAGACTACAGAGTACAACCAGGATCAGGCCTGAATATTGGGCAGGTTTTACAAGAAGAAGAGTGAACTTTCTGTACGCCAGGCAAGGCTCTATTGTCTACCTGAGCAACGGTATTCATCTGGGAAATATCCACTCCTTGTCTCTCCTCTTAGAGACCTATCAAGGGGTGCTGATGTCATAGCTGCACAACTATGATAGGCCTAATGAACACACTCAGCCATCAGAATTTGCCACTGTCCTACAACCACCTAAAAAGGAGATTTCTGGTAAGCAGGACCTCTTGTCTGTTCCCGATAGGAATCAGGGTACTAAATGGTTATCTTTACTATGGTTCTCATGAGGTATAAAAAGTAACAACAGATGCTCACAAAATATATTGCTTTGTCCTTATTTTAATCTGAAATGTACAGTATTCAGAAGCTTGAACATCGCTGGATGTTGCCTTTCCTTCCTCTACCAAACCCAAATAAAACACGGTACAGTGGTACCTCTGGTTACGAACGCTTCTGGTTATGAACGCTTCAGGTTACAAACTCCACTAATCCGGAAGTAGCTGCTCCTGGCTGCGAACTTTGCCCCAGGATGCAAACAGAAATTGCGCACCAGAGGCGCGCATGCAGTGGGAGGCCCCATTAGCGAAAGTGAGCCTCAGGAATAGGAATGGTTTTAGCTTCAGAACGGACCTCTTAGAGATTCTAAGAGACTTTTAACCTTAATGAATGTTCAGTGACAATTCTAGCAACTAGAGAATCAGTGAATGGATAAGCCCTACTGGAAGGTACAATCATTCTCGCAACTGTTAATCCTTTGGCTACGGACAGACATGTTTTGCAGAAGTTTAGAAATGCAAAATGTATGCAAACTACCGATTAATAATCAAGTCAGATCTTTGGGATGCTATCAGTGGTTACTTCTGGCTTAAGCTAGTTTTTAAAAAATTCATTGTTCGTTGAAACTGTTGATAATGCCGGTCTTTCCACAGGTTGGTTTCCTCTCATTTTGTAGTCATTTCATCAGGTGGTTTACCCAGGGTTAAAAAAAACCCAACAGTATCCAGTGCTTCTGGGTTTGTGTTCATCATGTCTCACTGCTGGTGTCCATGCTGCAAAACTAAACTGTTTATTCACATCACACAAATGTGAACATATGCCTCTGACCCAAACATACACTCAACTTTTCAGTCGGCAGCACTAGTGTCTGTGTGTGTGTATATGGTTGTGCGTGTGTGCACATCTGTGTGCCACCCATGACACTTGTTGCACTTCAGTGCTATATAAGTGTGCCTCTCCAGTCTGCTCTGTGTGCTTCTCAGAGTGTAAAGTTTGTATCACACACAAAACATGCAGTGTGCATCCTCTTGCTCTTTCCCACTTCAGCCTGAAACAAGAAACTGCAGGCAATCTTTTGCCAGACTCTTCTGTGTGATGTCACTCCTACTAGTGACATACGGGGCTGGTTTGTATAAGGCTAGGTGAGCCTTAGGCTTCAAGAAGGAATTCAGATGGTGTCCCTTCTCTTTTCGATGATCTTACCATGTTGTCTGAACCTGGACAAACTGTGGTTAATCTTAACCATGGTTTATGGAATCCTGGACAAACTGTGGTTAATCTTAACCATGGTTTATGGAATCCTGGACAAACTGTGGTTAATCTTAACCATGGTTTATGGAATCCTGGACAAACTGTGGTTAATCTTAACCATGGTTTATGGAATCCTGGACAAACTGTGGTTAATCTTAACCATGGTTTATGGAATCCTAACCATGGTTTATGGAAACAGGCCTACTTCAAACCATAGTTTGTGATTCTGGCTTGTTCTCACTATAGTTAAGATTAACTATAGTTTAAGGATTGGATGACATGTTAAACTATGGTTTATCTAAAATGGAAGCTGAAGCTTTCAGTCTCCCCACTGCAGCCATGCTGGGGGGGGGGGGAGGAAAGGTGTAATATGTGAACCGAGGACACGCTGTCGCTCACCCTCACAAGGCTAAACAGTGGTTGCATGCAGTCTGAGCCACTGTTCCCTGATCTCCACCCACCCAATAAAATAATTATATTATTTATCATTATTGCCCCTAACAAAAAGAGAAATAATGAAAATGGGCATCAAACAAAAATATTCCAACATTTTGTGCATGTCCGGAAAAGTCGTTACTAATTGATCAGATAGAGAGAAACACACATAATCTGCTGGGCTTTAAAAAAACAAAAAAAACAGAGCCCACAGAGTGCATATATCTGGCATCAAGAGCATTTCTGCCAGTGAAAGTGCTTTGAGAATTGCAGCTGGAGATAAACCAGAAAGGCACAGAAATCCAGCCCAGTGGTTCCCTTTGAATGTCATTGATTTAAATCCAAACTGATGTCCAAAAAAACCACACACCATCCAATAGGAAGAAAAAGCTGTGCTGGATTCCCACACTCAGATAGACTGAAACCAACGCACCTGTTTTCCAGTCAAAGAACAATTCCTGTTAAATATTCCTAAGTGCACTTCCTTGCTTGCTAGTGAGTCCCAACGCGCTTAGGATTTCAGTCTCCTGCTCCCTTTCTTGCCAGCATAAAGCACTGTGTTTTAAGTACACTTCCAAAGCCATTCCTAATGCACTGATGGAAAAGTCATTGGCAGCAGATGGCAACCTATGTGATCAAGCAAAACCCCATGAGCTTGGCTGTGTGTTTATTTCCAGGAGCCAGAGGTTAGAGAGTTTAAAAGAGTGCAGCCCTCTAACTGTGGCAGCTACCTCCCGGTGGACACTCAGGAACGAGCTGTATCTGGGAGGGCCTCTTCCATGCCACGCCTGACTGTGGATCCCCAGGTAAAAGCAAGTGAAACAATGACTGAACAAACAGGAATATAGCATGACGTGAGATGCATGAACCTTTCCCACAGGAGGCTGATGCTTAGCTTTAGGGTGCATAGGCTAAAATCTGTCACTGGTGTCATTTGAGTTGGCCGCCTATGAGGCAGACCTCCATCCCCTTCGACAAAAGAGTTGGAACGCTCTGTGGTGTCCCACCAAGACAGGGAATATACTCTCTAACCGCCCACTTTGCAGATGGAGAACTGGAATGCAGAATTAGTAACTTGTCCAAGGCCACCGTGAGGCAAAGCAGGGAATCAGCCCTTCTGTTGCTCAGCTTTCACACTAATCCTTCCTGCCACCTTCTTCCAAGACTGCAGTGAAACGTAGCAGGTTTGTGCTTTGCGGAAAACCACCTTCCTGCTCTCCTTCAACTAAGACTGTTGCTGGTGGCAGCAAGAATGGCGACAGTTTGGAAGAGCCCTTCTCCCAACCGGAAAGTATTTATTTATTTTCTTGGCATAGCCGCCGCCTCTTTCAAATCTATTCCCATTGTCCTAAGACACTTGTCTACATGGCTGCCACCAAGCATTCTGTCCTGATCAGTCTTGGCCATACTTCATCTCTTTGTCTGTTGAGCCAGGGTTCGTTTTCCCCCCTGTCTGTCCGTCTCGTAATCATTTTTGATTAACAGAGAGATGCACACTTTCCCAGGTTTGTAATCTTAAGCCTATGCTCCTTTGCGGTAATTAAACTCTCGCTCTCAGCTTGAAGGGCCCTTGTTTGCAAAAGTTGTTGTCAACGTCTGTTGTGTCAGCCTGGCAGTGCTTGCATAAGCAAATTGTGAGGGAAGCGGGGACTTTGTACCCTTCAGCCATTCTGCTGAGAAATCTGTGCTTGACAACAATGGCAACTTGACAGCTGAGTTCTGCAGTTGCTCCCATTTCCAGTTCCAGAAAATCACACCCTAAAGTGTCCCCCCTCGATTCTAGACACAGAGAGGGGCATCCAGTAACAGCTGGCTGAGCCCACAGGAGGGAGAACAATAGAAAGCAAAACCAGAGTTTTACAGGAAGGCAGGAGCTTCCAGATGGAAGGGTAGAATGAATCAGTGGGAAGGGAATCTCAAAAGTAATGAAATAAGCCTAGGAGCAAATGGGAAAAGGGGGCAGGAAGTAGGCTAAGAATGGACTTGGTGAAAAGGCAAAGATGAGTAAATGAATTAGGAGTGGGAAAACAGAAGGTTTTTACTAGCAGAAAATTAAGGACTGGATTTATAAATGAGAAAGAGCAAACTGCCAGAAGAGGTGTTCTGTTCTGTTTTGTTTTGTTTTGTTTTGTTTTGTTTTGTTTTGTTTTTTTAAATGATAGCTATGGGAATTAAATGGAGAATTTGACATTATTCAAATTCAAGGCCTCATTCTCACAGGTGAAGCTATATCTGGGCTGCCTTGCTTCAGACTGCAAGGGTGCGCTCGTGTGAATTAAGCGTTCCTTCATACAAAAGAAACAGCCAGGATATAGAAACCAGCATGTCAGAGGGAAAGAGGACAGTTTTGTACACTCGGGGAATTTTTCAGTGAGGGAAAGCATTCAGTCCCCCAGCGACTGAAATAATAGGGCTCAGACTATCATTTATCATTTCAGTGAAAAGCAGGCCGCAGATTCAAAACAGACCCAGACAGATAATCTGAAACTGGGAGCGACTGGGTGTTGCTGGCAATAGCAGTATTTGCAGGAGGACATACCATTTCTGTTCCAAGGCAGAATTTCAACTAGCGATCAGCCTTCTTGAGCAGATCAGAGCAAACTATCCAGAGCCCAGACTCCTTTTGTAAGATGAGGAGAATGACCAGAGTCTATTGGAAGGCGAAGATGCTCACACTCCCCCTTTCAAACTCCCATGTACTCCCCCCCCCCAAATTATTAAGTTTTGTTCTGCCATTGACAACTCCAGCCCTCCCTCAAAAGAGAGAGCCCAGAGTGTTTCAGGAGTTACTTGAAATGAACTAACAGCACCCAGTAGATAAAATATACTCTGCTATTGCTTAACAATATAGCATTTCCCATATTCACCCATTTCTACCTGCCAAGTCCAGATTCTGTGCGAGTTTTCAGCCTGACTCTGAAACAGTAGTGCTGGTGTGATTTGACACAGCAGATTTCAGGAGCTGGTCCATTCATGTAAGTTGAGGACATCCTGTAATAGATGGATCTACACAGACTCGCCAGATATGAGTTCCAGTAGTTGCCATCAGGAATTGGGGGGAACAGAGTCTTATTCAGTCCTTAAATCTAAAATTCTAGTCTGTCACTACTTACGAGGAAGCTTGGGACATCAGTGAGGCAGTTGCTGTCATTCTACCAGTATGTTAATTCTGTTAACATAATCATAATTAGAAGTACATGTCCGCCACAAAATTCAGTGGGAGCGGCTCCTCCAGACCCATCTGCTGTTAAGTGTCTTTACACTTTCCCAAACTAGGTAAATCCTTGTGACATTTTATATTCTGAACTGGTAATAGCAAATCTGCCTCCTGAACAGCAGCAAGCCCTTGCTAACCATCCTGCCCACCCCCCACCCCCCCATGGGATACGTTTCCAGGTGGTTACAGATCCAGGCTCCATGAGACGCTCCTTTTCTACTATTCGAGACAAGCGGACGAACACCTCCTGGTTAGATGAGTTCTCCATGGAAAAGAGCAGCGAAAACACCTACAAGTCTCGCCGGCGCAGTTACCATTCTGCACTGCACCTGTCTTCAAGGCGCCTCAACACAGATTCAGGTAATTGGGAACAGGAGTGAGATGGAGCTTTTTTAAAAAATAAAAATAAAAATGTCATATATTGATTTGTAGTAACACTTGGGACTGGAGACTCTGAGATCACATCGTCTCAATTCCTTCCCCAGTAAAGGCCAGGAGAGTTATCTTTGTATTAGAAAATGAATGTGGCCCATTAACATTTGCTCAGGTTGTATAGCTAACTTCTGAAATGAGAATGTCACGGTAAACTCCTCTCCTGCTAAAATCCATGACCCCTGAGTTAGCATCACTGGGAAATTGCTTTTAGCTGGATCTTGGGGGAACTAAGCCATTTCCAAGGGATGTAGTAAGAGGTATTTTACATTTGCGTCTTCAGACCCAGACCCCCTCCCCCAATATATTCACACTTGACTCAAATTTGGGTTTTGGGTTTTGGCAGAATTTAGGCCACAACTTTATTGATTACAGCAAGTGACTGGTTGCATAGGCTCTGGTTTGACTAGCTCCCTGCCATGCAGATAGCGCTGACCCAGGGTTCCAGCATAGGTCAGCCAAGGGGGAACACCTGGATAAGCAGAAAGCTGGGAACAGCCTATCTCTGCCACCCAAATGTCCCCCTGGACTCAGGCACGGGCACAACCACCTCTCAGGGGTTGACCAAACCACCGAGTCCCTGGATTCCTTTAACGGAATACCCTTCACATGGGGATGGCGAGAGCGTTCTCCCATCCCTATCACCTGAACCAGAGCCTATCCGCAACCTTACAAGTTGTGACGATTTGCTACGCAGCAGGTGAAACCCAAATGGCAACAGCCAGTCAGCCAAGTGGGAAAAATTCCTGCTGTGCCCCTGTCCCAACGACAGACGACACACGACGGCATAGCAAGGTTAAGTGCAAAATGCCCTAAAAGTAGGGAGAGGTGGCTGGACGTTCCGAATGCACAAGCCGAAAGAGGAAGCTCTGGGTCACGTGCATGGGCATAAATAGATCCCTCGAACTGTTTAGACTGCATCCCATTGGCCAGATTGTACCCAGCTTTGAGGGACCTACCAATCGGGTGTTGTGGCTGACCAATCGCACCCACCCACAACACAGGGTGTCGGTTTTCCAGGTCTCACCGCAATATGTGCCCTCCTTAAGGGAGGACCCGATATATGGAACTGACACAGTCCAAGGGAAAGGAAACACATTGACAATGGAGGTGCAGAGTGCTTATCAATATTTAACATAAAAAAAGATTTGGGACACTGTGAAGCTAATATGCCCATTTTTGGTACACCTCCATTTTTAACCTTGGCTTGTGAAGTCAAAGGAAATTTGGCAAGCTTACTCGGAAAATTCCCCTAACAGGCTAAATCAATTTTTACTATCTTTTTCTACAAAACCTTACAGTGTTGTGCACACCATGAAATACAGCTTTCCATGGTCATTCAGCTGGTGCCTAGCTACCACTAAATAAAGCCAAACAATTGGCTGTCTACAACATTTGCTCAACACATCCCGAAATGGTTATCTACATCACTGAGTCTCTTCTAGTTTACTTCCAATGTCCTCACAGAGCTTGTTTTCTGTGATGCAGGTACCAAGTGGACTTTCTTCACTTCCCCACTTTTGTGTATGTGTGTTACATTTGTATTTCTTGTGTGTGGATATTGCAGATTTGTCACTGGTGAATTCCATCTTATTATTTGCAGCCAAATCCTTCTGAATTATTCTGTTGCCAAAAGTGTAGGGAGCCACCTGTAAACTTTGTATTGACCGCAGATTTTTGGCAAGCCTACCTTATTGTTTTGTCCAAGTTGTTAATTATATTTTTTAAGGATGGCGCCGCCAAGATAACCTCTTTTTGCTCTCCTTATTGTTACTGTCAAATGCCGATTGTGAATTCTGTTCTATAATAATAGTTCAAGGTGCAATAGACCAAAAATACACTAAGATGTCACACATTAAAAACTTCCCTGAACAGGGCTGCCGTCAGATGTCTTCTGAATGTCAGGTAGTTGTTTTTCTCTTTGACATCTGGTGGTAGGGCGTTCCACAGGGTGGGTGCCACTACCGAGAAGGCCCTCTGCCTGGTTCCCTGTAGCTTTGCTTCTCGCAATGAGGGAACTGCCAGAAGGCCCTCAGCGCTGGACCTCAGCATCCGGGCAGAACGATGGGGGTGGAGACGCTCCTTCAGGTATACTGGGCCGAGGGCGTTTAGGGCTTTAAAGGTCAACACCAACACTTTGAATTGTGCTCGGAAACGTACTGGGAGCCAATGTAGGTCTTTCAAGACCAGTGTTATGTAGGCTCGGCGGCCGCCCCCAGTCACCAGTCTAGCTGCCACATTCTGGATTAGTTGTAGTTTCCGGGTCGCCTTCAAAGGTACCCCACGTAGAGCGCATTGCAGTAGTCCAAGCAAGAGATAACTAGAGTATGCACCACTCTGGCGAGACAGTCTGCGGGCAGGGAGGGTCTCAGCCTGCAAACCAGATGGAGCTGGTAAACAGCTGCCCTGGACACAGAACTGACCTGCGCTTCCATGGACAGCTGTGAGTCCAAAATGACTCCCAGGCTGCGCACCTCAGGGGCACAGTTAACCCATTCAGGACCAGAGAGTCCTCCACACCAGCCTGCCCCCTGTCCCCCAAAAACAGTACTTCTGTCTTATCAGGATTCAACCTCAATCCATTACCACCATCCTTCCTCCAACCGCCTCCAGGCAGTTCAACTGTGCAGACATTTCAGTTCTGGCTACAATTAATTCACTGAGCACACAGGAGTAAGCTTCGGCTGCAATTTAAAGGGATAGCTCATCTTCCTTGAGTTTATGCCTTCAGAAGACTTAAATTTGAAGGTATGCAGCTTTAATTTTGCATGCCCAGCTTTCCTAACTGATGAGTTCAGCTTATACTGAAGTAGAAAAATTTTGCAGAGAAGGGTCTTGGAAACAAGATAACAGCAAGCAGCCAATTTAAGACCAGGATACATTGGAGTAAAACCAAAGAGAGCTTGGCAAGCAAAGTATCATTTGGAATGTGCTCATGAAATGAATGCAGAGCCTTGGTTGCTGTACGTAGGATTGTGGGTGTTGCAGACTTGCTTCTTTGTATGTGTGAGAAGAGGTGGGCTGCAACATTCTGCGCATCTAGGTGCAGGCATGCTGCAGTTTGGTACAGCCATAAAGAAGGGAGCTGAGAAGTTTAGGCAAGGGTGGAACAATACTAAAGCGCTGCTCTCTCCAAGGGTATGCTGAACAAGGGGGAAATCGGCAGATCTGCCAGCACCGAGGGGAGCGGAAATGAAAACTACATTACCTCCTTCAAAAAGCTGTGCTGTGAGCTTTGCAAATATGGTCCCGAGACAAAAGGATGCTTAGGAAGTCTGTCCTCTGGTTTTCACAACTTCCGTTCCATACTCACTTTGAACATGGGCCTCATCTGCCATTTTAGAAGTGGCAAATGACCCACTATTCAGGCTGTGTTACTCTGGCACCAAGCAGGTGTAGCAAGAAAATAAGGCTTTTGGTGCTGTTTCGTTTTGACCTTTTTAACCCTGTGGCAGAAGTGGGGGTGTTATGTACTAAGCTTGGATCCTAGAACAATAGGCAAGTAGGATCCTAGAATTCAACAACTGATTGGCTTGCAGGAGAAGACCAATCAGGCTCCAGGAGGAGGTTAATCAGCCTATTAGGCTGGTAGGATCATAGAATGCAACAACTGATTGGCCTGCAGGAGAAGACCAATCAGGCTCCAGGAGGGAAGCAGAATCAGCCAATCAGACGGGACTCATTGTGTAAATAATGGATATAAAAGCCTGAGGTTTGGGGGGCAATTCAATCACTGTTTTACAAGCTGCAATAAAGAGCATGAAATCACTACAAGACTCTGAGTATATTTCAGGGGAGAAGAATTGACACAACTGCCTTGTTCCCTCAGGTAGATGTGAAGAAGTCCTGTAGTGCTGGAGTGTGCAATGGTTGCTGTCAGTCTGTTGTTCTGCTCCCACAGCTCCCAGTGCAGGCTAAGCTCAGGAAAAAACTTTCTAAAGATAGCTTTCTGTTTAACTTACATTATAGTCCAAAGGCTATTCATCAGGAAATAAGGATTTGTTTTAAGTTTTTCATGTGTGCTAAAACTCAGTCTCTGTTTTTGGTTTTTTTAAAAATCGTTTAACCACATCAGTTAACAAACATGGATACATATGCTATAATGTTTTAGTTAAATACATTGTTTAAGTTGCTATTAAGGAAATGATTATTTTTCTCCTTCCAAGAAAGTACAGCAGAAAACTTTTCCAAATATAAACAGTCATTTCATAATTATCTGTCTATGTATTTCTAATCAGTAATTTTTGATATAACTGTAAAAAATACTCTGAAGATTTATCATTCCAAAAATGAAACCTTCCTCTGGTTGTAAATATTAAGATTATACCAGCAAGAATGAGTCTTTCTGTAAAAAAAATGATTTAAATCAAGTCTTACTGACTAGTGATTTAAATCGAGTCTTACTGACTAGTGATTTAAATCAAGTCTTACTGACTAGTGATTTAAATCAATTTTATTTCAATCAAATCCACCCTGGTACAAAGGCACCTGTTAAATCACTGTTCTGATTTCTGCACGGGTTCAAAACAGTTCAGTGCAGGGATCTCGCACACCACCACAATCGCGGAAGAGACACTGGATTAGGCGTCTCCTGGTCACCTGTTATTCAGGGTTCGTCCTAATCTGCTTGCATAAGACAGTATCTCAGTACCACTGCTTTTCCACCGGAGAAACCCGCTGTTTATCGCAAAATTGGAACAAATGGCAGTTGGTTCTTCTGCAGACTGAGGTTTCTGTGGGAAGTAGTGGGAGAAACGGAAAACCTCATGCTTCCTAGGCATGGGATAAGCGTGGATGAGCCCATGGTGACTAGTCATGGTGCTTAGTCCCCATTGAGTATGAGTATTTCTCCTGATCTGGTTATGACTTTATATGAGCATTCATAAAAAGAAAAAAAGGGGGGTAGGACAACAAGCATTCACCTTTCATTCATCCTAACTTGTTTCTACAGCGTTTACATGTCTTCCTTCTAACCATTCATTCACCCCACACTTTCCAGACTGTGAAAAAAATAAAAATCTCTCTGTGTGGATTCTCCCTGCTAGGGTGTTTTAATCCGCTTTAATTGCACAAGTAATGTGCACTTTAATCCCTCCCCCCCAAAAAAAAGAGTCTGGGAGGCATCCCTAGTCCATTTCTGTTTTCCAGAGCAACATGTTCTGGCACAGACAGCTGGACCGAATTTTCAGAGTCGCCATTCGCCATATTTTATTTGTATACCATCTTTCTGTCTTACAATACTCAAGGCGGTTTACAAGCTGAACAAACAAAAAATGTACATCTTATAACAATCTAATGCAATACAAGAATGTGATAATGAAACAAAACTTTAAAATAAGCAACCTACATCAAATAAAGTAACATTCAACAATTATTAGAATAGTACAAAATAATAATATCAGCATATAAAAGTTAAAGAGAAATCCACTCAACAGTTACAAGAAATAATTTCAGTTACAGATAGGTAGCCGTGTTGGTCTGCCATAGTCAAAATAAAAAAATTCCTTCCAGTAGCACCTTAAAGACCAACTAAGTTAGTTCTTGGTATGAGCTTTCGTGTGCATGCACTGTATCAGAAGAAGTGTGCATGCACACGAAAGCTCATACCAAGAACTAACTTAGTTGGTCTTTAAGGTGCTACTGGAAGGAATTTTTTTATTTTAAGAAATAATTTCTAAACTATAATCAATAAAGCAATGGCAAGCCACAGTACATAAAATAATACAATGCAAATTGAGAAAATGGGGCAAAGCAGGTGGAAGAAGGCCTTGCCTGATGGAGTCTCTCATTTTCCCTGACTGGCCTTTCCACATAACCCACTGTAATTGGCTCCATGATGGCCTCGTGTTTACTTTAGGATCCTTGAATGGCTGGGATTAGACAATGAAAAAGAAATACTCTTATTGACGTATTTCATATAATTCAGCTTTTCGGCTAACGAGCTCAAGATAGCACGCATTGTTCTCTCACTTCCATTCCACCTCCATGTTTTGTCCTCACGCAAAAGTGCTAAGTGTGAGGAATAACAACAAGGCTGAGGTCAGCGCTTGAACTTCGTAACCGAGTTGTGATTTGAACCTGAGTTCCTTACCGCTAATCTGACAGAAGGGGAGACCACAAAACGGTAAAGGGTTGAAAAAATAGGGCTGTGTGCAGGATATGTTTTGGATACGCTGCAGAGGAAAAGGAAAGGAAAAGGGTTTCTAGGTCCAAAGGTTATTCAGAAGGATAAAGAAGACATCCTACAATTGTTAGATACTGGTTTGGGGCTGAATACAAATCGATGAGGACCTTCATGTTACTTTCTTGTAAGCCTGGCTTTGTCCTCTGTAGGCCATCGATCTGACACACATCGGTCAGGAGGCAGAGAGCGAGGCCGATCCAAGGAACGCAAGCATCTACTATCTCCAGACATTTCCCGCTGCAACTCAGAGGAAAGGAGTCCACAGGCAGATGGCGACTCTCCAGAACGACAGCAGTCCAGGTCTCCCAGTGAAGGCAGGTCACAAACTCCCAACAGACAGGTGAGTGGGAAGCTTGCAAAATAATGTAGGTAAGAGAGAAATGAAGCAAACACGCCTGCTCCCTTCCCAATATTTAGGGTCGGTTCACATGTGCTTGTACATCACTCAGTATCACATCCCTCGTTTCAATTGCAGCCTTGGCCAGGGAATGCCAACAAATGGGGCAACACTGAGAAACAGCAGGAGTACAAAATGTATTTGGGAAGGGGGAAAATCTAAATGGGAAGGAGCTGACCCCAAACCTGACTATTTAGGGGGCAAACAGTGGGGTGAGGATAGGAATGCCAGACCCTGGAGGAAGGCACATCTGGCTAAAACACTGAACAGCAGGCATTCCATACGTCCCTTCGTGATTCATGCTTGAATATGTGAAATGACTTCGCTTACAAGCTTTGTATTTGAGATGACTGTGATGTGATCACTTCGTCCTTTGATCCGCAGTGGCCGATTCCTACCATTTGGGAATACAGTCATTAAGTTATAAATTTGCGTGTATAAACCACCACTTAGAATCATAGAATTACAGAGTTGGAAGGGACCACGAAGGTTATCTTGCAGACTTTCACAGACTCAAAGGTAGTTTGGCACTGCTTGCAAACGGGAACATTATCATAATGTTAGGGTTAAAGGTAAAGGGACACCTGACCATTAGGTCCAGTCGCGGACGCCTCTGGGGTTGTGGCGCTCATCTTGCTCTACTGGCTGAGGGAGCCAGCGTATGGCTTCCAGGTCATGTGGCCAGCATGACAAAGTTACTTTTGGCGAACCAGAGCAGCGCATAGAAACGCTGTTTACCTTCCCGCTGGAGCAGTACCTATTTATCTACTTGCACTTTGATGTGGTTTCGAACTGCTATATTGGCAGGAGCAGGGACCGAGCAACGGGAGCTCACCCCATCGCGGGGATTTGAACCACCAACCTTCTGATTGGCAAGCCCTAGGCTCTGTGGTTTAGACCACAGTGCCACCCAATCTAAAAAAAATTACAGAACACGGAGCAAGCATTTAGTATCAAGATACCAAGAGAAAGGAAAAGGTGTTAGGAGATGTCGTAGAAGTGCTACCTATGTTATGCTACAGTCTTAAGATGGTGACCCAGGAAGCTCTTCACAGCAAATAACAACAGCAACAGCACACCAAACAATATAATCTTATACGCTGTATACTGATGCCTTAAACCCCTTTGCAAAAGCACACTTTGAAGCAGCTCCGTGCTTCTTCTTTAAGGGGTTGGGTGGCAGAGGGTGGGGGCAAGGAAGTTTTCTTCTCTCCCCCCATCACAAACCACCTGCTTACTTAAAGGAGGGGCATGGAGTTGCTTCAAAGAGCGCTTTTGCAAAGGGCTTTAACCTCTGCACACCAGTTGATGAGCAGGGTTAAATCCTGCTGCCTTGGCTGTGCAGTTTTGTTCCCTACATGGAACAGGGAGCACAGCCAATGCAGGATTAAACCCTCCCTTCATGCCCAGTCATCAGTGATGTCAGTTTAAGGGTGGGCCGATGTGATTTGGGGAAAGTGGCCTTGCAGGCCTCGCAGAGTTGGACCCCCTCATAAGCTCTTTACCATTATAAAAAAAGTATTTTGCCTCATAGGCCCTTCTCTTCTTCTTTGCAGGGCACTGGCTCCTTGAGCGAGAGTTCCATACCATCACTATCTGACACCAGCACTCCAAGGCGAAGCCGCCGCCAGCTCCCTCCGGTTCCACCAAAGCCACGCCCCCTCATCTCCTATGCTGCTATGATGCAGCACTGTGGAGACATCTCCCCACAGCCTGACGATAGCGAGGGTGGCTCTCCTCTGCTTTCTGGGGTTCTGGAGACAAACAACACCTGCTTGACTGAGTCTTCCAGCTCCCCACAAGGAAAGCAGAGCCTTCTCTCGACCCCTCAGCGCTATATCTCGGAGCCTTACCTGATGCTCCAGGATGACTCCCATGCTTCAGACTGTGGTGAGGAGGAGACGCTCACCTTTGAGGCTGCTGTGGCCACCAGCCTTGGCCGCTCCAACACCATTGCAGCAGGCCCTCGCTCGAGGCACAGCTGGCAGATGCCAAACGGGCACTACCGGAGGAGGAGGAGAGGGGCGTCACAGGGGGTGATGTGCGGGGCTGGCATCGACGTACTCAGTGATACGGAAGAAGATGACAAGTGCTAGAGGCTGCCTCCCCCTCCTCCCCTGCTCTCCTCTGACGCATGCTGTTTGCCACACTTGGAACAGAATGAAACGGAAATCAAATGCAGCAGAAACAGACCCTCTGTGCAACCACAACAAAAAAAGCCCAAAGCTCTGATTCTTTGTCCTCTCTCCTTCCCTTTTGTTTTCATTGCACAGGGAAGCATTTGATTAGCTCCTGCAACCATGGACCCAGCAGAGGTGCGCCTGTTTGTTGAGTGAGAGCGAACCATGGCAACAGCAGCCTTCAACCCAACAGCCACATGGGTCTCTGTCCCCCAGAAATCCCAAGAGAGTGTGCCGAGGAAGGCCTGAAGTTACTCGAGAAGCACAGCAAGGGATATTAGGGTGTGGGGGGATTTGAAAAGAAGAAGATTATCATTTTGCCTCTTTGACACTTGGCAAAAAAAAAAAAAAAAGGAGACCAGAGAAGGAAGTCAAGTTGGTGGTTTGAAGTGCAAGGTCATCTCCCTTGAGATGCCCACCTTGTCTCCTTTGGGTGATCCCTCTTGTGCCGTTCAACCAATGGGATGAGTTGAGATTGAGAGATTTGTCCAGAGTGAAAGTCACAGCATTCAGCCCTCCTGCAGTACCTGTGGTTTTGGGGTTGTACTTCGTATCGATCTTCTGGCGAAGCTGAATGAGAGATTGCGGGGAAGGGGAGGGCACCACGTAGTGAGAAGGGCTTGGCTTGTGTGAAACCGACTCTGAGTGTTTTGTACCAAGACCAGTGGGTTAAGGATGGGGAAAGGAGAGGACTACTGATGAGCTGAACACAAGATGTGTCTTTATATTCTGAGTTTGGAGTGTATGGAAAGTATATATATATATATGCGTGTATTTATATGCAGCATATATAAACATGCACACATGCAGAGATTTATTTTGATAAGCTGGCATGTACTAGCACCGAGGCCATGTGTTCCCTGATCCTAAAAAATAGGGAGCGTTTTGTCCCAGGGAGCCGTAAAATAGAAGAGATGCTGGTTACAGAAGCCACTAAATTCTGACTCCCCTCCATCATCTGTACTTTGGCATTGGCCACCCTAGCAGAAAGAGCTTCATGCAGAGGTGCAATGCTGCTTGTTTATTGAGCCATATTTTGATTAGAAATCGATGAGGCAACAAAGAGGGATATGTCATCCTTGGACATTTGCTTCCTATGGGATTGTTACTGCTCTGGAATAAGACAATTTTTGAACCAACGGCACCTTTGCAGCTTTGCGAATGGTTCTAGGTATAGGTTTGGTCCAATCCAGCAGGAAGTCCTTATGTGTTTGTAGCAATGGCCCTTCAAGTAAGGACCAGCAGCAAGCTCCAATTGGTAGCCAGTGGCATATGCCAATAGGCACAGAGTAGGGTTCTTGGTTTTTCCTCTCCCTCCCTGCTCAGCATCTCAGTTTGTGGGGGTGGGCAGCAGATCTTTCCTTTCCTCAGCTTGGAAGACAGTAGGCTTGTTGATGGGGGGTGGAGTTTTGAATCATTGCTTCATCATCTCCTCTGGAATACTTATTGCAGGTGGCATTTTGGTTGGTAAGCCGATGTTCCCACATACGGTTTTGTCAGAAAGCAAAATAAAACACTGGAAAGAGAGGAAAGGAGAGAGCGAAGGAAAGTTGGTGAGGCAAAATGGCCTTTACTTGAGAGTAAGGCTGTGTCCCAAAAGATGCTGGCAGACATCTCCCAAACTCACAAGGTATGAAACAACAGGCCAGTAGCCATAAGCTTCTGCAGAACAGCCTAACAGTCTCTTGAGAGCCGCGGTCTCTCAAAGCTGGTAGACATATTTAATGGATGGAAATATGCAGCAGTAAAAGATCAAGCTCAGAAATCAATCTGGTAGGCTAGGGGAATGTGGATGCTGTAAGATTTTTACAGCTGGTTGTAAATGCAGAAAGGTGTGAGCAAGATTTTCTGCAGAACTTGTAACCTTTCAAACAAAAAATCTCATATGGAACTGTTTTGTGGCTACATTCCAGCTTGTAATAGATCTGGTAATTACATTTGCCTGGCATTAATTTCCTCTGCGCTGTCCTTCTTTACTTGGACCAGTTCTAGTGTTAATAGTTGTTAAAATGTGCCTCTGCCACTCATTATCCAATTCCAGAGGGGAGTATACGGAAAGGAATCACTTTTACAGAGCAACCACAGGATGTGATCTCCAATACTTCCCTTGCTATGGCAGATGCAGTAAGCGCTGGTCCATTTCAAAAGGGGCGGGTTTTTGTAGAAAAGTTAAGAGCCTTCCTTATACTGAATCAGTGCAGAAGCCTTTCACAGCCCTACCTGGAGATGCCAGTGCAAATTCTGAAGAATGGCTGTGGTTCGGTCTGCATATTGTGTTGGAAAGCATGACTTAAGATAGGTTTGCCTCTAAATGCCAACTACAGTGGTACCTCGGGTTACATACGCTTCAGGTTACATACACTTCAGGTTACAGACTCCGCTAACCCAGAAATAGTGCTTCAGGTTAATAACTTTGCTACAGGATGAGAACAGAAATCGTTCTCCGGCGGCGCGGCGGCAGCAGGAGGCCCCATTAGCTAAAGTGGTGCTTCAGGTTAAGAACAGTTTCAGGTTACGAACGGACCTCCGGAATGAATTAAGTACTTAACCCGAGGTACCACTCTACATCAGATTTCTACCCAGAAGTAATCAAAGGCCTCTTCAGTTAAACTGGAGAGCTACAGAAGGATTTGGCAAGGAGTGCTGCCTTTCTCAGATGTCAGTCTGGAAACTAAAATAACACCCCCCTTCTCCTCCTCCCCAGGCAGGCTCCCAGTTTAACTGGAAGAGGATCTGCTGCCTTCATGCCAAAACCCACTTTCTACCTCCTCCCCAGTCATTCATGACTGCCATTTATCTCTCTGCTAGGGAGCGGGTATCTGTCTCCAAGCTACAGATCCAGAGAGGTTAGGCTGAACAATTTTGACAAGGTCAAGATCACCAGTGAGCTTCATGGCTGTGGGGATTTGAGCCCTTTGACCAAGATGGATTTCCCCATGATAAAAGCTTGCGGAAGGAAGTGGTCTGGCTTGCCACAAAATGGCAGCGTAAGGGGCTCTGCTCCACCCCCACCCCCCAAATGGGCTGTAAATAAAAGAATTGGCATCTTGAGCTTCTTACTGCAAAGGGTCTTCTGATAATTAGCCAAGCTTTCTGTAAATATACAACGAGGGCTGAGTTTATGTAAGGAAGGAGCTTCTTTGTGCGTACTGGGGTGGGGTGGGGGGAAATGCCGAGAAGATCCTTGTTCTCTGAAGAATGTCTCAATTATGCCTTTTTTTGATTTTGGAGACCAGCAAGTGTGCTATGAAGTTTATATAAGAATTTTGAAATATTTCTACCTTTTTAGGGTGTATGTGTGCAGAGTGGACCCTATCTTTCATGTTTTGTATCACTTCAGCCTATGATCTGGAGATCTCTTGTATGAAAGCTTGGTTTTGGTGGCTCTCAGCTCCTGAGCTACGGATGAGACCTCGTGCAGCCTTTTATCCCAAGAACCTTGATGCCATGTTTGGACGAATCTGTGGTTACATCAGTGGAACCATATTGGACCTCAGAACTTCTAGTTAGCTATGTAATTGCTAGTTTCATGGCTCATTGTTGTATATTGGAGCTGGGATATAGCCTTGATTTGCTGGTTTTACTCTGAGTAGAAAGCACTTGATGAGTCAACTGGTTCTCCCAGGAGTGAGAGCTCATCTGCTTGAGTTAGGGGGCTGCTTGATGTACCCCTCTCTCCTCCTCAGACAGGGTGCACCCATCTTGAGCAGCTGAATCGTGGCCAATGAACTAGTAAGACTTTGCTCCATGATCTGTGGGTACTCTACTTTTTACATGTTAGTGTGGAAGGCAGGCAAGGAAGGAGAAAAATGATCAAAAACTACAATTAAAGTACCATAAAAATAAAGAAGGAAGAAAAGGAGAGGGTCCCTATCTCTGAGTTCAGTAAAAATTGAAAGCTCTTAATACAGGAAATGGACTAATCATCTCTGAATCATATTGAATGCAATGGGACATATATAATTTAGTTGTCACTGAATTCAGTGATTGGAATGAACTAGTTTAGTTGAAAAAAGTTCACTGAACTAATTTTAAAATCTGTGAACTATACCTGAAAGCAGTTCCCAGAATTGCTGATTGAACTAAAGGTGAATTAAGTTGATTTGGGGTGGAACTTTGTATGCTTTCTAGTTCACCTTCACATTCATTCCCTCACCTCGACTCCAAGCAGGAGGCCCAGAGTCTTTGCTTTCATTTTTTAAAATAGATCTCCCTAGAGAAAGTTATACATCAAAATATGGAGGCAATGTTCTAGGGCTTTTTTAAGCAGATATACAGGCACTGCTGTTGCTATGACACTTGCCACGTAATCACTACTTCTTTACTGCTAAGCCATCAGAAGAAAGGAATGTGAGGCATTCCTATATCCTCCCTAAATAAATTTGCTTTCTCCCAACAGGAGCACCTTGCAGCAAGAAGTACAGGCAGGAACGAAGCAAATGATGCCTTGTGCCTTTAACAGCTGTGTGGCTGCCACAAATTATCCAGGGTGAGCCTTTTCTAGTATGGAAATACTTGAAAATTCTACTAGGGAAATACTAGAAATTTTAATAGGGAAAGTTTCACCTGTTAACAGTCTTCTTGTAAGACATCTTATTACTTGTGTGTGGCCCCCGATTTAGTTTTGGATGCTATACTTCAGCACAGCAGAACATAATATTCTGAAGGTTGGAAAAAGGTTGCTGAGAATGAACTTTCTGTCAGCTAAAAAGTTCATTTGGATGAGCTTGAACTGAACTAGTTTGTTTTGTAAAATGGCAAACTGGAACTAGTTCCTTTTTGGATAGGGTAAACCATTACTAGTTCCATTTTTCAATGACCTTTCCGAGCACTGCCTGCTTATCAGCAAGACTTAAGTGCAATTAACTAATTTTATATATAAAAAAATAGCTCAATGTGCTTCCTAATCTCGAGTTCAACATGTCACTTAATAGGCTACAGACGTTCACACTAGACTAACCTATTTTAATAAACATAGTGGTATATATGATTGTAGTAGCCCTTGAATAGCTGGGTCACAGTATAACTGGTCAGGGGTAAACCACAAATGTCAACAAGTCCTAAGATTTACTAAAGTTGTGGCATGTTGCACTGGAGACCATTCCCCACCCCCTCCACACTACCGAGTCATTGACATGAAATAAGCTATTTATACAAAGTTAGACTAAACTGCAAGGCTGGGAGTTCTTGCTTTCATGTGGTAATGTGAACTTTTACGGATTCCATTCTTATAGGGTTATTTGCTTCTGTTTCTTAAACTTGCACCCATCATGGGGTATGTGCATGTGCAACATTACTGACACGCATCACAAATACAACAGTGCGTTCAGACAGGGCTGGTCATCGCACTCAACCTAGTGCTGGATGGAAGCCAGTAGGTGTTGGGAGGATGAAACCATAGAATCAGGGCCGTCTTAAGTATATCCGGCGCCGTGGTGCAAAGATCCCTCCGACGATGCCCCCCCCCATTTCCCAGAGTTGCTGACCTTTTTATGGTGCTGCTGACAGCTTTGTGGGGCTGGAGGAGGCTGGCAGTGGCTGGAGGGCAGCTCCTCCGGTGGGGAGGAAGCAGAGGCTCCGGGCACGGCGCTGCTTCAGCGAGGTGGGCGAGCTGATGCTGGGAAGCGCCACACCCAGCCTCCGCCTCTTCCCTGGCACCCGTGCTGTGGGGGCCACGATAGGCAGAGGCTCCGGGTGCGGTGCTGCTTCAGCACAGCATGGCAGAGGCGAGCGAGGGCAGCGAGCTGATGCCGGGAGGCACCGCATCCAGCCTCCGCCTCTTCCCTGGCACCCTGGCGCCCCGCACCACGTGCCTCTATGGGTAAGACGCCCCTGCATAGAATTCTAGAGTTGGAAAGGGACCCTGAATGCCATCTAGTCCAACCCCTTGCAATGCAGGAATCCTTGCCCTCAGCCATTCCTCAGTGGGCTCGAACCACCAACCTTCTGGTTAATAGCCAGACGTGCTAAATGACTGGCTGCAAATGAAAATTGTGCATGCATCTGTAAACTAAAGAGGAGGCACCCTACAAAAAAAGAAGGGCTGTTTGAGCATCCTTGATTGTTGGTGTGTTTTTTTTAAGTATTGGTATTAGAGTTATTTCCACTCTAAAGAAAGGCATTCAAATCACCAAACTATTTTCTGCTACGAAGCTCTCAGTCTGCTGTCAAGTGCCAAGAATATTTGTGCCTCAAAGCATTCTGCAAAGGAGGGGATTTGGATGTTTAAACTGCCCAAAGACAATCGCTACGACCACTTCAACATAGCAGGTGCACAACAGGGGGAGGGCAAACAGCTTATTTCAAGGGATAGGGTGAGTTTGGAGAGGGAGCAACTGGGAAACGGTTTCCACTGAAACTACATGAAATGGAATAGGAGAAGAGGGGGAGACCCTTTTTGCCTCTGAACTGAGATAAAACCAAACTGAAATGGCACCAATTAATGTGTGTGGATGGCAAATGAAGACTGATTTGGTGACCTGAGGCAAGTAGCTGCACCGAGTCTCCCATAAGCGCCTGAAGCCGCCGTCCATCTCAATTTCACAGGAAGACCAGCGAAACACAATACGGAGGCTGCGATTTACCTTACTGATGCTGTGCTGACGCGCATTAAGCTGGGCGTCACCCTACAGCCCTTTGCCTTGCTCTCCTCAGTGTGAAACTTCTGGCCAGTCCGTGCTCTTCTTAGAAGTAGCCAGGTATCAGCTCCCTGGGGTGGTTTCAGGGCAACCCGCCCAAAGCCAAATATTGCATTCAGCGCTGCATGTTGATGAGGTGGATATATTGTAACATAAGTGCTTGTTTGGATCCAAAATAAAACCACAAAAAAATTACAAATCTGTAAAACTTTAATGTTTTTTTCTTTTTGTCAAAGAAAAAATAATAAAATAAAATAAAACCTTGTTGTAAAGAATTACTCTAGCCCGGAGCTATTTTCCCCCCTCTTTGAACTGCTGTTTATTTCTGTTCCTACCCTCTGTTGTTGTTGTTGTTTAGTCGTGTCCGACTCTTCGTGACCCCATCGACCAGAGCACACCAGGCACTCCTGTCTTCCACTGCCTCCCGCAGTTGGGTCAGACTCATGTTTGTAGCTTCGAGAACGCTGTCCAACCATCTTGTCCTCTGTCGCCCCTTCTCCTTGTGCCCTCCATCTTTCCCAACATCATGTTGTTTTTACATGCATAGAATGTGTCCTTTTATTTAAAATGCATCTCTGGGTTATTTGTGGGGCATAGGGATTAGCTCATTTTTTTCATTCAAAAATATAGTCTGGCCCCCCACATGGTCTGAGGGATGGTGGACAAGCCCACGGCTGAAAAAGGTTGCTGACCCCCTGCTGTAGAGTTTCCCCTTCCCACCCCATGTGACTGCCAACCATGCCTTTCTCCTTTCCAACACTATTTCTGAAGCCACGTCTCCCCTGTGAAAGTGAGGGGGAAAGGCTTTGAAAAGTGCAAGATACGTCATCTAATATCCCTGTAAACAAATTGGGATGAATGCTCAGCAAACAGTTTGACTGGAGGCAACCTACTGCGTTACTCAGATCTATGGCTATGGCTTGACCTCAGGGCCCTAATCTAGGGCCACACAGCTCAGGAGGCCCTCAAATGACATTCTAAAGGGCAACTGCTGGAAGCAACAGCAAAAAAAGTCCCACATCAGCTCCTGGGACAGGATGGGCATGCTGCGGTGCACTGGGGTTAATGCTCCTCCACCTCACAGCATGCTTTCTTCTTACTTTCTTCTTACGGCCTTGGTCCAGTATATCTAAAGGAGCATCTCCACCCCCATCGTTCTACCCGGACACTGAGGTCCAGCACCGAGGGCCTTCTGGCGGTTCCCTCACTGCGAGAAGCCAAGTTACAGGGAACCAGGCAGAGGGCCTTCTCGGTAGTGGCGCCCGCCCTGTGGAACGCCCTCCCACCAGATGTCAAAGAGAACAACAACTACCAGGCTTTTAGAAGACATCTGAAGGCAGCCCTGTTTTGGGAAGCTTTTAATGTTTCATGTATTATAGTATTTTAATATTCTTTTGGAAGCTGCCCAGAGTGGCTGGGGAAGCCCAGCCAGATGGGCGGGGTATAAATAATAAATTATTATTATTATTATTATTATTATTATTATTATTATTATTATTACTTTAAAAGACATTTTATAATCGGGGGGTGGCGGCAGGCGCATTAGTGGCTGTAGGTACTCATTTTATTATTTTTACTTTAAGCATATATGGTTTTCTCCCTCAAAATGGTGCTTCATTGAAAGTAAATGTGTTTAGCATCGAGGCAGAAGCAGTGAACCCCATAGTTTTCCTGCAGTCATAATGACGCTGCGGTTTTAATGAGGTTAAGATGCGGAACTGCACGTGCTCAAAAGAATTCCTCCCCCCCCCCCTTTCAGGTTTGGAAACTGTTTCTCTTTGCATTTTGCTCTAACAAATCAGGAATGTAGACAGGGGCGTACGAAGGGGGGGCGGTGGAGGCAGTCTGCCCCAGGTGTCATCCCTGGGGTGTGTGTGACAAAATCCCCCATGGGCAGATCGCTGCGCTGCCCCCCTGGGCACAATTGCTGCGCTGATCGCCCCCCCCCTCGATGCCGATGGCCGCGCCGATTGCCCGAATGGGTGCCAATCGCCAGGCTGATCACCACCAATGGGCGCTGATCACCCTGCCCCCCTCGGTGGCTCCCCCCGCTCCCCCCCCGGGGTGCACAGGATGTGCGCCGCTCTGGGTGCCCGAGTGGCTAGCTCCGCCACTGAATGTAGAAGCAGTTATAAAGCATGGAAAAAGAGAAGAAAAATGTTAAACAATACACATGGCCGTCTAAAAAAGGAGACCTTGAAACCACTAAGCCCAGTTACCTGTGTCCAGTTTGCTTGCCAGAATGATTGACAAATGTGTTGCGGAAGCAGGAGAAAGCAGGACTCAAGCTGTGGAAGGGAGGAAGAGCAGGTTCCTGATTTGAACTCAAGTTCTGTCTATGCACTGTGGGTTAAGCCACAGAGCCTAGGACTCGCCGATCAGAAGGTCGGCGGTTCGAATCCCCTCAACGGGGTGAGCTCCCGTTGCTCGGTCCCTGCTCCTGCCAACCTAGCAGTCAACCTAGCACGTCAAAGGGCAAGTAGATAAATAGGTACTGCTCCAGCAGGAAGGTAAACAATGTTTCCGTGTTTCCGTGCGCTGCTCTGGTTCGCCAGAAGCAGCTTAGTCATGCTGGCCACATGACCTGGAAGCTGTATGCCGGCTCCCTCGGCCAATAAAGCGAGATGAGCGCCACAACCCCAGAGTCGGCCACGACTGAACCTAATGGTCAGGGGTCCCTTTACCTTTACTTTATGTCTATGCAACGCAACCTTAGATCATGCAGAAAACAGCCACGTGAACCATTCTCCAATCAGCAGTCTATTGTTAGTCTATGTTGGAATTAAATCTTTTTAATACAATGGGGTTTTGTGCAAGAACGGCGCCAATAAGGGAACTCGATACCAGATAAAGGAAATGGCTCAACTCATCTTAGAACTTTTTTTTTCTTTAATTTTAAAAACCAGATAGGATCTTCAAGTCCTGCTGCTGCTAGAAAAAGCTTGAAGGAGACATGACAAATGGCAGTGAGCCTATGAAGGCGAATGAGGGCAATATGGATCTCATTAGCAGTAATTGAGGTCGTGGTAAGCGGTAATGGGCTGGAACAGAAGGAGGTAAGGTGAAGATTCAAAGTTCCCAGCAAAAATATAAATTTTGTATTTTGCCATGCACATGACCCAGAAGCTGTACGCCGGCTCCCTTGGCCAATAAAGTGAGATGAGCGCCGCAACCCCCGAGTCGGTCACGACTGGACCTAATGGTCAGGGGTCCCTTTACCTTTACCTACCACCCTAAAGGCTTTTTGCAACTCAGAAAACACTTTTCTTTCTTTCTTTCTTTCTTTCTTTCTTTCTTTCTTTCTTTCGTAATAAAAAGACTCTAAAACATCAATCGTCCCAATTCTAAAGGCACTTCCACAGTTCTTATTTTGGGGTGGAATTGAATCACATACTGGCAAATTCAGGTTGTGCAGTTATAGTCGATCAGGAGGTTCCCTTTTTGCCGTGTGTAACACAGTGCTGGTTTTATGTATAAGCTAAACAAGCTATAGCTTAGGGCCCCACTCTCTTGGGGGCCCCAAAAAAATGTAAAGGGGAAAAAACTGGATGTACATTTCCAAAATATAAGATAAAAAAATAAAAATAAAACTGACATACAGCGACAATGTTTTGTATTGTGTAGGCTCCCATGATGTAAGTCATGGGCCCCACCTGCTAGCCTGCTCCCTAAAATTTCATTAGTTTGCTCATTTCTATATACAGTGGTAGCTTGGTTCTCAAACCTAATCCGTTCTGGAAGTCTGCTCCAAAACCAAAGCGTTCCAAAACTAAGGCGCACTTTCCCATAGAAAGTAAGGCAGCCTTTTAAAAACAACCCCTAAAACATTGTATTTCACTATTAATATACTTCTTCTTAATTGTATTTCCTTTTTTTTGTAAAATATTTATTAAGGTTTCAGAAATAAAAAAAGAAGAAGTTACAATAAGAAACAGAAAAATAAAAAGAAAAAGAAAAAAAGAAAAAAGAGAGTACAAAATACACAAAAAATAGAAACAATTAAAAACCAATCAATCTTTCCATATCTTGTCTTTCATTCACTTGTTTCCCTGACCTCCTCACACCTCCCCTTTTTTGTATTCCAGTTCAGTAAGTTAATTCAGCAAATCCTTTCCCTCTTTGTTTTTATCTTAAACCTTTGTCTTAATATGTTATAACTGTATATTCTCATCTGTTAACAGTCCATTTTTACATACTCCTTATAACATTGCTGCTAAAAAACCCTTAACTTCATTCCAACATCATTCTAACATTCATTAATTTTACAATATTTCTGTAGATAGTCTTTAAATTTCTTCCAATCTTCTTCCACTGACTCTTCTCCCTGGTCTCGGATTCTGCCAGTCACTTCTTAATTGTATTTCCATTCAACAATTACTTTGATAAAATACATATTTTGTTATGTGGAAATGACTTTAGATACCCATTAGGTCCATCAATTACCATATAGCATATATTCAATATAAAAAACAGCGACAATTTGTTGTTGACAAAGGACAGCTGGACATGTAAAGGGCCCCGTTACCTTCAGTAGCTTAGGGCCTGTTGATGGAATCTTTCGTGGAGTTGGAGATGGCGTTTATAAGTGCTCCATGTTTCACAAGCATATGGTCACCATTTATCACTGCATTGGGGATGTGCTTTTTGGAAAGGGACTCCATCCCAAGCTGTCCTATCACAATTCACTCATCCAGCACCACCAAAAGATTAGATATTTTTGGAAAGCTTGCATATAATAGCTGAGGCAGGAATCATTGGCAGAGGAGGTGGCATGATGAAGCAGGGAGAACCTCCCATTCAGAGGATTTCCATTGCACCAAACCCTCAGCCCTATTGTTTGATATCTCAGAGGAGCTGACAAGAGTCTGAGTCATCATCTCATCATGATAGATGGGGGAATGCAAACTGCACTGGAGACAATAGAAATGCAGATTATTCCTCTTAATAATAGTTCTGCGGGGAGGAGGAAGCATATAAATATAGAAAAGCCAAGGATTCAGAACAGGTACTTCAGGAATGCTATTTATGATACAGGAAAATCAACGTGGGTTCTGTTGGTCCAAAGATTAAGCAACAGTATGACAGGACAATGTGTTTTATAAAGATGGGGAAAAGTTGCTTTACAACTAGCAATGGTGCTTACCCATAATATGGACACAGTGCTGGATTTACGTATAAGCTAAACAAGCTATAGCTTAGGGCCCCACACTCTTGCCCCCCCCCCAAATATACTTCTTCTTAATTGTATTTCAGTTCAACAATTAGTTTGATAAAATACATATTTTGTTGTGTGCAAATGGCTTTAGATACCTATTAGGTCCATAAATTACCATATAGCATATATTCAACACAAAAAACAGGGACAATTTGTTGTTGACAAAGGACAGCTGGACATATAAAGGGCCCCGTTACCTTCAGTAGCTCAGGGCTTCATCAAACCTAAATCCAGCCCTGTCCAAACAGCTGGTTTGCTGGCACAGAAGTCAGACAAGTTTGGCTATTGAATGCCCATTTATTCCAATCTGATTGTGTCAAGATTTGATGCCGTTGCATCGAGCAAGTGTTACCCATTGCTTTTCAGTGAATTTCCTTGACTGGGTATTTAGCACTGTATCCCACAAATAAAATGAGCTGCCAGAAGAACAATCTTCCCCCACACTGTAAAAGTGTGCGTTTCTCTAGAGTGATATTTAGCTGCCATCCACTGTCATGGCACCCCCCAACAAAGAAGGCTGGGTTTTTTTAAATAGTAGCAGCCATTTTGAATTTCCCAAAATTAATAAAACTACTACAGGACAGGGTTTCCATGGGAAAACCAAAGGGCAGCCGCTCCTAGTCTCTTCACCACACCTTGCCCCCTAAATATTGCCGGAACGAAATAGCCAGTTTCAAGATGGCTGAAAAATTGCCCTTGTCAGTTTGGTCCAGCCCTGTTTCAAATACACAAGCCTCACTCTTCTGGCTATGCTGTGTTGATCTTCCTTCTGTCAGCGTCAGCCAGGAAGCCAGCCGTGCAAACTTCGTCACAGCAGTTGTGTCCTTGGCGCCAGCAATGAGCCACTTCTCGCAGAAGCAGTTGCTTGTCACCGGTAGGCTAGAAATTGTGCACAAATTATAAGAGGTGGTTTTGAACAAGACCCCTGAAAGAAAAACAACTAAATTGTCCTCCTGGGGGGAGATGTGTGTGTTCGAGGTCGTGCGCGTGTTGTGTGTTTGTGCTTGTTGTGATGGCGAAGGAGAATAATAGAAGATTGTGTTGAGTACTTGTCATTCCATCTCTTTTGTTCCCTGGGAACACAGTGGAGGAAGTGAATTGAGGGCAGGAACATACTCAGAAACTAAAATGAAAAGGAATAGCCTCAGCCGGCACCATTAGGAAGGATAGAGTCATTTAACTGATGGGGCTCTGTGAATAGCTCCTCAATACGAATGTACATTTTCAGCCTGGACTGACTTGACATGACTAGGACAGAGATGGAGAATGTATGTTTGAAAGCAGGACATACTGAATGCATTTGGGCACCAATCCAAGGCTCCTCTTGCCAGCTTTTGCACTGGGATCTATGCCACCATGTCAGCATGGGACTGTCTTCCCTGTGATGTAAAATATTGGGGTTTGGCTTTTGCTGCCCAACCCCTCATGGGACTCTGAGTCCCCTAAGTCCATGATTGGTCCAAGAAGAATGGATGGAGGCAGCATCCACTGGAAAGCAAGGCAAATATTTATGTTTCTGTTGCAACAGACTTCCCTCCCCTCCTTCCTAGGAGGGCGAGACCCTGAACAACAGCAACAACAACAACATCTTATTACTTATACCCCACCCATCTGGCTGGGTTTCCCCAGCCACTCTGGGTAGCTCCCAATCAAATATTAAAAACACAATACAGCATTAAATATTAAAAACTTCCTTAAACAGGGCTGCCTTCAGATGTCTTCTAAAAGTAGGATAGTTGCTTATTTCCTTGACATCTGGTGGGAGGGCGTTCCACAGGGAGGGCGCCACCACCAAGAAGGCCCTCTGCCTGGTCCCCTGTAACCTCACTTTTCGCAGTGAGGGAACCACCAGAAGGCCCTCGGCGCTGGACCTCACTGTCTGGGCTAAGCGATGGGGGTGGAGACGCTCCTTCAGGTATACTGAGTCGAGGCCATTTAGGGCTTTAAAGGTCAGCACCAGCACTTTGAATTGTGCTCAGAAACATACTGGGAGCCAATGTAGGCCTCTCAGGACTGGTGTTATATGGTCCCGGTGGCCACGCCCAGTCACTAGTCTAGGTGCTGCATCTTGGTTTCATTGCAGGAACCTTAAAGGACTTTGGACATTGCCCAACCCCCTTAGCCAAAGACCACCCCAAAATCATCATACATACATCACAGAAGGAGATGGACTACAGCAGAAATCCTGTCCGCCAGGATACCTGATAATAGTCGCTGGTTGCATTACCTGGGCAGCCTGGCCATTCTTCTGTGATGGTTAATACAGTGGTACCTTGGGTTACAGACACTTCAGGTTACAGACGCTTCAGCTTACAGACGCTTCAGGTTACAGACTCAGCTAACCCAGAAATAGAACCTCGGGTTAAGAACTTTGTTTCAGGATGAGAACAGAAATTGTGCAATGGTGCTGCAGCAGTGGCCCAGCAGCAGCGGGAGGTCCCATTAGCTAAAGTGGTACCTCAGAATAAGAACCGTTTCAGGTTAAGAATGTACCTCCAGCACGAATTAAGTTTTTAACCCGAGATACCACTGTACTTTAGTTCCTGGATCCAGGTCACAGGCTCACCCTATTCATACACAAATACGCCCTTAAGACAGGATTTGCAAGCAAAAAGACAATGGGATGGCTTTCCCCATTTGCCTCCCTTACTGCAGAGGAATATTTGAGGTCATTGGGAGAGACAAAATGGCTTCAGGACTGCTCTCCCGTACTATTTCAGACACATGGTTTATATATTCAGATCTGTGTGCACTTATGAATATTTATTCTATATTTGAGATCTTAAAATTATTATAACACCTGCTTTTTCTCTGAGAATGGTACATGCGGGTACAATTTTGCTGCTGCCCATACAAACATCCCTTATGCCAAGTTAGACTTTTCAGATCATAAAGGTAAAGGGACCCCTGACCATTAGGTCCAGTCGTGGCCGACTCTGGGGTTGTGGTGCTCATCTCGCTTTATTGGCCGAGGGAGCCGGCATACAGCTTCTGGGTCATGTGGACAGCATGACTAAGCCACTTCTGGCGAACCAGAGCAGGGCACGGAAACGCCGTTTACCTTCCCGCTGGAGTGGTACCTATTTATCTGCTTGCACTTTGATGTACTTTCGAACTGCTAGGTTGGCAGGAGCTGGGACTGAGCAACAGGAGCTCACCCCATTTCGGGGTTTTGAACCGCCAACCTTCCGATCGGCAAGCCCAAGAGGCTCAGTGGTTTAGACCACAGCGCCACCCACATCCCTTTTCAGATCATAATAACCCAATAAATACTTAAAGCTCTTCTGCTATACCTGGGAGCATCCCGGGTGCTTAAAGGGGCAGGTGTGAGATAATTTAAGGCACATTTGAGGAAGGTCTCATTATACACAGGGAGAAAAGCTTCCAGATATTAAAATAACTGAGGTTTGGCAACAGGGTTAGGGGGATTTCTTCCGGTTATGGGGAACTCCTGGCTTTCCACCCCGCCTCCCCAGGTGAGGAGCAGAGTCTTGGCCACCAGCCCTCAAGTTGTCCTGATCCCAGCCGCACGACAAGAACATTTAAAGTCCTGGGAACTGGCTTTCCCCCTGCTTGTTAAAGAATATGCTCTGTCACTGAGGCAGGGCTTCTCTGCCCACGAAGCAACCTCAGCTCTTGCTCAAAGGGGGCACATTTGGATATTGTTAATATATACAAGAAATCCTGCTATATAAGATTGGTGGCCAAGCTTCTGTCAACCAAACAGGCATTGCTGGGCAAGGCTGCGGGGAGGCCGTCGTTACCACAGCGCTTGCCCACACACTGAATGCAGGCTGCCGTTCCTCTATATACTGTGCTTTGTGCAAGAATTTATACAGAGCACTTATATAATCTGAAGTTTCGTTCTATTCTAGTTATTTTAACAATGCAGTGATGTGGGCAGGCCCGGCAGGCTTTGTGCCACAGAAGAAAAGAGGGTGGAAGGGAAAGAATGCAATATTTTCTCCGTTGAGGGCTGGGCCTGAAAGCTGCGCTGGCAGGCCAGATCCGTCCCCGGGGATACTGCTGACACATGGCCCCCAAGGTAATGCAGAATCACAGGCAGTCATGGGATAGATTCCAAAGGTAACCCACACTTGAAGCTTCTCTGAAGGGCTGACAACACACACTGTCAGGGGCTGCACTGAGGAGGAATGGTGGTGGCCAGCCTCCCCCTACTCCTGAACCTTCCTGAGAAGAGGAGGACTGTTAAGCTGTAGGTGAACATATCAGACGGCACAACGATTCTTCAGACAGCTCTTGTTTATTCACAGGCCAGAACAGAACTGAACTGAAGGGCTCAGCCAACCTGCTTATATAGAGCGCAACTACAACGCAACAGTAACAACTTTCTGTAACTATCCAATCACTGAACATCACTTTCAATTCCTTATTTGCATATGTGGACCTGAGCAAATAGCCAGCAGGATTGGTGTTATGTACTGAGTTGAATAGGATCCAAAATGCAGCAGTCTGATTGGTCCTGGAACAATAGGATCCAGAATGCAGCAGTCTGGTTGGTCCACAGGAGCCACCCAATCCAGCTCCAGGTGGAAGTGAATTCGCAACCTGATTGGCCTACAGGAGAATCCCAGAATTAGCCAATCACGTAGGGTCTATTGTGTAAATAATGTATATAAAGCAGACATTCTGGGAGAACTTCCATCCCTCCTCACCACTAAGAGCTGAATAAAGAGCATGAAATCCACTCTCGACTCTGAGTATATTTCAACTGAACAATCTTTCCTTTGTTTTTTTGGCAGTGCCTGCATACAGGGCTGGCCCTAATATGAGGCAGAATGCGGCAGCTGCCTCAGGGAGCAGGTGTTGAGGGGCAGGGAGTGGCCAGAGCTGTGATTGCCATGTGGCCTTCACTTCTGGCAGCAAAATGTCTTGCGCTGGCCCTGCCTACATGCAAGGTTGGAATTGGCTAGGGACACAAGACATCACCATGGCACCAAAGCAGCCCTGGGTCAAGGAAACAGCACAACAAACGAGGTAAATGTTTGTATTATTTTGGAACGGAGGGGGCAAAAATAGCAAAACATTCAGTATGCCCCTCTATTTAAACACAGATACACACATTAGGAATGTGGCATAGGTTTCCTCTCGCCTCTCTGGGAATGTTGCCAGTCTTAGTTCTGGGATCACGAGTGACTAATCGCTGAGTTAAATTGTTCCTCAATACATCTGTTTAACTCTGCTAAGTGGATTATCTATAGGCAGTAAGTTCAGTCCAAGCCTTCAAGTTGTGGCTGTCTTCCAACCTGCATTTTTGCCTACAGTCCTCGCCCACAACTTTAACGCCTCAGGGAGTCACTAAATTAGACAAATTAAATGGGTTTCCATTTGCTCCAGCTTTACGATAGGGACTAAACACCATTTTAAGTAGAGCAGTGAATCACAAGCTCAGGAACTAGTATCGTGGGGTTGGTGTCAAAAGCCACCTGCAGAGGCCCCCATCTCTGCCGGGGGACCCCTGGCAACTCTTACAGCTTTCCAGTTACAGAGAGAGGGGCCCACGAAGCTACTTGTCTAATAGGTAAAGGTAAAGGGACCCCTGACCATTAGGTCCAGTCATGACCGACTCTGGGGTTGCGGCGCTCATCTCGCTTTATTGGCCGAGGGAGCCGGCGTACAGCTTCTGGGTCATGTGGCCAGCACGACTAAGTCACTTCTGGCAAACCAGAGCAGCGCACGGAAACGCCGTTTACCTTCCCGCCGGAGCGGTACCTATTTATCTACTTGCACTTTGACGTGCTTTCGAACTGCTAGGTTGGCAGGAGCAGGGACCACGCAATGGGAGCTCACCCCATTACGGGGATTCGAACCGTTCCCCTTCTGATCGGCAAGTCCTAGTCTCTGTGGTTTAACCCACAGCGCCACCCATGTCCCTACTTGTCTAATACCTGCCCCCTAAAAAAGCACACATAGATTTTAGGGGGCTACTCCATGATTCACCCACCGACACATCCTTGGGAGCAAACATCAAAGGCCCTGGTTGGCTTGGATACCAGGTTCAAAGTCCATGACCCCTTTGGTGTTCTTCAACTGGAGTGATCACAGGCCAGTGTTTCCCAGTTGTATGTGTTTATACTACTTTTTTAAAATATTTGCCTTCTGAAAGTCTTTAATAAACCTCTTTTGTTGACCACCAGCATTGCACTTTCCATTTTTAAGTTCAGAATAGAGTAGCTGCTTTGGAAGACGATAATCAGGCATCCGCACAACATGACCAGTCCAACGAAGTGGATGTTAAACTCTTTGGGGGTATGTGGCTGAAGAAGATGGACCTTCCTGGAATGGCATTTGAAAGATGAGGAAGTTAAATCAGTTATGATTCATTGGGCCAAAGATATTCATCATAATATACAAATAGAGGATTGGGAAAAATTATGGAAAGAGGGAATAAAATATACTGCTTGCAGTGCATTGAAGGAAAACATTATGAAAATGGTGTACAGGTGGTATATAACACCAGTGAAGTTAGCTAAGATGTACAAAACAGATAACAAATGTTGGAAATATAAAGAAAATGAGGATACTTTTTACCATATGTGGTGGGAATGTAAGAAAGTGAAGGACTTCTGGTAAATGATGTATAATGAATTGAAAAAAATGTTGACATATACATTTGTTAAGAAACCAGAAGCCCTTCTATTGGGTATTGTGCATACAGAAATTCATATGAAAGATTTTAAAAAAAATTATATGTGATAACTGCAGCAAGGATATTGTTAGCCCAAAGATGGAACCAGGAAGAAATGCCAACTAAAGAAGAATGGCAAGAGAAATTGATGAACTATGCTAAAATGGCGAGATTAACCAGGGAAATTCGGAACCAGCAGGACCAGATTTTCCTAAAGGAATGGAAGAAGCTTTCGACGTATTTGGAAAGCAACTGCAACCAATTGACATCGCTTGTAGGGTTAAAAGAAGTTTTGTAAGGAGTAATATATAAATTATTGTGAAAAGAATTAAGAATAGGTATTAAGACTTGAATTTATAGCAATAACTGTAGTAACAAAATGCATAATTAGAAAGGATTTTAGAAAACCATCAGTTGAGGTTGAAGGAAGTCTTAGGCTGTGATAGCCAAAGATTTTGAAATGATGTTTAAAAGGATGATGTGCAGGAAAATATGTGTAAAAACCAATAAATAGTTATTTTAAAAGAAGAAGAAGAAGATAGACCTTCCCACATAGTGACAATCGCTTGATATCATGGACATAGGAAAACGGGTGCTGCTTATTGCTTCATGAACTGCGCTCAAAGGTCAGTGTCTGTTACATTACGGCAATTTCCCAATGATGGAAAACAGGCTGGAATGTGATGCGGTAAAGATGGAGAGCAAACACTGGACAGTGATTACAAGACATGCTTTGCACATACCCTCCAACATTTCTCCAATGAAAATAGGGGCCTTCTATTCTATCATCAGCATCATAATTTTATTGTTTCTATCCCACCCATCAGACTGGGTTGGCCCAGCTATTCTGGGTAACTTCCAATGTAGTATATAAAAACTAACTAAACATTAAATGTTAAAAAAAACTTCCCTATTCAGGGCTGCCTTCAGATATATTCTAAAGGTTGTATAGTTACTTTGTTAGGATATAGTTCAGTTCCACCTTTAAAACAGGCATGTGGAGTTGTTGTATGTCACATGTCTGTTTACTTCCAGCACAGTCTGCTGGGAACTTCCGTTGTATATAGCTTTTGCCTATTCTGTTTGCTTGGACATGAAGGGAAGCAGACATGTTTTTCCTTTGTTCTGCTGCTGAATAAATGCTTGTAAATATGCTTACATATGCCTCTGTCCGCTACTTCTGTTGCAAAGAGTTCTTATCTCTGCTAGCTTGCGTGCTCAGTCTCTAAAGGTCTCTGAGGCTTGAGTCGCAGTTTTGATGCTGTTCCAAGAACCGGAGTTCGCCCGGCTATCAGCCAGTGGGCTGGAGCCAACTGGGGGCCTGCCAATTGCCTCCATCTCCCAGGACGCATCCTAACATACTTATCCCCTTGGCTTGGGGGTCATGTGATATACCCTCCAACTTTCCTACTAATGAAAATAGGGACAGGGCAGCCTAAGGAAAAGCGGGACATTCTGGGGTCAAATGAGAAACCGGGAAGGCTTCTGTAAATCCGGGACTGTCCTTGGAAAATAGGGACATTTGGAGGGTCTGGCTTGGCACATTTTAAGTTTTTATCTTACTAGCTTTAAACAGGGTCTAAGCTGCTGGCAGTCATCCAAGGCAATACAGGAAGGCTGATTGAAAAAAGGCAGCTTTTACCAACAAAAGAAGAGTGGCAGATGAAAACAATGGACTTTGCAGAACCGTCAAAACTGACGGGAAGAATCCAGAACCAGTGAGATAAAGTATTCCAAAAAGACTGGAATATATTTATATTATATTTGAAAGACAACTGTAAGCAATTAACATCATTAGCAGGGTTATCTGAAGATTTGTAAGATGAATTAATTATGAATGAATGAATGAGGGACGCTGGTGGCGCTGTGGTGTAAACCACTGAGCCTCTTGGGTTTGCCGATCAGAAGGTTGGCGATTTGAATCCCCGCAATGGGGTGAGCTCCCGTTGTTCAGTCCCAGCTCCTGCCCACCTAGCAGTTTGAAAGCATGTCAAAGTGCAAGTAGATAATTAGGTACCACTCTGGCGGGAAGATGAATGGCGTTTCCGTGCTCTGCTCTGGTTTCGCCTGAAGCGGCTTAGTCATGCTGGCCACATGACCCGGAAAAACTGTCTGCAGACAAACGTCAGCTCCCTTGGGCAGTAAAGCAAGATGAGTGCCGCAACCCCAGAGTCGTTCGCGACTGGACTTAACTGTCAGGGTTCCTTTACCTTTTTAAGCTGAATTAATTACCTTTTCAGGTTGAGTAATTTAATATTTTAAGTAATAATATAACAAGAATAGGAAAGGAAAAGTAAAATTTAATATTGTAAACCGTTAGGGGGGAGGGAGGGAAGTCATTTAGGCTCGGTTGAGCCAAAAGATTTAATAAAAGGATATGATGTTACATATTGTGATTATATGTAAAACTAATAAAAATCATTTTGACAAAAAAAGAAAGAAGGCAGCTTTTATATGCTGATACCGATGAACCCTATTCACTTTAACTCCATGTACGTTGCAAGCTCTCTTTTATGATTTTGTTGAAATGCTACGTATGTTACTAAGGCAACAATAGCATTGACGTTTATGGTATAATTGGTAGATAATGCTGACTGATAGCAGCTTATATTGGAATGAACCGTGCTATCCATTCTTCCATAAGGCTTTCCTCTCTCATAGTTAATAAGTTGACTAGATCATACAAAAGGGGAAGGAAAGTGGGTTTTTCAACTCTATGCGCCAAATGTGCTGGACATGTTCGGCTGTGGTCTAAACCACTGAGCCTCTTGGGCTTGCCCATTGGAAGGTTGGTGGTTCGAATCCCACCAACGAACTGAGTTCCTGTTGCTCTGTCCCAGCTCCTGCCAACCCAGCAGTTCAAAAGCACACCAGTGCAAGTAGATAAATAGGTACCGCTGCGGCAGGGAGGTAAACAGCGTTTCTGTGCGCTCTGGTTTCCATCACGGTTTCCCGTTCCACTAGAAGTGGTTTAGTCCTGCTGGCCACATGACCCAGAAAGCTGTCTGTGGACAAACGCCAGCTCCCTCGGCTTGAAAGCAAAATGAGCGCTACAACCCAATAGTCGACTTTGATTGGACTCAACCACCCAGGGGTCCTTACCTTTTACCTTTACCCAGTGCCTGATTTACATATAAGCTAAACAAGCTGGTGGTGCTGTGGGTTAAACCACAGAGCCTAGGACTTGCCGATCAGAAGGTCGGCGGTTAGAATTGTTGAATGGTCACTTTAAAATGTGAAGGTTCATTATTATTTCACAAGTTGTGTGTGTCTTTAAGAGCCAGGGCCAAGGCAGATAACGAGACCCAGTCTTGCAGCTGTGAAACATAGCAGGTGCTGCTGAGTTGTGTTAATTGAACTGTGTCAGCAATTGGGTATAGTATATAAGGAGCAGCACCTAGCTCTCCCATTACCCTGGGGGATGGGTTGGTGGTTGGGTCATGTTGATGTATTTAGTGTAAATGGAGTTTTTGTTTTTGTTATTGAAACCTTGTTTAAGTTATTTTTGAGTCCCTTTTTAATGCATGGTCTCCCCAGCAAGCTCTCTGCAGCGTTACCATACTGCAAATAGCCAACAAGAATCCCCACGATGGGGTGAGCTCCCGTTGCTCTGTCCCAGCTCCTGCCAAGGGAAACAGCACTTTTTTACGTGAGTAGAATGTGTCCTTTTATTTAAAATGCATCTCTGGGTTATTTGTGGGGCATCAGAATTCGTTCATTTCCCCCTAGAAAAATATAGTCTGGCCCCCCACAAGGTCTGAGGGACAGTGGACCGGCCCCCTGCTGAAAAAGTTTGCTGACTCCTGCTCTAGACGGAAGCCAAAGGGAGAAGCTGGAACTTCTCCAACTGCTTAGGCATTGCAAAGTTGCATGCAGCCGGATGCCTGGCCAATGGGAGATAACTTGCTCCATATGAGGCAGCTTGTCACATCGGATGCCCCTAGCTCTTGCCACTAGGCAACACTGCTTTTCCGGTATCGGTAGACAATGGCGGGAGAGAGATAGGCAAGCACTCTTGCCCTTTGCCACCTCCATGCCTCTCATGCGCACGGGGTTTTGTTTGAAAGTTTCATAAGGTTGCCATATTTGAGAGAGCAAATAAGAGCAGAGGCAGCAGGTTGGCTGGGGGGGGGGGTGGCTGTGGCTACACCTGGTGGCCACTGAGGGGAGGAGGAGGAGGAGGAGGAGGAGGAGGAGGGAGGCCTGACGTGGCTCTTAACTTGGGGAGGGGGAGATGCTGGCTGCATTCAGCCAGCCAGCCGCCCGTCAGTCAAATTATTATTTATTTATTTACGGCTATTAGCCCATAAAATATGTACAAACATAAAAGCACAGAGGCATAAAAACCGATATATTCGACACCAGAAGGTGAACACCACGATGCAGGGGTGGGTCATTGAGCAGAGCCAAATAACAGCTTGGGGCCCGGAGAGCTCCAAGGGACGGATCGCAGAAAAAGGAAAACTGAAAACGAGATCCGACATGCACTCTCATCATAACTGTCCGATTAGTTTTTGATGTTGTTGTTGTTTTTTGGTGGTTTTTGTGTGTGTGATAACCGCGTTCAGGAATCTCGCCACCTGCAGAGTTACAGAAGGATCTGTAGTGCGGCGTGTGACTCAACAGGCCTGCCAACCAAGCGCAGTAAAGCAGGACCCAGGAATTTAGTCCTGGCTATGCTATGTAGGGGGCAGTTGAACATTATATGTGGAAGAGATTCAACAGTTTTCCCGTCACACACGCATAGCGGAGACACCAAACCCTTGGAAAATCTGTGGCTCAGCAGGTTCGATGGAAGGACATTGAACCTTGCACGAATAAATGCAAGTTGGTGTGAAACAGATGAAAGAGATGACATGTATGATGGAAGGCCAAGTGGTGGGGTTATTCCGTGATACCTGGGGGAGCAGACACCCCCACCCCAGGCGAGGTTGTGTTGAGGCCCGCCAGACTGACAGACTGCTAGACCACTCCCTGAGCACATGCAAAAGAAAAAAAACAGGATTATTTTTTTCAAAATTTTAAAAATCTGCCCAGCTGGTGATTTCACCTTTGGAATCCTGGGCATGTCCAGGGAAAACCAGAAATATAGCAGCCCTAAAATAAATACACGAGCATTGGAATCCACTTACCATATTTTTCTGTGTATAAGACTATATTTTTTCCTAAATTTCTGAAGTTTAATTTAAAATAAGGGGTCATCTTATACACGGATAGTGCATAGTGCATTTTCTTAATTTTGAGTCCCCCAAAATAGGGGGCGTCTTATACACGGGGGCATGTTATACACAGAAAAATACAGTAATTATAATGCGAGGCTTTTTCAGCAAATAAAAGAATTAGTTGTGAAGAGGAGCAAAATTATAAACATGAAAGCTATTCTCACTGTGATAAATGGCAGTGCTCTGTGGCACTCTTAAGGGTGTGTTGAAAGTGATTTTCAATTGCAAACGAAAACAAGCGATCCCTTTGCTAGCTTTCCAGGGCACAAAATGCTAATTCACAGATGGAGTAACAGCACCATCTTGTGAATATGTTTGCTTTCAACAGGGCATTTATAACTAACCTTCCTCCTCTCCCTTTTGGCCCAACTCCAACCTTAGCATGCACCATACTGCCATTTAAAAACATTTTTACTTGAATGTGGGAAAAGGGACCATCATTTGCATTGATCTAGCTTGGGGGACTAAGAGACTAAGCTACAATCGGGAAGTTCTGGGTTCAAATCTCACCTCCGCCATGAAATTACTAGCTGGCCTTGCAGCAGTGGCAGACCTGTTCAGACACAGCAATAAACACGGTGTGATTATATGCTTTTGCACTGTCCTCCCCTTTGCACGTGACAAGATGGGGTTTAAAATTTCCATTTGCAGATAGGAGCAAATGACAGTTTGTCGTTACATCTGAGCATGGTAACTGGTGCCTTGTTCAGATCACAGTTTGTGAATGAGCCAGGATATCGAAGCGAACCCCCTGCCCCCAGAAGCCGCATTTTGTCCCATCATGAAAATAAATGGGATTTAATTAGGCATGCCTCAGTTCAGTCCCATCAATTTCAATAGGTCTGGCTTCAAACCAAAACGGTCAGGTAAAAACTGGTGGTTGGCAACCCGGGGTTTTGTTTTTGTTATTTAAAGGACGCTGAAGGTCTGTGCCTTTAACAGGTGCGCGAGGCAGGGATAAATTTGTCTGATCGCAAAAATAATAGCAGACTTATAAATTTCCCGGACCCCTCCCCCCCAAAAAAGATTATATTTAAGACCCCTCACTGAATAAATTTCCAAAAAAAATATGTTTCATCCCTTAAAATGAGCCGCCTGTCTGTTAAACATGTAGGAGCCACAGGACTTTTCCTTATAACACATGGAGGGATGGTTTCACTCACCAAGTCTCAGGCGCGCATATAAGAGAATGTATTTCCAGTGTGGTGTTTATAGCCTTGGTTTCAGAAATATGTTTGAAAGCATCCTCTCAGCAGCTGCAAAGTGCTGTGGCATTAAATGGTGGCGAAAAGCCTCTATGGCAAGAGTTTCCCAAACTCGGTTCTCCGGCTGTTTTTGGACAACAGTTCCAATCATCCCTGGCCACTGGTCCTGCTAGCGAGGGATGATGGGAGTTGTAGTCCAACAACAGCCAGAGACCAAAGCTGGGGGGGGGGGCACTACTGTATGGTCTGCATAGCATCTTTGTGTGGACAGGCGGAGTCCCCCCTAACCCCAGGCAAGTCCCGAGCGGAATAATGAGTCAAGACAACGTGCTATGGGATTCAAATTGGCCACAACTTTATTATGTTTCAGATGTGGGTAGACCTTGGCTCAGGCATTGGGCGTTTATCCCTCCCAGTCCCCAGCCGGGGATCTGGGAGACATCAGGGTTATCCAGAATGTGTGGGGATTGGGCTGGCTCTGGAGAACTTATGTTCAAGCAGAGAGCCTACCTCCCGTTTCGCTGCCATCGCAGGGGAGAGCAATGACAACCTCTCGGCGTTTGGCCAATGCCTCCCCTCAAGACCCCTTTAATGGGGAACCCTGGGATTACCGCCACAAGGGAGACGTAGGTCACTGCTTCTCCCCGTCCGCCCCCATTTAGGAAGATAGACTAAAGGATTCCGCCCAAGGCCTGAAAGCGCCAAAGTTGTGACATTTTGCTACAGGGAAGGCAAAACCTGCCAATGCAGGGAAATTGCTTTCCGGCCCTTCAACAGCGACCTTGATGTAGCAGTGCCTGCATGTGGAAAAGATGTTAACCTGCAAAAGAAGACTTAACTGAGGGAGAGGAGGGTGGAAGAAGCTCTGGAGCCGACTGCCTTGTGTTGTGTGGGCAGGACGGTCCCTCCTCTTACCTGGCCAATCCCCTAGCAACGCCTCCCCAGGCGGGATTGGGTGATTGGCTGACATAGGCGGAGACCTCCAGGTATCCAGCCTGGGGAGGATGAAGCCAGCATGAACTACCAGGAGTCGCTCTGGGATCCAGGGGGCTGCATGCTCCCATTTGATGTGGGGAGCGGTCATTCCCTCCTCTGGGGACTCCAATATAGGGGCCAGGGGCTTAGCAAGATGTAGCTCCTGTCTCTCCTGTTCTCATCCTGAAGCAAAGTTCTTAACCCGAGGTACTATTTTTGGGTTAGCGGAGTCTGTAACCTGAAGCATCTGTAACCCGAGGTACCACTGTAGTGGGTCCAACGGTCATGAAAGCAGTTTCTGCACACGCTGTAGAGGGAATCGAGGGGCGGATGGGGCTCATCCGCCTGGGAAAACAGCTCATCTAGGAGAAGAAAAACTGATCCTCAATCTCCACTGCCTTGAGGGAGATCTTTGGGAGAGAAAAGGGCTAAGGAGGAAACCTGGAGTGGAGTCGCTAAGATGGTTGGAGGATGTCTTGTAGGCCTCCTTCTGGCAACTCCTTCATTATTTTTTAAAAAAGATATTTATTAAAGTTTTTAAAGTATAACAGTGAAAATGAAAAATAATAATAAAAAAATCAAAATACAAAATACAACATAAAAACAGTTAAAAAAAACAACACAATAATTTTCCATAACATATCTTCCTTACGCTTATTTCCCCAGACCTCCTCGTACCTCCCTTCTTTGTATTCCACTTCAATTTGTTAGTTCAGCAAATCCTTACCATTAAGCTTTTACCCATTTATAAACCTTTTTTTGTATCTCCTAAAGCATTACAGCTGGAAACCACTTAGTTTCTATCCAACATCCTTCTAACATTCAACAATTTTACAATATTTCTGTAAATAGTCTTTAAATTTCTTCCAGTCTTCTTTCACCAACTCTTCTCCCTGGTCTCGGATTCTGCCAGTCATTTCTGCCAATTCCATGTAGTCAATCACCTTCATCTGCCATCTTCTGGCAACTCCCTCAGCCAAGCTGGTGCCAAACGTCTTGCTCTGCTTTCCTTTGGACCACATCAGTGAGGCCGAGAGTTGGGTCTTGTCATCTGGGCAGCCCAGGACCTCCAGGGAGGTCAAGCAATGTGGCAGGCAGCAGTGACGAGTTACCGGTCTCTGCAGCCACAGCAGGGGCTGTGATTCTCCAGCGGTTTGATTTCATCCCTAGAAGCACACTCCTCCATTGTCCCCCAAGACAGGCGACACGTAAATTCCACCTAAGCATATGAGGGAGGGGTCTTGCAGGTAGTTTGCTGGGTGTTAAGAGTCCAACAGGGACGCGGGTGGCACTGTGGGTTAAACCACAGAGCCTAGGACTTGCCGATCAGAAGATCAGCGACGAGGTGAGCTCCCATTGCTCGGTCCCAGCTCCTGCCAACCTAGCAGTTCGAAAGCACGTCCAAGTGCAAGTAGATAAATACCGTAGGTACTGCTCCGGCGGGAAGGTAAACGGCGTTTCTGTGCGCTGCTCTGGTTCGCCAGAAGCGGCTTAGTCATGCTGGCCACATGACCCGGAAGCTGTACACCGGCTCCCTCGGCCAATAAAGCGAGATGAGCAGCGCAACCCCAGAGTCAGTCACGACTGTACCTCATGGTCAGGGGTCCCTTTATCTTTACCTGTAAGAGTCCAACAACATCTGCAAACCAACAGGTTAGCCAGCCCTGGCGCATTGTTTGGCTCCAACTGCTGCCTGTCACTTACATCTCTTCTCCCAGATCAGGTGTCACACATTCTGGCCCATCCAGTGGAATAGAGCCCAGCAATCATGCTTTGTGGCTTGTGAGGTGTATGACAAACCCGCCTGTTTTGTGGTCCCGGGAGATTTTTCTTGCCTCTGAAACATGCACTAATGGTGGGGTGCATTTGGTTCAGTTGTGCACACCTGCCTTCGTTGACACACACACAAAAAGTTCCTCCTCCACTCCCACCTTGTGCTAAATAAGACAAGCAGGGATGGGAGCTGTTAATTGTGACGTTAATAGATGGCTTGCTCAACTGAAGGGTGATTTTCACTAGATATTTTTACATGGGGGAAGAATGAAAGTGGCAGCTGGGTTTAATCAATAATGCAAAAATAGGAAGCGTTAAAGGGCACCAAGATGTGAGCCAATGTATATTGTTGCATAAATAATTTCGTTAAAAGTTTTATTTATGACTCAGTGTTCATCTCCTAGGTTTTCGAGCCAAGCGACTCAGCCTGCCAAAGCCCATCAACTTCTTTGTAAAATAACTGTAAATCACGGCAGAGTACAATAAAGGCCAAATTGGACAATTGGCCGTTAACGGAGTTTGTTTCACCGTCCCATCAATGGGTGTAGAAGCCAGGTGGAGAAAATGGCCAGTTGTGAGCCAGCTGGGTTTGTCCGCTCTAAAACACAGATGTTCTTTCTACCCAGAATCAGCCGCTTGAGATGGTGGTGGGTTTGAGACTCTTTTAAGGGTCTTCAGAGAGAGAGATGGACACATCTGACCACTCCAGTCACCATGAAGTGATGCTATGCAGACCATCAAAATGAACAAGAGCTTTGCCGGAGGGTTTAAATGTCTCATAATGGTTTCGGGAGCTGTTCTGCTTTCTCCTCGTTTCCCTCTCATCTGAATTTTTATCACCAATAGCAACAACACATCACAACAGCAACACCTCGGCTTACAGACTCTTCACCATTAAGTGCTTTTAAAATGAGTGGTCCTTCTGCACCTTTTCTTTTGTCCTCCTCTGTTTCATCCTTTCTGCTCTTCACCTAGGGTGGAGTTTATCCCAGAGGGTTCAGGGCTGCACTGGCTGCCAATCTGCTTACCGGGCCAAGTTCAAGGTATAGTGAAATATACTCAGAGTCGCAAAGTGATTTCATGCTCTTTATTCAGCTCATAGTGGTGAGGAGGAATGAATGAATGTCCCCTCACAGTATCTGCTTTATATACATTATTTACACAATGGGCTGCACATGATTGGCTAATTCCGGAATTCTACTGTAAGCCAATCAGGTTGTGGATTCACTTCTATCTAGAGCAGGATTGGGTGGTTCCTGCCAACCAATCATACTGCTGCATTGTTCTAGGACCAATCAGACTGCTGCATTCTGAATCCTATTGTTCTAGGACTAATCAGACTGCTGCAATTTGGATCCTATTGTTCTAGGACCAATCAGACTGCTTCAGTTTGGATCCTATTCAACTCAGTACATAACATATAGTATAGAAAGCTCTTAGCAGCTTGGAACCAGTGTGCCTGCAAAGAGCAGTTCGCCCCACACGTACCCACTTAGCTGCTTCGATGGGTGGCGTTGGCACTACTGCAAGTGCCACAAAATACCCGTCCCGCATTTGTAAGAACTCAATCATTTAGTATGGCAACAGTTTCACTTTGGAACTCCCTGCCTATTGAAATCAAGCAGGTGTTTTCCCTGAGCTCTTTTCGTCACCTGCTGAAAACACCCTTCTTTAGACGAGCCAACCCAGATGCCTAGAGAGATGAAGCCATTTTAATTAGTTTTAGTATTTTAACTTTTGTATTTTTTAAAAGTCAGGTCATCATTTTTTCTGGATTTTAGTGTGTGTGTTTTTTTGTAAGCCTCTTTGAGGGATGCAGGTGGTGCTGTGGGTTAAACCACAGAGCCTAGGGCTTGCCAATCAGAAGGTTGGCAGTTCGAATCCCCACGACGGGGTGAGCGGCCGTTGCTCGGTCCCTGCTCCTGCCAACCTAGCAGTTCGAAAGCGCATCAAAGTGCAAGTCGATAAATAGGTATCACTCCGGCGGGAAGGTAAACGGCATTTCTGTGCACTGCTCTGGTTCACCGGAAGCAGCTTAGTCATGCTGGCTTGATGACCTGGAAGCTGTACGCCGGCTCCCTTGGCCAATAAAGCGAGATGCGCGCCGCAACCCCAGAGTCGGCCACGACTGGACCTAATGGTCTGGGGTCCCTTTACCTTTACCTTTAAGCCACTTTGTGTGTGTGTGTGTGTGTGTGTGTGTGTGTGTGTGTGTGTTTGACCAATACAAGGGAGTATAAAATTTATGAAATAAATAAGATATGTCTTGCCCAGCATCATCTCCCAGCTTTGCCTTCCTGGCCCAACTACATGTTCCATGCTGTCATGCCCAAGCAGCAACTTTAAAAAGAAAGAAATGAATAGCAGTTTTAGGAAAAGGGGAGCGATTTTAGGACAAAGAATCAGCAGAGGTGCTTAAGCCTTTCCCCACCCACAATTTCTGCACTTCACACTGCCCCTGCAGAGTTTCCATGGCATGCTTAACTCAGGGAAGCTGCCTTTTGGCTAAGGCTACCCCCCCCCTTCTCTGCTGTCCTCTCATGAAGCTGCTCTTGATCTTAAAACTGCATCGGGGGTTCAGTTCCAGATACTTGCATGTATCTCATAATTACCTTTCCAGCCATGTCAGTTTCAGATTATTGGTTATGTTTTTCCCCCTAATAGGGCTGTTTCCCATACTGTTTGATACCATTGGTCCATGCTTACTCCTGACAGGTCTCTCCAGTGTCTGCCTGTGATGTTTCTGGCTGCTGAGAGTAGGTGGGTTATAAACTCTTTATGATGTGAGTGAGCATTATTTGTGGGAATGTTCAGGGTGGCAGGAGAGGATATTTATTAATATCCTTCCTAACTTGTGCAAGCAAGTTTCTTTATGTAGCAGAGTTTACATTCCCCTTTCATACATGTACAGCAGATAGCTTGTTGCAGGCTTGTGTAAGCCACGCACTGTTATACAATATGTTATATTCCTGGTAAGTTCCCATTTATCCCTCTTAAAAGAATTAAGACACTTATTTAAAGTCAATAAAAGAAGTTTACTCACATCAGTTCACAGTTGGATTCCTGAAGGCAGACTTAGTTACAAATATATACATGTGGATCTACCCCATATGGGAGGGATAATCCCAGTGACTGCAGGCTAGCAGTCCTGCAGTTCACACGATGAAAGGAAGATGGAAGAGAGAGAGAGAGAGAGAGAGAGAGGCATCATGCCTTGTCCTTTTGTTACCTGGACAGGTAAGGTCACACCCACCTCTAGTCACATGCAAGAGGAAGGATGCTCCAGGCCAGGAGGAACAGGAAGTTTTGACTGGCTGGACCAAACATTCCCTTGCATGTCCACTCTAGGAAAACTAGGAATGTTGTATTTGACTGCTCCCAGTGGATTACATCCCACATTATTGTCTTGGAAGATGTTTAGTAGGTCCAGTTCTGTGGTGACTTCTAATACTTGCTTAGTTACGGGTACAAATAGAAGAAAATGCCTTCAACCCAGTATGGCTCCCCTTTATCACATACACAGCTCAACAAGACACGAACAAGAACAAGAATCCACCAACGACATACAAATTAATCTGGTTAACCTGACTCATAAACACACACACACACCACTCACACATGAAAACAATTCTCTCTACAGCCAACCAAAGACAACCAACTACACCCTAGGCCACCCGCAACCTCTCTCACCACCAAGGAAATACAACAAGCGAATAGTAAGAGAACCCACACAAGTGACGCTGACACAAAACCCCACACATACATATACCATTCCCCCCTCCCCCTCTTTCCCCCTCTTTTCTTCCTAACACTGTATGCAGTGCTAATGTCTCACAACAAATGAAACTGATCTGTAGAAAACACAACTTGAAAAAAGAGAAAACGCATTTATTTTTGTAAACTAAGAAATCTTTAATAAAAAATATATACTGTATTTTTTTAAAAAAAATTACCCTTCCATCCCCCATCCCCTCCCCTGCCCACTGCTTGCTGAGCATCACTTAATACAAACCATTTAACACCTTAACTCCCTTTTAATTACCTTGCAATAACAGCAGTCAAAAGTGGGCCATTTGCCATCCTTTCCATTTATCCTTCACAGTGAAATGGGAACGCAAATCAATGTTAATAGTGAATGCAGAGCCTTCGGAGTGCTAGTTTTTTTCTGATTAACGGTGCATGGATTTGTGCATAGGGTATTGGGCTTTGATGGCCGTGATCTTCCATCCATCCTTGTGCTTTCCACAGAAGCTGCTCTCAAAGCAGATTTTAATTACAGCAATTGGGATCAGACAATTTTAGGGCACGAGATTTACTTTGGGGGGTGGATAGATAACAAACCATTCTTAAGGAAATCTTAACCATTCCATTCTTAAGGAAATCAGCCCTGAGTGCTCACTGGAAGGGCAGATCATGAAGCTGAGGCTCCAATACTTTGGCCACCTCATGAGACAAGAATACTCCCTGGAAAAGACCCTGATGCTGGGAAAGATGGAGGGCACAAGGAGAAGGGGACGACAGAGGATGAGATGGTTGGACAGTGTTCTCAAAGCTACAAACATGAATCTGATCAAACTGCGGGAGGCAGTGGAAGACAGGAGTGCCTGGTATGCTCTGGTCCATGAGGTCACGAAGAGTCAGACATGACTGAACGACTAAACAACAAGATAACAAAAGGTGGGGGAAGCAAAAAAAAATTTAAAATGTGAACCATAAAGTTTCTCCATCTAGAGGGACAAAAGTACAAAGATACAGCACAGCTGCAAAGAGATAATAAAGTATTAATAACTCATACATAGATTCTCTTGATTTTAAGATATTTAAAAATAAAAGTATTCTCCACCTGCAAGGTCCATTATTTACTTGTCCTTATCTTAGAATTTGGGTATTTGCAACATCCTCTGCCTTCACTGCACCAGCTGAAATTGCACCAGTTGAAATACAGTGGTACCTTGATTCTCAAACTTAATCTGTTCCGGAAGTCCGTTCCAAAACCAAAGCGTTCCAAAAACAAGGCATACTTTCCCATACAACGTAATGCAAAATGGATTAATCCGTTCCAGACTTTTAAAAACAACCCCTCAAACAGCAATTTAACATGAATTTTGCTATCTAATGAGACCATTGATCCATAAAATGAAAGCAATAAACAATGTACTGCAGTCACACAATCAATCAGTCAATCAATCAGTAGCTGAACTGGGTTCCACACAGCCTCAAAAACAAAACAAAAAAAACGCAAAAAAGCAAAATAAATAGCAAAAACAGACAGACCTCTGCGTAACACTCAAAACAGAAGCGTGGCACTCAAAACAGAGCACATTCAACTTTTGAAAAAAGTTCTCAAACACTTAGTTCCAGGTTTGCAGTGTTTGGGTTCCAAGTTTTTTGAGTACTAAGGCGTTTGAGAACCAAGGTACCACTGTATTATTATTATCATTATTATTATTATTTTGTTGTTGTTGTTGTTAAGCAAAGGGAACAAATGCTGGCTGATCATCAATTCACCAACAGAACTTTTGAGCATGATTTTAGAGCCAGCCTCTCATTCACCTTAACTCCACCTACTGCGGCTATTTTGTTTTGTGGACCACTTTGGCTTCAAATATTCTTCAAGAAGCACGCCACTTTCTGACGTTCACTCCCTCTTCTCAGGCTGGTCCAGCAAATGAACAACCAGCAGAACTGCGCGAAAAAACACCGAGAGGTTTTCAAGGCAAAAGTTCAGCTCTTCGGCAACTATCTCCATAGCAACCGAAGAAGGTACAAAAACTCCCTGCAAACATAAGGCTGCAAGTTCAGGCGCTTCCAAACGAAGAAGAGAACAATTGGCTCTTGCTGTTTGCACTGAGATTGCTCATCATGCGGCTTTCAGACCCTTGACTTTGATGGGTTAATAAGGGCACTTTCCCGGGCTTCAACCACATGGGTAAGAATCCCAAGTGGACTTCATAGTCCATGTTATCTTGTTGTCAGCAGACCAGATACCTGCCTGCTCAGAGAGGGTAAGACAAAGGCAGACATTAGATCAGAAGACTACTATTTAGTTTCCAGGGCAACATGTCACCTCTAATTTGCCTAGCAGTGGAATATGCCTAGGAAAGCGGGTGGCGCTGTGGGTTAAACCACAGAGCCTAGGACTTGCCGATCAGAAGGTCGGCGGTTCGAATCCCCGCGACGGGGTGAGTTCCCGTTGTTCGGTCCCAGCTCCTGCCAACCTAGCAGTTTGAAAGTACATCAAAGTGCAAGTAGATAAATAGGTACCACTCCAGCGGGGAGGTAAACGGCGTTTCTGTGTGCTGCTCTGGTTCGTCAGAAGCGGCTTAGTCATGGGGCCTCCTGCTGCCACCGCGCCGCCGGAGCGCGATTTCTGTTCTCATCCTGAAGCAAAGTTCTTAACCTGAGGTATTTCTGGGTTAGCGGAGTCTGTAACCTGAAGTGCCTGTAACCTGAAGCATATGTAACCCGAGGTACCACTGTAACCTGTTGGATCAGGCCAGTGGCCCCATCAAGTCCAGCATCCTGGACAGAAGAGGTTTAAAGACTCTCTCAAGGCAAATCTTTTTTTAAAAAAAGTAGTATAAACACTGACAACTGGGAAACACTGGCCTGTGAGTGCTCCAATTGGAGAACAGCCTTTGCCAAAGGTGTCCTGGGCTTTGAAGACGCTCGAACTCAGGACGCAAGGGAGAAACGTGCTAAGAGGAAGGCGTGCTTGGCAAACCCCCACTGTGATCGACTCCCGCCCAGAAACCAATGCCCCCACTGTGGAAGGATGTGTGGATCCAAAATTGGCCTCCACAGTCACTTGTGGACTCGCTGTTAAAACCGTGTTCATGGAAGGCAATCTTACTCAGCTATGAGGGATCACCAAAGAAGAAGAAATTTAAAGACTATTTACAGAAATATTGTAAAATTAATGAATGTTAGAAGGATGTTGGATAGAAACTAAGCGGTTTCCAGCTGTAATGCTTTAAGAGATATGAAAAAAAGGGTTTCACAAATGGGTAAAAGTTTAATGGTAAGGATTTGCTGAACTAACAAATTGAACTGGAATACAAAGAAGGGAGGTATGAGGAGGTCCGGGGAAATAAGTGTAAGGAAGTTATGCTATGGAAAATTAATGTGTTTTTAACTATTTTTATTTTGTATGTTCTTTTTTATTTTTTTTGTTATACCTTAAAAACTCTTAATAAATATCTTTATAAAAAAAGAAGAAGAAACGGTACACTCTCCCTTCATTTCTCCTGTGCTATATTATTCCTGGCAAGCTCTGATCCCATTCGTTCTTTCTGCGCAATTATAAAAGAGGAAGCTAAATCCCTGCTGATTTTGAATCCACCTCGGCTCACGATTACATGTGCATGAGTCATCTTTTCTCATTTACTAGTCACTGGCCAATCAACTGCAATCACTGCAATCACTTGTGGACTCGCTGTTAAAACCGTGTTCATGGAAGACAATCTTACTCGGCTACGAGGGTCTCCAAAGAAGACCCCATCATTGCGCCAGACGGCACTGCACCGTCGAGCAAAGAACAGCATCTTGCTCTTGCTGAGCAACAGAAGCAAATTGTTTCCCACAACATTTTTTATTTTATTTTAATGCACAGGTCTCCGTAGGTGGCACAGGCGAGAGGGAACTTTAAAGGGAGGGATGAGGAGGAGCCTTTCTCGCCAGGCTGCCCTGGGTGGGAAGGAGGAGCAGGATGTGGGCAGGGCGAGCAACGGGATTGGATCCTGACTTTGTCAATCAAGAAAGGGTTGGGGGAGAAAACGAGGTGGGGGCGTGTTGTTGTTGCCGAGGCTCTTTTTCTTGCTGGTGGGGGGTGGAAGGACGCAAACCATCATTGCAAAACGGGGCAAGGGGTGCCTCGTTGCGCACGGCGCGCTCTTGACTTCTGCACGGAGCGGGGGAAAGAAAGGTTGGAAGCCGGAGAGGAAGCGTTTCCCGGGATCAACGGGGAGCCGCCGAGACGAACAGCTGGTAAATAAGAACTTGCAGCGGTCAGTACCGCAGGTTAACACAGCCCCCCCGCCCGGGCGCCGCTTCTTCCATCCATTACTTTGCGCCAAAGCTGGGTTGGGTGCATGATATATTTATAAATTTGTGACTTCCGGCTTGTCAAGTCTTGCCTCGATTTGGAGGGAGGGGTTGAAGGGGGGAGGCTCTGCAATGTGTTTTGTTCCCTCCCCCCCCCCCGAAAATACAACAACTCCCCACCTGCTCCATGTATCTGCTTTGTGCATAAACATTATTTTAAAATGTAAAGCTAGGCAGGGATGCTGCTTACGTCCCATTTCAGGAGTTCATTTTTTGTAACTCCCTTCGCTGCTCTCACCTGATAACTGTGGTGAGGGAATAAGGAGTCCTATCTGGGTGCAAATCGCATCTAAAAGACCTTTATAGAAATGGTGATTTAATCGTTCCTACTGTGGCCTTTCTCTCTCCCTCCCCGCCCCAGTATGGAATAATTAAGACTGTGTACCCCTCTCCCTGTTGCCTTTGTCCATGGAGTTTTCTCGGCAGGGATACTGGAGTGGCTTGCCTGTTCCTGCTCCAGGTGGATCACGTTTGGTCAAAACTCCCCACTATGACCTGTCCATCTTGGGTGGCCCTGCACAGCATAGCTCATAGCTTCTCTGAGTTATTCAAGCCCCTTCGCCATGGCAAGGCAGTGACAGTATCTTAAAAAGCAGAGACATCACCTTGCCGACAAAGGTCCGTATAGTTATAGCTATGGTTTTCCCAGTAGTGATGTATGGAAGTGAGAGCTGGACATAAAGAAGGCTGATCGCCGAAGAATTGAATTATGGTGCTGGAGGAGACTCTTGAGAGTCCCATGGGCTGCAAGAAGCTCAAACCTATCCATTCTTAAGGAAATCAGCCCTGAGTGCTCACTGGAAGGACAGATCCTGAAGCTGAGGCTCCAATACTTTGGCCACCTCATGAGAAGAGAAGACTCCCTGGAGAAGACCCTGATGTTGGGAAAGATGGAGGGCACAAGGAGAAGGGGACGACAGAGGACGAGATGGTTGGACAGTGTTCTTGAAGCTACGAACATGAGTCTGACCAAACTGCGGGAGGCAGTGGAAGACAGGAGGGCCTGGCGTGCTCTGGTCCATGGGGTCACGAAGAGTCGGACACGACTAAACGACTAAACAACAACACCCCTCTCCCCAGTTAACTGGGAGTAAGCCCCGCTGAATACAGATTCTGAGCTGTAAGAGGGCGACACAGGTACATCATGAAGCCCTGCGGCCTGATTACCTGTGGGAAGTTGCCTTACACCAGATGAGACTACTCTTCTCGCTAACCCAGTGTTCTGACTGCTACCCAATCCTTTTTAAAAAAAAAACTAGCGGTACTTTGCTGCAGCCTGTGCCCTCACCATTTGGATATAGTGTGCAGGCTTAGTTCCCACAATGGATAGTGAAAATGGCATGGCAGCAGGTAGCCAGTGGGGTACCCATCAGATGTTGCTATACTACAACTCCCAGAAACATCTGGCACCATGTTGGCTACCCCTATAGTGTGCAGGGTTTTGGATTGCTTGGAAACAAAGCCCATCTTAGGGCCCTCGTACTTATGGGACCGCCTCTCCTGGTCTGCCCTGCAGAGGACCTTAAGGTCCATGAATAATCATAGTTTAGAGGTCCCGGGACCTAAGGAAGTCAGATTATCCTCCACCAGGGCCAGGGCCTTCTCAGTGATGGCTCCGACCTGGTGGAATGCTCTGTCCCATGAGACCAGGGCCCTGCAGAATTTAACTTCCTTCCGCAGGGCCTGTAAGACAGAGCTATTCTGCCTGGCTTTCAATTTGAACATGGCCTGATCTTTTGTTCCCCTTCTTTCCCTCCCCCTCCCCTTTTTGTGAAGATTACCTGCTCTGGGATCCCACAGCTGGTTCTTCCCTGGTCTCCTCACTGGCCCAAATGGGACTAATTTAGTCAGCTAGCCTTGGTGATCATCTAATGTTTATTGGATGGATTTCCCCCCAAATTGATTTTTGATTCTATTGTTATTTACACTTAATACCGTATTTTATGCTGTTTTTTGTAGCATCAATTAAGTGTTTTAAATTTGTTGTTAGCCGCCCTGAGCCCAGTTTCCTGAACCGGGAAGGCCGGGGTATAAATAAAAATGTATTCTTATTTATTATTATCTCTCCTTTTGCAGGCTTGGCTGTGACCAGAGCTCAAATGGAGGAGACCTCTGCACTTCATCGTATGTGAGCTGTCCCTAAGATGCTGAAGGATGGATGTGGAAGGGAGCTGGGAGTCCGACAGTGACACTTGCAGCGCAGGGGAAGATCACTCGAATGACTGCATTCCTGAGTGGGTGGGTGGGTCAGAAAGGTGGCCTCCGGCTAGACGTAGATGAAGACTACTCTCTGCCTCCCAGCCCTGAGGGCAGCCTTGATGGACCTTCAAGCCATCAGGATATCCCTGTAGACCTGCGCTGCGAAGAAGATGAAAGGAATGGCGTATACGGTCAGTGGAGCGATTCAACCACAGCCAGGGGCTTCATCACCGCTAGCACCAAATTTGACCTGCAGTGTGAAAGTGAAGACCCAGAGCCTTGTTCTTCTGCGCACGCCAGAGGCAAGGTTAGTGAGGACATTGTCATCATCAGTTCTTTAGATGAGGAGGAGCTGGTGCCGACATCTGGCGATGTCCTACCTTACTGCCGCAAGGAATGTGGAGAGGCCTTCCGCCATCTTGGCAGGTTGCAGGAACGCCAGCGGTACCACGGGGCTGAGCGTCCGTACCGGTGCCCCGTCTGTGGCAAAGGGTTCTTCCGTACGGCCAACCTGAGAACGCACAAGCTCATCCATTCGAGCGACAGGCCAAACAAGTGCCCAGAATGCGACAAAGGGTTCCTTCACAAAGTCGACCTCTGGAGACACCTGCGGAACGTGCATAAGATAGAACATTCGAAGTCGCTGAGGAACGGGCCTTTAATCGTAGTGTCTTCGAAGGCTCAGTGCCAAAGCAGCGAGGATTTGGCCTCTTCCAGGGTAGATCCAGGAGAACCAGAGAGAAAACAGCCTAAACCATACATATGCCCGACTTGTGGCAAGGGTTTCCGTACATCCAACTTGCTGTCCAAACACAAGGTGATTCACCGGCAGGATAAACCGTACGAGTGCCAAGAGTGTGGGAAAGCCTTCGTCCAGCTGCTCCGCTTGAAAAGGCACCAGAAAATTCATACTGGGGAGCGCCCTTTCCATTGTGAAGAGTGTGGTGGGGCATTCACACGCCTGACTTCGTTGCATCGTCACCAGCGCATCCATACCGGAGAGAAGCCCTACTCGTGCACGTACTGTGCTCAGGATTTCACAGAGTCAGGCTCCTTGAGGAGGCACGAGCGTATTCACCGAATGAAAACTTCATAGGGTCATGGCACATATTGCATTTGTGGATGCAGGGTGTGTGTGTGTGTGCAGCTGTACACTTAAGAGGTCCCATGAGTACACCTTGAAGCATAAAGTATGAATATAACAAACATAAAATAATTTTTTTAAAAATAAATAAATTCCTTCCAGTAGCACCTTAGAGACCAACTAAGTTAGTTATTGGTATGCATGCACACGAAAGCTCATACCAATAACCAACTTAGTTGGTCTCTAAGGTGGTACTGGAAGGAATTTTTAAAAAATGTCTTTCAATTTTTTTATTTTGTTTCGACTACGACAGACCAACATGGCTACCTACCTGTAACTGTAACAAATGTGTCTTGTACAGGTGTGCTTGTCAGGGAATTGCCACTGAGTGCAGCTCACTTGGTTGAAAGCCTAGGTTTTCCTAGGATGTGTGAAACCATCCATAAACTAATTCTTGTAGGCATCAAACCATTTATTTCTTCCTGTGCAAAATCCCTTGGCAACTGCTGTTTGTTCGTGTAGCACAAAATATATGCAACATCCCTTTTAAATCTCACTTGTCCTTGCAAACAGCCTTGTAAGCTAAGTTGTTCATAACTTCCTCTGGGGAAACGTCAGACTTGACTCAGCTCCAGTCCACGTTTGACTGTCCCAAGTAACTCCACTACACAACATGGCAGATATTTCCCAGCATCCTCTGTGGTGTTGCAAAGGATTCTGGGGAACATCTCTTGGCGTGATTGCTGGGGACTCACGGGCACTTGGAGAGATTTCTGTCCCAGGACTGGCTTGGGTTAGAGCATGGGTCAGCAGACTAAGGCCCGTGGGCTGGATCAGGCCCAATTGCCTTCTGGATCCGGCCCGTGAACAGTCCGGGAATCACCACGTGGATCGCCAGCGCATGCGTTCTTTCCCTCTCACACGACGGCACCAGCGGCGCCTCTGCCCTGAGTGGCTGCCATTTTAAGCAGCCCCTCTCCAATGCCCTTTTGTGCACCGCTCATCGTGCCGCTGCCACCAGCCCCTGACACTCGCAGGACACAGGTAAGCAGCCACCGGGGCTGGTGGTGCTCTTGCATCATTTATTTATTTTTTTTTAAAAAAATATTTTATTCAGTTTTCAGATACAAAGATTATAAACATAGACTAAGAGAAGGAATAAAAAGAACAAGAAAAAGAAGAAATAAATAAAAAAGAAAAACCAACTGTTCAACACGTTTTTTGAATAACCAACTGGACTTCCTCACATCTCCCTTACCCTGCATTCTTTACAATAAAGTTTTCAGCAAATTATTACCTTGTTTCGTACCTTATTTTGTACTTTTCAAATACTATACCTGAAATTTTTCATACTTTTCATCAATTACTTATCTCCTAAATTAAACATAATATTACCTTAGAATTTAACCTTTTCATACTTAAAATATAATTTCTTAATTCACAACTTTAGTTGCTGAAGCTATAGTTTCCAAATCGTGAAAATTTTTAACATTCATATAACTTATATTGTTTTTGTAAATAGTCCTTAAATTTTTTTCAGTCCTCTTCCACTGTTTCTTCTCCCAAATCTCGGATTCTGCCAGTCATTTCAGCCAGTTCCATGTAGTCCATCAATTGCGTCTGCCATTCTTCCAGTGTGGGCAAATCTTGTGTTTTCCAATATTTTGCGATGAGTATTCTTGCTGCTGTGGTCGCATACATAAAGAAAGTTCTGTCCTTCCTTAACACTCTCCGGCCGACAATGCCCAAGAGGAAGGCCTCCGGTTTCTTGGTAAAGGTATACTTAAATACCTTTTTTAACTCATTATAGATCATTTCCCAGAAGGCCTTCACTTTAGGACAAGTCCACCAGAGGTGAAAGAATGTCCCTTCAGCTCTTGCATCATTTACGCCCCAAAATATAGTCTGGCCCCCCACACGATCTGAGAGACAGTGGACCGACACCCTGCTGAAAAAGTTTACTGACCCCTAGGTTAGAGTCTGACTCAGCTAAGTAACTGAAAAAGGTGCGACATCAGTCAACAAAATATGTGACAAAGCACATAGGTACACAGATATTTAATATGACATACAAGATAGCTTTCCCTCAAACTTCCTGGCATGACATAATCCAGTACAGTGGTACCTCGGGTTAAGTACTTAATTCGTTCCGGAAGTCCGTTCTCAACCTCATTCTACTCATGAAAAAACTTTTTTTAAAAAAAAATCCCTAAGCCGTGCGGTCACAATTTCAGCAAAAATCTGACGTTCTGCAATTCACTCAAAAATGGTGCCCAACTGTTGCAAATGCTCCCCTGAAAGGTTTTTCGGTGGAAACAGAAGGCTTTTTATCATCGGAAACAGAATTAGCCCTCAAGGACTGCTCTTATGGAAAAACATTTTTTTGAAAAAATCCCTAAGCTCTGCGGTCACAATTTCAGCAAAAATCTGACGTTCTGCAATTCACTCAAAAATGGTGCCCAGCTGTTGCAAATGAAAAACCTGAAAGGTTTTTAGGTGGAAACAGAAGTCTTTTTATCACCGGACCAGAAATATGCCCTCCACAATTTAACCTGCGGAAAACCTTTTTAAAAAAATATTCCCTAAGCCGCGCGGTCACAATTTCAGCAAAAATCTGACGTTCTGCAATTCAGTCAAAAATGCTGCCCAGCTGTTGCAAATGCTCCACTGAAAGGTTTTTCGGTGGAAACAGAAGGGTTTTTATCATCGGAAAAAGAATTACCCATAGACGACTGAACTTGTGGAAAAACATTTTTTGGAAAAAAGTCTCTAAGCCTCGTAGTCACAATTTCAGCAAAAATCTGACGTTCTGCAATTCAGTAAAAAATGGTGCACAGCTATTGCAAATGCTCCCCTGAAAGGTTTTTCGGTGGAAACAGAAGGATTTTTATCATTGGAAAAAGAATTAGCCTCGACGACTGAACTTGTGGAAAAACTTTTTTTTGAAAAATCCCTAAGCCCCGGGGTCACAATTTCAGCCAAAAATCTGACTTTTGGCAGTTCACTCAAAAATGGTGCCAACCGGTTGCAAATGCTCTCCTGAAAGGTTTGGCACTCGAAACAGAAGGCTTTTTATCACAGGACTAGAAATCAGCCCTCAAAAACTTAACCGGCAGAAAATATTTTTGTTGAAAAAATCCCTAAGCCCCGGGGTCACAATTTCAGCAAAAATCTGAATTTGGGCAATTCAATCAAAAATGGTGCTCCCCTGAAAGGTTTTTCGGTGGAAACAGAAGGCTTTTTATCATCGGAAACAGAATTAGCCCTCGAGGACTGCTCTTATGGAAAAACATTTTCTTGAAAAAATCCCTAAGCCGCGCGGTCACAATTTCAGCAAAAATCTGACATTCTGCAATTCACTCAAAAGTGGTGCACAGCTACTGCAAATGCTCCCCTGAAAGCTTTTTCGGTGGAAACAGATGTTTTTTTATCATCGGACAAAGAATTAGACCTTGACGACTGAACTTGTGGAAAAACATTTTTTTAAAAAATCCCTAAGCCGCGTGGTCACAATTTCAAGAAAAATCTGACGTTCTGCAATTCACTCAAAAGAGGTGCCCAGCTATTGCAAATGCTCCCCTGAAAGGTTTTTCGGTGGAAACAGAAGGGTCTTTATCATCCGAAACAGAATTAGCCCTCGACGACCAGCAGAAAATATTTTTTTGGAAAAATCCCTAAGTCACAATTTCAGCAAAAATCTGACTTTGGGCAATTCACTCAAAAATGGTGCCAACCGGTTGCACATGCTCCCCTGAAAGCTTTGGTGATGGAAACAGAAGGCTTTTTATCACAGGACAAGAAATCAGCCCTCAAAAACTTAACCGGCAGAAAATATTTTTTTGAAAAAATCCCTAAGCCCCGGTGTCACAATTTCAGCAAAAATCTGACTTTTGACAATTCACTCAAAAATGGTGCCAACCGGTTACAAATGCTCCCCTGAAAGCTTTGGCGATGGAAACACAAGGCTTTTTATCACAGGACAAGAATTCAGCCCTCAAAAACATAACCGGCAGAAAATATTTTTTTGAAAAAATCCCTAAGCCCCGGGGTCACAATTTCAGCAAAAATCTGACTTTTGGCAATTCACTCAAAAATGGTGCCAAAAGCTTGAAAATGCTCTCCTGAAAGGTTTGGCACTTGAAACAGAAGGCTTTTTATCGCAGGACAAGAAATCAGCCGTCAAAAACTTAACCGGGAAAAAATATTTTTTTGAAAAAATCCCTAAGCCCCGGGGTCACAATTTCAGCAAAAATCTGACTTTTGGCAATTCACTCAAAAAATGTGCTAAAAGCTTGAAAATGCTCTCCTGAAAGGTTTGGCACTCGAAACAGAAGGCTTTTTATCACAGGACAAGAAATCAGCCCTCAAAAACTTAACCGGCAGAAAATATTTTTTTGAAAAAGTCCCTAAGCCCCGGGAACACAATTTAAGCAAAAATCTGACTTTTGGCAGTTCACTCAAAAATGGTGCCAACCGGTTACAAATGCTCTCCTGAAAGGTTTGGCACTCGAAGCAGAAGGCGTTTTATCACGGGACAGGAAATCAGTCCTCAAAAACTTAACCGGCAGAAAAAAATTTTTTGAAAAAAACCCAAAGCCCCGGGGTCACAATTTCAGCAAAAATCTGACTTTTGCCAATTCACTCAAAAATGGTGCCAAAACGTTGAATATGCTCTCCTGAAAGGTTTGGCACTCAAAACAGAAGGCTTTTTATCACAGGCCAAGAAATCAGCCCTCAAAAAGTTAACCGGAAGAAAATATTTTTTTTGAAAAAATCCCTAAGCCCCGGGGTCACAATTTCAGCAAAAATCTGACTTTTGTCAACTCACTCAAAAATGGTGCCAACCGGTTGCAAATGCTCCCCTGAATGCTTTGGCGATGGAAACAGAAGTCTTTTTATCAAAGTACAAGAAATCAGCCCCCAAAAACTTAACCGGCAGAAGATATTTTTTTGAAAAAATCCCTAAGCCCCAGAGTCACAATTTCAGCAAAAATCTGACTTTTGGCAATTCTCTCAAAAATGGTGCCAAAAGGTTGAAAATGCTCTCCTGAAAGGTTTGGCGATGGAAACAGAAGGCTTTTTATCACAGGACAAGAAATCAGCCCTCAAAAACTTAACCGGCAGAAGATATTTTTTTGAAAAAATCCCTAAGCCCCGGGGTCACAATTTCTGGAAAAAATCTGACTTTTGGCAATTCTCTCAAAAATGGTGCCAAAAGCTTGAAAATGCTCTCCTGAAAGGTTTGGCACTCGAAGCAGAAGGCTTTTTATCACAGGACAAGAAATCAGTCCTCAAAAACTTAACCGGCAGAAAATATTTTTTTGAAAAATCCCTAAGCCCCGGGGTCACAATTTCAGCAAAAATCTGACTTTTGGCAATTCACTCAAAAATGGTGCCAACCGGTTGCAAATGCTCCCCTGAAAGCTTTGGCGATGGAAACAGAAGGCTTTTTATCACAGGACAAGAAATCAGCCCTCAGAAACTTAACCGGCAGAAAATATTTTTTTGAAAAAATCCCCAAGCTCCGGGGTCACAATTTCAGCAAAAATCTGACTTTTGGCAATTCACTCAAAAATGGTGCCAACAGGTTGCAAATGCTCCTCTGAAAGCTTTGGCGATGGAAACAGAAGTCTTTTTATCAAAGGAAAATAAATCAGCCCTCAAAAACCTAACCGGCAGAAAATATTTTTTTGAAAAAATCCCTAATCCCCGGGGTCGCAATTTCAGCAAAAATCTGACTTTGGGCAATTCACTCAAAAATGGTGCCAAAAACTTGAAAATGCTCTCCTGAAAGGTTTGGCACTCGAAACAGAAGGCTTTTTATCACAGGACAAGAAATCAGCCCTCGAAAACTTAACCGGCAGAAATCTTTTTTTTTGAAAAAATCCCTAAGCCCCGGGGTCACAATTTCAGTAAAAATCTGACTTTTGGCAATTCACTCAAAAATGGTGCCAACCGGTTGCAAATGTTCCCCTGAAACTTTGGCGATGGAAACAGAAGGCTTTTTATCACAGGCCAAGAAATCAGCCCTCGAAAACTTAACCGGCAGAAATTTTTTTTTTGAAAAAATCCCTAAGCCCCGGGGTCACAATTTCAGCAAAAATCTGACTTTTGGCAATTCACTCAAAAATGGTGCCAACCTGTTGCAAAATCTCCCCTGAAAGCTTTGGCGATGGAAACAGAAGGCTTTTTATCACAGGACAAGAAATCAGCCCTCAAAAAGTTAACCGGCAGAAAATATTTTTTTGAAAAAAAACCCTAAGCCCCGGGGTCACAATTTCAGCAAAAATCTGACTTTTGGCAATTCTCTCAAAAATGGTGCCAAAAGCTTGAAAATGCTCTCCTGAAAGGTTTGGCACTCGAAGCAGAAGGCTTTTTATCACAGGACAAGAAATCAGTCCTCAAAAACTTAACCGGCAGAAAATATTTTTTTGAAAAAAACCCTAAGCCCCGGGGTCACAATTTCAGCAAAAATCTGACTTTTGGCAATTCAGTCAAAAATGGTGCCAAAACGTTGAATATGCTCTCCTGAAAGGTTTGGCAGTCAAAAGAGAAGGCTTTTTATAACAGGCCAAGAAATCAGCCCTCAACAACTTAACCGGCAGAAAATATTTTTTTGAAAAAATCCCTAAGCCCCGGGGTCACAATTTCAGCAAAAATCTGACTTTTGGCAATTCACTCAAAAATGGTGCCAACCGGTTGCAAATGCTCCCCCGAAAGCTTTGGCGATGGAAACAGAAGGCTTTTTATCACAGGACAAGAAATCAGCCCTCAGAAACTTAACCGGCAGAAAATATTTTTTTGAAAAAATCCCTAAGCCCCGGGGTCACAATTTCAGCAAAAATCTGACTTTTGGCAATTCACTCAAAAATGGTGCCAACCGGTTGCAAAAGCTCCCCTGAAAGCTTTGGCGATGGAAACAGAAGGCTTTTTATCACAGGACAAGAAATCAGCCCTCAAAAAGTTAACCGGAAGAAAATATTTTTTTGAAAAAATCCCTAAGCCCCGGGGTCACAATTTCAGCAAAAATCTGACTTTTGGCAATTCACTCAAAAATGGTGCCAACCGGTTGCAAATGCTCCCCCGAAAGCTTTGGCGATGGAAACAGAAGGCTTTTTATCACAGGACAAGAAATCAGCCCTCAGAAACTTAACTGGCAGAAAATATTTTTTTGAAAAAATCCCTAAGCCCCGGGGTCACAATTTCAGCAAAAATCTGACTTTTGGCAATTCACTCAAAAATGGTGCCAACCGGTTGCAAATGTTCCCCCGAAAGCTTTGGCGATGGAAACAGAAGGCTTTTTATCACAGTACAAGAAATCACCCCTCAAAAACCTAACCGGCAGAAAATATTTTTTTGAAAAAATCCCTAAGCCCCGGGGTCACAATTTCAGCAAAAATCTGACTTTTGGCAATTCTCTCAAAAATGGTGCCAAAAGCTTAAAAATGCTCTCCTGAAAGGTTTGGCACTCGAAGCAGAAGGCTTTTTATCACAGGACAAGAAATCAGTCCTCAAAAACTTAACCGGCAGAAAATATTTTTTTGAAAAAAACCCTAAGCCCCGGGGTCACAATTTCAGCAAAAATCTGACTTTTGGCAATTCACTCAAAAATGGTGCCAACCGGTTGCAAATGCTCCCCCGAAAGCTTTGGCGATGGAAACAGAAGGATTTTTATCACAGGACAAGAAATCAGCCCTCAGAAACTTAACTGGCAGAAAATATTTTTTTGAAAAAATCCCTAAGCCCCGGGGTCACAATTTCAGCAAAAATCTGACTTTTGGCAATTCACTCAAACATGGTGCCAACCGGTTGCAAAAGCTTCCCTGAAAGCTTTGGCGATGGAAACAGAAGGCTTTTTATCACAGGACAAGAAATCAGCCCTCAAAAACTTAACCGGCAGAAAATATTTTTTTGAAAAAATCCCTAAGCCCCGGGGTCACAATTTCAGCAAAAATCTGACTTTTGGCAATTCACTCAAAAATGGTGCCAACCGGTTGCAAATGCTCCCCCGAAAGCTTTGGCGATGGAAACAGAAGGCTTTTTATCACAGGACAAGAAATCAGCCCTCAGAAACTTAACCGGCAGAAAATATTGTTTTGAAAAAATCCCTAAGCCCCGGGGTCACAATTTCAGCAAAAATCTGACTTTTGGCAATTCACTCAAAAATGGTGCCAACCTGTTGCAAAATCTCCCCTGAAAGCTTTGGCGATGGAAACAGAAGGCTTTTTATCACAGGACAAGAAATCAGCCCTCAGAAACTTAACCGGCAGAAAATATTGTTTTGAAAAAAACCCTAAGCCCCGGGGTCACAATTTCAGCAAAAATCTGACTTTTGGCAATTCTCTCAAAAATGGTGCCAAAAGCTTGAAAATGCTCTCCTGAAAGGTTTGGCACTCGAAGCAGAAGGCTTTTTATCACAGGACAAGAAATCAGTCCTCAAAAACTTAACCGGCAGAAAATATTTTTTTGAAAAAAACCCTAAGCCCCGGGGTCACAATTTCAGCAAAAATCTGACTTTTGGCAATTCAGTCAAAAATGGTGCCAAAACGTTGAATATGCTCTCCTGAAAGGTTTGGCAGTCAAAAGAGAAGGCTTTTTATAACAGGCCAAGAAATCAGCCCTCAACAACTTAACCGGCAGAAAATATTTTTTTGAAAAAATCCCTAAGCCCCGGGGTCACAATTTCAGCAAAAATCTGACTTTTGGCAATTCACTCAAAAATGGTGCCAACCGGTTGCAAATGCTCCCCTGAAAGCTTTGGCGATGGAAACAGAAGGCTTTTTATCACAGGACAAGAAATCAGCCCTCAGAAACTTAACCGGCAGAAAATATTTTTTTGAAAAAATCCCTAAGCCCCGGGGTCACAATTTCAGCAAAAATCTGACTTTTGGCAATTCACTCAAAAATGGTGCCAACCGGTTGCAAATGCTCCCCCGAAAGCTTTGGCGATGGAAACAGAAGGCTTTTTATCACAGGACAAGAAATCAGCCCTCAGAAACTTAACTGGCAGAAAATATTTTTTTGAAAAAATCCCTAAGCCCCGGGGTCACAATTTCAGCAAAAATCTGACTTTTGGCAATTCACTCAAAAATGGTGCCAACCGGTTGCAAATGTTCCCCCGAAAGCTTTGGCGATGGAAACAGAAGGCTTTTTATCACAGGCCAAGAAATCAGCCCTCGAAAACTTAACCGGCAGAATTTTTTTTTTTTGAAAAAATCCCTAAGCCCCGGGGTCACAATTTCAGCAAAAATCTGACTTTTGTCAACTCACTCAAAAATGGTGCCAACCGGTTGCAAATGCTCCCCTGAAAGCTTTGGCGATGGAAACAGAAGGCTTTTTATCACAGTACAAGAAATCACCCCTCAAAAACCTAACCGGCAGAAAATATTTTTTTGAAAAAAAACCCTAAGCCCCGGGGTCACAATTTCAGCAAAAATCTGACTTTTGGCAATTCTCTCAAAAATGGTGCCAAAAGCTTAAAAATGCTCTCCTGAAAGGTTTGGCACTCGAAGCAGAAGGCTTTTTATCACAGGACAAGAAATCAGTCCTCAAAAACTTAACCGGCAGAAAATATTTTTTTGAAAAAAACCCTAAGCCCCGGGGTCACAATTTCAGCAAAAATCTGACTTTTGGCAATTCACTCAAAAATGGTGCCAACCGGTTGCAAATGCTCCCCCGAAAGCTTTGGCGATGGAAACAGAAGGATTTTTATCACAGGACAAGAAATCAGCCCTCAGAAACTTAACTGGCAGAAAATATTTTTTTGAAAAAATCCCTAAGCCCCGGGGTCACAATTTCAGCAAAAATCTGACTTTTGGCAATTCACTCAAACATGGTGCCAACCGGTTGCAAAAGCTTCCCTGAAAGCTTTGGCGATGGAAACAGAAGGCTTTTTATCACAGGACAAGAAATCAGCCCTCAAAAACTTAACCGGCAGAAAATATTTTTTTGAAAAAATCCCTAAGCCCCGGGGTCACAATTTCAGCAAAAATCTGACTTTTGGCAATTCACTCAAAAATGGTGCCAACCGGTTGCAAATGCTCCCCCGAAAGCTTTGGCGATGGAAACAGAAGGCTTTTTATCACAGGACAAGAAATCAGCCCTCAGAAACTTAACCGGCAGAAAATATTGTTTTGAAAAAAATCCCTAAGCCCCGGGGTCACAATTTCAGCAAAAATCTGACTTTTGGCAATTCACTCAAAAACGGTGCCAACCGGTTGCAAATGCTCCCCTGAAAGCTTTGGCACTCGAAGCAGAAGGCTTTTTATCACAGGACAAGAAATCAGTCCTCAAAAACTTAACCGGCAGAAAATATTTTTTTGAAAAAAACCCTAAGCCCCGGGGTCACAATTTCAGCAAAAATCTGACTTTTGGCAATTCAGTCAAAAATGGTGCCAAAACGTTGAATATGCTCTCCTGAAAGGTTTGGCAGTCAAAAGAGAAGGCTTTTTATAACAGGCCAAGAAATCAGCCCTCAACAACTTAACCGGCAGAAAATATTTTTTTGAAAAAATCCCTAAGCCCCGGGGTCACAATTTCAGCAAAAATCTGACTTTTGGCAATTCACTCAAAAATGGTGCCAACCGGTTGCAAATGCTCCCCTGAAAGCTTTGGCGATGGAAACAGAAGGCTTTTTATCACAGGACAAGAAATCAGCCCTCAGAAACTTAACCGGCAGAAAATATTTTTTTGAAAAAATCCCTAAGCCCCGGGGTCACAATTTCAGCAAAAATCTGACTTTTGGCAATTCACTCAAAAATGGTGCCAACCGGTTGCAAATGCTCCCCCGAAAGCTTTGGCGATGGAAACAGAAGGCTTTTTATCACAGGACAAGAAATCAGCCCTCAGAAACTTAACTGGCAGAAAATATTTTTTTGAAAAAATCCCTAAGCCCCGGGGTCACAATTTCAGCAAAAATCTGACTTTTGGCAATTCACTCAAAAATGGTGCCAACCGGTTGCAAATGTTCCCCCGAAAGCTTTGGCGATGGAAACAGAAGGCTTTTTATCACAGGCCAAGAAATCAGCCCTCGAAAACTTAACCGGCAGAAATTTTTTTTTTTGAAAAAATCCCTAAGCCCCGGGGTCACAATTTCAGCAAAAATCTGACTTTTGTCAACTCACTCAAAAATGGTGCCAACCGGTTGCAAATGCTCCCCTGAAAGCTTTGGCGATGGAAACAGAAGGCTTTTTATCACAGTACAAGAAATCACCCCTCAAAAACCTAACCGGCAGAAAATATTTTTTTGAAAAAAAACCCTAAGCCCCGGGGTCACAATTTCAGCAAAAATCTGACTTTTGGCAATTCTCTCAAAAATGGTGCCAAAAGCTTAAAAATGCTCTCCTGAAAGGTTTGGCACTCGAAGCAGAAGGCTTTTTATCACAGGACAAGAAATCAGTCCTCAAAAACTTAACCGGCAGAAAATATTTTTTTGAAAAAAACCCTAAGCCCCGGGGTCACAATTTCAGCAAAAATCTGACTTTTGGCAATTCACTCAAAAATGGTGCCAACCGGTTGCAAATGCTCCCCCGAAAGCTTTGGCGATGGAAACAGAAGGATTTTTATCACAGGACAAGAAATCAGCCCTCAGAAACTTAACTGGCAGAAAATATTTTTTTGAAAAAATCCCTAAGCCCCGGGGTCACAATTTCAGCAAAAATCTGACTTTTGGCAATTCACTCAAACATGGTGCCAACCGGTTGCAAAAGCTTCCCTGAAAGCTTTGGCGATGGAAACAGAAGGCTTTTTATCACAGGACAAGAAATCAGCCCTCAAAAACTTAACCGGCAGAAAATATTTTTTTGAAAAAATCCCTAAGCCCCGGGGTCACAATTTCAGCAAAAATCTGACTTTTGGCAATTCACTCAAAAATGGTGCCAACCGGTTGCAAATGCTCCCCCGAAAGCTTTGGCGATGGAAACAGAAGGCTTTTTATCACAGGACAAGAAATCAGCCCTCAGAAACTTAACCGGCAGAAAATATTGTTTTGAAAAAAATCCCTAAGCCCCGGGGTCACAATTTCAGCAAAAATCTGACTTTTGGCAATTCACTCAAAAACGGTGCCAACCTGTTGCAAAATCTCCCCTGAAAGCTTTGGCGATGGAAACAGAAGGCTTTTTATCACAGGACAAGAAATCAGCCCTCAAAAAGTTAACCGGAAGAAAATATTTTTTTGAAAAAATCCCCAAGCCCCGGGGTCACAATTTCAGTAAAAATCTGACTTTTGGCAATTCTCTCAAAAATGGTGCCAAAAGCTTGAAAATGTTCCCCTGAAAGCTTTGGCGATGGAAACAGAAGGCTTTTTATCACAGGACAAGAAATCAGCCCTCAAAAACTTAACCGGCAGAAGATATTTTTTTGAAAAAAATCCCTAAGCCCCGGGGTCACAATTTCAGCAAAAATCTGACTTTTGGCAATTCTCTCAAAAATGGTGCCAAAAACTTGAAAATGCTCTCCTGAAAGGTTTGCCACTTGAAGCAGAAGGCTTTTTATCACAGGACAAGAAATCAGTCCTCAAAAACTTAACCGGCAGAAAATATTTTTTTTGAAAAAAACCCTAAGCCCCGGGGTCACAATTTCAGCAAAAATCTGACTTTTGGCAATTCAGTCAAAAATGGTGCCAAAACGTTGAATATGCTCTCCTGAAAGGTTTGGCAGTCAAAAGAGAAGGCTTTTTATAACAGGCCAAGAAATCAGCCCTCAACAACTTAACCGGCAGAAAATATTTTTTTGAAAAAATCCCTAAGCCCCGGGGTCACAATTTCAGCAAAAATCTGACTTTTGGCAATTCACTCAAAAATGGTGCCAACCGGTTGCAAATGCTCCCCCGAAAGCTTTGGCGATGGAAACAGAAGGCTTTTTATCACAGGACAAGAAATCAGCCCTCAGAAACTTAACCGGCAGAAAATATTTTTTTGAAAAAATCCCTAAGCCCCGGGGTCACAATTTCAGCAAAAATCTGACTTTTGCTAATTCACTCAAAAATGGTGCCAACCGGTTGCAAAAGCTCCCCTGAAAGCTTTGGCGATGGAAACAGAAGGCTTTTTATCACAGGACAAGAAATCAGCCCTCAAAAAGTTAACCGGAAGAAAATATTTTTTTGAAAAAATCCCTAAGCCCCGGGGTCACAATTTCAGCAAAAATCTGACTTTTGGCAATTCACTCAAAAATGGTGCCAACCGGTTGCAAATGCTCCCCCGAAAGCTTTGGCGATGGAAACAGAAGGCTTTTTATCACAGGACAAGAAATCAGCCCTCAGAAACTTAACTGGCAGAAAATATTTTTTTGAAAAAATCCCTAAGCCCCGGGGTCACAATTTCAGCAAAAATCTGACTTTTGGCAATTCACTCAAAAATGGTGCCAACCGGTTGCAAATGTTCCCCCGAAAGCTTTGGCGATGGAAACAGAAGGCTTTTTATCACAGGCCAAGAAATCAGCCCTCGAAAACTTAACCGGCAGAAATTTTTTTTTTGAAAAAATCCCTAAGCCCCGGGGTCACAATTTCAGCAAAAATCTGACTTTTGTCAACTCACTCAAAAATGGTGCCAACCGGTTGCAAATGCTCCCCTGAATGCTTTGGCGATGGAAACAGAAGGCTTTTTATCACAGTACAAGAAATCACCCCTCAAAAACCTAACCGGCAGAAAATATTTTTTTTGAAAAAAAAACCTAAGCCCCGGGGTCACAATTTCAGCAAAAATCTGACTTTTGGCAATTCTCTCAAAAATGGTGCCAAAAGCTTAAAAATGCTCTCCTGAAAGGTTTGGCACTCGAAGCAGAAGGCTTTTTATCACAGGACAAGAAATCAGTCCTCAAAAACTTAACCGGCAGAAAATATTTTTTTGAAAAAAACCCTAAGCCCCGGGGTCACAATTTCAGCAAAAATCTGACTTTTGGCAATTCACTCAAAAATGGTGCCAACCGGTTGCAAATGCTCCCCCGAAAGCTTTGGCGATGGAAACAGAAGGATTTTTATCACAGGACAAGAAATCAGCCCTCAGAAACTTAACTGGCAGAAAATATTTTTTTGAAAAAATCCCTAAGCCCCGGGGTCACAATTTCAGCAAAAATCTGACTTTTGGCAATTCACTCAAAAATGGTGCCAACCGGTTGCAAAAGCTTCCCTGAAAGCTTTGGCGATGGAAACAGAAGGCTTTTTATCACAGGACAAGAAATCAGCCCTCAAAAACTTAACCGGCAGAAAATATTTTTTTGAAAAAATCCCTAAGCCCCGGGGTCACAATTTCAGCAAAAATCTGACTTTTGGCAATTCACTCAAAAATGGTGCCAACCGGTTGCAAATGCTCCCCCGAAAGCTTTGGCGATGGAAACAGAAGGCTTTTTATCACAGGACAAGAAATCAGCCCTCAGAAACTTAACCGGCAGAAAATATTGTTTTGAAAAAATCCCTAAGCCCCGGGGTCACAATTTCAGCAAAAATCTGACTTTTGGCAATTCACTCAAAAATGGTGCCAACCTGTTGCAAAATCTCCCCTGAAAGCTTTGGCGATGGAAACAGAAGGCTTTTTATCACAGGACAAGAAATCAGCCCTCAAAAAGTTAACCGGCAGAAAATATTTTTTTGAAAAAATCCCTAAGCCCCGGGGTCACAATTTCAGTAAAAATCTGACTTTTGGCAATTCTCTCAAAAATGGTGCCAAAAGCTTGAAAATGTTCCCCTGAAAGCTTTGGCGATGGAAACAGAAGGCTTTTTATCACAGGACAAGAAATCAGCCCTCAAAAACTTAACCGGCAGAAGATATTTTTTTGAAAAAATCCCTAAGCCCCGGGGTCACAATTTCAGCAAAAATCTGACTTTTGGCAATTCTCTCAAAAATGGTGCCAAAAGCTTGAAAATGCTCTCCTGAAAGGTTTGGCACTCGAAGCAGAAGGCTTTTTATCACAGGACAAGAAATCAGTCCTCAAAAACTTAACCGGCAGAAAATATTTTTTTGAAAAAATCCCTAAGCCCCGGGGTCACAATTTCCGCAAAAATCTGACTTTTGGCAATTCACTCAAAAATGGTGCCAAAAGCTTGAAAATGCTCCCCTGAAAGCTTTGGCGATGGAAACAGAAGGCTTTTTATCCCAGGACAAGAAATCAGCCCTCAAAAACTTAACCGGCAGAAAATATTTTTTTGAAAAAATCCCTAAGCCCCGGGGTCACAATTTCAGCAAAAATCTGACTTTTGGCAATTCACTCAAAAATGGTGCCAAAACGTTGAATATGCTCTCCTGAAAGGTTTGGCACTCGAAACAGAAGGCTTTTTATCACAGTACAAGAAATCACCCCTCAAAAACCTAACCGGCAGAAAATATTTTTTTGAAAAAAAACCCTAAGCCCCGGGGTCACAATTTCAGCAAAAATCTGACTTTTGTCAACTCACTCAAAAATGGTGCCAACCGGTTGCAAATGCTCCCCTGAAAGCTTTGGCGATGGAAACAGAAGGCTTTTTATCACAGTACAAGAAATCACCCCTCAAAAACCTAACCGGCAGAAAATATTTTTTTGAAAAAAAACCCTAAGCCCCGGGGTCACAATTTCAGCAAAAATCTGACTTTTGGCAATTCTCTCAAAAATGGTGCCAAAAGCTTAAAAATGCTCTCCTGAAAGGTTTGGCACTCGAAGCAGAAGGCTTTTTATCACAGGACAAGAAATCAGTCCTCAAAAACTTAACCGGCAGAAAATATTTTTTTGAAAAAAACCCTAAGCCCCGGGGTCACAATTTCAGCAAAAATCTGACTTTTGGCAATTCACTCAAAAATGGTGCCAACCGGTTGCAAATGCTCCCCCGAAAGCTTTGGCGATGGAAACAGAAGGATTTTTATCACAGGACAAGAAATCAGCCCTCAGAAACTTAACTGGCAGAAAATATTTTTTTGAAAAAATCCCTAAGCCCCGGGGTCACAATTTCAGCAAAAATCTGACTTTTGGCAATTCACTCAAACATGGTGCCAACCGGTTGCAAAAGCTTCCCTGAAAGCTTTGGCGATGGAAACAGAAGGCTTTTTATCACAGGACAAGAAATCAGCCCTCAAAAACTTAACCGGCAGAAAATATTTTTTTGAAAAAATCCCTAAGCCCCGGGGTCACAATTTCAGCAAAAATCTGACTTTTGGCAATTCACTCAAAAATGGTGCCAACCGGTTGCAAATGCTCCCCCGAAAGCTTTGGCGATGGAAACAGAAGGCTTTTTATCACAGGACAAGAAATCAGCCCTCAGAAACTTAACCGGCAGAAAATATTGTTTTGAAAAAAATCCCTAAGCCCCGGGGTCACAATTTCAGCAAAAATCTGACTTTTGGCAATTCACTCAAAAACGGTGCCAACCTGTTGCAAAATCTCCCCTGAAAGCTTTGGCGATGGAAACAGAAGGCTTTTTATCACAGGACAAGAAATCAGCCCTCAAAAAGTTAACCGGAAGAAAATATTTTTTTGAAAAAATCCCCAAGCCCCGGGGTCACAATTTCAGTAAAAATCTGACTTTTGGCAATTCTCTCAAAAATGGTGCCAAAAGCTTGAAAATGTTCCCCTGAAAGCTTTGGCGATGGAAACAGAAGGCTTTTTATCACAGGACAAGAAATCAGCCCTCAAAAACTTAACCGGCAGAAGATATTTTTTTGAAAAAAATCCCTAAGCCCCGGGGTCACAATTTCAGCAAAAATCTGACTTTTGGCAATTCTCTCAAAAATGGTGCCAAAAACTTGAAAATGCTCTCCTGAAAGGTTTGCCACTTGAAGCAGAAGGCTTTTTATCACAGGACAAGAAATCAGTCCTCAAAAACTTAACCGGCAGAAAATATTTTTTTTGAAAAAAACCCTAAGCCCCGGGGTCACAATTTCAGCAAAAATCTGACTTTTGGCAATTCAGTCAAAAATGGTGCCAAAACGTTGAATATGCTCTCCTGAAAGGTTTGGCAGTCAAAAGAGAAGGCTTTTTATAACAGGCCAAGAAATCAGCCCTCAACAACTTAACCGGCAGAAAATATTTTTTTGAAAAAATCCCTAAGCCCCGGGGTCACAATTTCAGCAAAAATCTGACTTTTGGCAATTCACTCAAAAATGGTGCCAACCGGTTGCAAATGCTCCCCCGAAAGCTTTGGCGATGGAAACAGAAGGCTTTTTATCACAGGACAAGAAATCAGCCCTCAGAAACTTAACTGGCAGAAAATATTTTTTTGAAAAAATCCCTAAGCCCCGGGGTCACAATTTCAGCAAAAATCTGACTTTTGGCAATTCACTCAAAAATGGTGCCAACCGGTTGCAAATGTTCCCCCGAAAGCTTTGGCGATGGAAACAGAAGGCTTTTTATCACAGGCCAAGAAATCAGCCCTCGAAAACTTAACCGGCAGAAATTTTTTTTTTGAAAAAATCCCTAAGCCCCGGGGTCACAATTTCAGCAAAAATCTGACTTTTGTCAACTCACTCAAAAATGGTGCCAACCGGTTGCAAATGCTCCCCTGAATGCTTTGGCGATGGAAACAGAAGGCTTTTTATCACAGTACAAGAAATCACCCCTCAAAAACCTAACCGGCAGAAAATATTTTTTTTGAAAAAAAAACCTAAGCCCCGGGGTCACAATTTCAGCAAAAATCTGACTTTTGGCAATTCTCTCAAAAATGGTGCCAAAAGCTTAAAAATGCTCTCCTGAAAGGTTTGGCACTCGAAGCAGAAGGCTTTTTATCACAGGACAAGAAATCAGTCCTCAAAAACTTAACCGGCAGAAAATATTTTTTTGAAAAAAACCCTAAGCCCCGGGGTCACAATTTCAGCAAAAATCTGACTTTTGGCAATTCACTCAAAAATGGTGCCAACCGGTTGCAAATGCTCCCCCGAAAGCTTTGGCGATGGAAACAGAAGGATTTTTATCACAGGACAAGAAATCAGCCCTCAGAAACTTAACTGGCAGAAAATATTTTTTTGAAAAAATCCCTAAGCCCCGGGGTCACAATTTCAGCAAAAATCTGACTTTTGGCAATTCACTCAAATATGGTGCCAACCGGTTGCAAAAGCTTCCCTGAAAGCTTTGGCGATGGAAACAGAAGGCTTTTTATCACAGGACAAGAAATCAGCCCTCAAAAACTTAACCGGCAGAAAATATTTTTTTGAAAAAATCCCTAAGCCCCGGGGTCACAATTTCAGCAAAAATCTGACTTTTGGCAATTCACTCAAAAATGGTGCCAACCGGTTGCAAATGCTCCCCCGAAAGCTTTGGCGATGGAAACAGAAGGCTTTTTATCACAGGACAAGAAATCAGCCCTCAGAAACTTAACCGGCAGAAAATATTGTTTTGAAAAAATCCCTAAGCCCCGGGGTCACAATTTCAGCAAAAATCTGACTTTTGGCAATTCACTCAAAAATGGTGCCAACCTGTTGCAAAATCTCCCCTGAAAGCTTTGGCGATGGAAACAGAAGGCTTTTTATCACAGGACAAGAAATCAGCCCTCAAAAAGTTAACCGGAAGAAAATATTTTTTTGAAAAAATCCCTAAGCCCCGGGGTCACAATTTCAGTAAAAATCTGACTTTTGGCAATTCTCTCAAAAATGGTGCCAAAAGCTTGAAAATGTTCCCCTGAAAGCTTTGGCGATGGAAACAGAAGGCTTTTTATCACAGGACAAGAAATCAGCCCTCAAAAACTTAACCGGCAGAAGATATTTTTTTGAAAAAATCCCTAAGCCCCGGGGTCACAATTTCAGCAAAAATCTGACTTTTGGCAATTCTCTCAAAAATGGTGCCAAAAGCTTGAAAATGCTCTCCTGAAAGGTTTGGCACTCGAAGCAGAAGGCTTTTTATCACAGGACAAGAAATCAGTCCTCAAAAACGTAACCGGCAGAAAATATTTTTTTGAAAAAATCCCTAAGCCCCGGGGTCACAATTTCCGCAAAAATCTGACTTTTGGCAATTCACTCAAGAATGGTGCCAAAAGCTTGAAAATGCTCCCCTGAAAGCTTTGGCGATGGAAACAGAAGGCTTTTTATCCCAGGACAAGAAATCAGCCCTCAAAAACTTAACCGGCAGAAAATATTTTTTTGAAAAAATCCCTAAGCCCCGGGGTCACAATTTCAGCAAAAATCTGACTTTTGGCAATTCACTCAAAAATGGTGCCAAAACGTTGAATATGCTCTCCTGAAAGGTTTGGCACTCGAAACAGAAGGCTTTTTATCACAGTACAAGAAATCACCCCTCAAAAACCTAACCGGCAGAAAATATTTTTTTGAAAAAAAACCCTAAGCCCCGGGGTCACAATTTCAGCAAAAATCTGACTTTTGGCAATTCTCTCAAAAATGGTGCCAAAAGCTTAAAAATGCTCTCCTGAAAGGTTTGGCACTCGAAGCAGAAGGCTTTTTATCACAGTACAAGAAATCACCCCTCAAAAACCTAACCGGCAGAAAATATTTTTTTGAAAAAAAACCCTAAGCCCCGGGGTCACAATTTCAGCAAAAATCTGACTTTTGGCAATTCACTCAAAAATGGTGCCAACCGGTTGCAAATGCTCCCCCGAAAGCTTTGGCGATGGAAACAGAAGGCTTTTTATCACAGGACAAGAAATCAGCCCTCAAAAACTTAACTGGCAGAAAATATTTTTTTGAAAAAATCCCTAAGCCCCGGGGTCACAATTTCAGCAAAAATCTGACTTTTGTCAACTCACTCAAAAATGGTGCCAACCGGTTGCAAATGCTCCCCTGAAAGCTTTGGCGATGGAAACAGAAGGCTTTTTATCACAGGACAAGAAATCACCCCTCAAAAACCTAACCGGCAGAAAATATTTTTTTGAAAAAAAACCCTAAGCCCCGGGGTCACAATTTCAGCAAAAATCTGACTTTTGGCAATTCACTCAAAAATGGTGCCAACCGGTTGCAAATGCTCCCCCGAAAGCTTTGGCGATGGAAACAGAAGGCTTTTTACAACAGGACAAGAAATCAGCCCTCAGAAACTTAACTGGCAGAAAATATTTTTTTGAAAAAATCCCTAAGCCCCGGGGTCACAATTTCAGCAAAAATCTGACTTTTGTCAACTCACTCAAAAATGGTGCCAACCGGTTGCAAATGCTCCCCTGAAAGCTTTGGCGATGGAAACAGAAGGCTTTTTATCACAGGACAAGAAATCACCCCTCAAAAACCTAACCGGCAGAAAATATTTTTTTGAAAAAAAACCCTAAGCCCCGGGGTCACAATTTCAGCAAAAATCTGACTTTTGGCAATTCTCTCAAAAATGGTGCCAAAAGCTTAAAAATTCTCTCCTGAAAGGTTTGGCACTCGAAGCAGAAGGCTTTTTATCACAGGACAAGAAATCAGTCCTCAAAAACTTAACCGGCAGAAAATATTTTTTTGAAAAAAACCCTAAGCCCCGGGGTCACAATTTCAGCAAAAATCTGACTTTTGGCAATTCACTCAAAAATGGTGCCAACCGGTTGCAAATGCTCCCCCGAAAGCTTTGGCGATGGAAACAGAAGGCTTTTTATCACAGGACAAGAAATCAGCCCTCAGAAACTTAACTGGCAGAAAATATTTTTTTGAAAAAATCCCTAAGCCCCGGGGTCACAATTTCAGCAAAAATCTGACTTTTGGCAATTCACTCAGAAATGGTGCGAACCGGTTGCAAAAGCTTCCCTGAAAGCTTTGGCGATGGAAACAGAAGGCTTTTTATCACAGGACAAGAAATCAGCCCTCAAAAACTTAACCGGCAGAAAATATTTTTTTGAAAAAATCCCTAAGCCCCGGGGTCACAATTTCAGCAAAAATCTGACTTTTGGCAATTCACTCAAAAATGGTGCCAAAACGTTGAATATGCTCTCCTGAAAGGTTTGGCACTCGAAACAGAAGGCTTTTTATCACAGTACAAGAAATCACCCCTCAAAAACCTAACCGGCAGAAAATATTTTTTTGAAAAAAAACCCTAAGCCCCGGGGTCACAATTTCAGCAAAAATCTGACTTTTGGCAATTCTCTCAAAAATGGTGCCAAAAGCTTAAAAATGCTCTCCTGAAAGGTTTGGCACTCGAAGCAGAAGGCTTTTTATCACAGTACAAGAAATCACCCCTCAAAAACCTAACCGGCAGAAAATATTTTTTTGAAAAAAAACCCTAAGCCCCGGGGTCACAATTTCAGCAAAAATCTGACTTTTGGCAATTCACTCAAAAATGGTGCCAACCGGTTGCAAATGCTCCCCCGAAAGCTTTGGCGATGGAAACAGAAGGCTTTTTATCACAGGACAAGAAATCACCCCTCAAAAACCTAACCGGCAGAAAATATTTTTTTGAAAAAAAACCCTAAGCCCCGGGGTCACAATTTCAGCAAAAATCTGACTTTTGGCAATTCACTCAAAAATGGTGCCAACCGGTTGCAAATGCTCCCCCGAAAGCTTTGGCGATGGAAACAGAAGGCTTTTTACAACAGGACAAGAAATCAGCCCTCAGAAACTTAACTGGCAGAAAATATTTTTTTGAAAAAATCCCTAAGCCCCGGGGTCACAATTTCAGCAAAAATCTGACTTTTGTCAACTCACTCAAAAATGGTGCCAACCGGTTGCAAATGCTCCCCTGAAAGCTTTGGCGATGGAAACAGAAGGCTTTTTATCACAGGACAAGAAATCACCCCTCAAAAACCTAACCGGCAGAAAATATTTTTTTGAAAAAAAACCCTAAGCCCCGGGGTCACAATTTCAGCAAAAATCTGACTTTTGGCAATTCTCTCAAAAATGGTGCCAAAAGCTTAAAAATTCTCTCCTGAAAGGTTTGGCACTCGAAGCAGAAGGCTTTTTATCACAGGACAAGAAATCAGTCCTCAAAAACTTAACCGGCAGAAAATATTTTTTTGAAAAAAACCCTAAGCCCCGGGGTCACAATTTCAGCAAAAATCTGACTTTTGGCAATTCACTCAAAAATGGTGCCAACCGGTTGCAAATGCTCCCCCGAAAGCTTTGGCGATGGAAACAGAAGGCTTTTTATCACAGGACAAGAAATCAGCCCTCAGAAACTTAACTGGCAGAAAATATTTTTTTGAAAAAATCCCTAAGCCCCGGGGTCACAATTTCAGCAAAAATCTGACTTTTGGCAATTCACTCAGAAATGGTGCGAACCGGTTGCAAAAGCTTCCCTGAAAGCTTTGGCGATGGAAACAGAAGGCTTTTTATCACAGGACAAGAAATCAGCCCTCAAAAACTTAACCGGCAGAAAATATTTTTTTGAAAAAATCCCTAAGCCCCGGGGTCACAATTTCAGCAAAAATCTGACTTTTGGCAATTCACTCAAAAATGGTGCCAACCGGTTGCAAATGCTCCCCCGAAAGCTTTGGCGATGGAAACAGAAGGCTTTTTATCACAGGACAAGAAATCAGCCCTCAGAAACTTAACCGGCAGAAAATATTGTTTTGAAAAAATCCCTAAGCCCCTGGGTCACAATTTCAGCAAAAATCTGACTTTTGGCAATTCACTCAAAAATGGTGCCAACCTGTTGCAAAATCTCCCCTGAAAGCTTTGGCGATGGAAACAGAAGGCTTTTTATCACAGGACAAGAAATCAGCCCTCAAAAAGTTAACCGGAAGAAAATATTTTTTTGAAAAAATCCCTAAGCCCCGGGGTCACAATTTCAGTAAAAATCTGACTTTTGGCAATTCTCTCAAAAATGGTGCCAAAAGCTTGAAAATGTTCCCCTGAAAGCTTTGGCGATGGAAACAGAAGGCTTTTTATCACAGGACAAGAAATCAGCCCTCAAAAACTTAACCGGCAGAAGATATTTTTTTGAAAAAATCCCTAAGCCCCGGGGTCACAATTTCAGCAAAAATCTGACTTTTAGCAATTCTCTCAAAAATGGTGCCAAAAGCTTGAAAATGCTCTCCTGAAAGGTTTGGCACTCGAAGCAGAAGGCTTTTTATCACAGGACAAGAAATCAGTCCTCAAAAACTTAACCGGCAGAAAATATTTTTTTGAAAAAAACCCTAAGCCCCGGGGTCACAATTTCAGCAAAAATCTGACTTTTGGCAATTCAGTCAAAAATGGTGCCAAAACGTTGAATATGCTCTCCTGAAAGGTTTGGCAGTCAAAAGAGAAGGCTTTTTATAACAGGCCAAGAAATCAGCCCTCAACAACTTAACCGGCAGAAAATATTTTTTTGAAAAAATCCCTAAGCCCCGGGGTCACAATTTCAGCAAAAATCTGACTTTTGGCAATTCACTCAAAAATGGTGCCAACCTGTTGCAAAATCTCCCCTGAAAGCTTTGGCGATGAAAACAGAAGGCTTTTTATCACAGGACAAGAAATCAGCCCTCAAAAAGTTAACCGGAAGAAAATATTTTTTTGAAAAAATCCCTAAGCCCCGGGGTCACAATTTCAGTAAAAATCTGACTTTTGGCAATTCTCTCAAAAATGGTGCCAAAAGCTTGAAAATGTTCCCCTGAAAGCTTTGGCGATGGAAACAGAAGGCTTTTTATCACAGGACAAGAAATCAGCCCTCAAAAACTTAACCGGCAGAAGATATTTTTTTGAAAAAATCCCTAAGCCCCGGGGTCACAATTTCAGCAAAAATCTGACTTTTGGCAATTCTCTCAAAAATGGTGCCAAAAGCTTGAAAATGCTCTCCTGAAAGGTTTGGCACTCGAAGCAGAAGGCTTTTTATCACAGGACAAGAAATCAGTCCTCAAAAACTTAACCGGTAGAAAATATTTTTTTGAAAAAAACCCTAAGCCCCGGGGTCACAATTTCAGCAAAAATCTGACTTTTGGCAATTCACTCAAAAATGGTGCCAACCCGTTGCAAATGCTCCCCCGAAAGCTTTGGCGATGGAAACAGAAGGCTTTTTATCACAGGACAAGAAATCAGCCCTCAGAAACTTAACCGGCAGAAAATATTTTTTTGAAAAAATCCCTAAGCCCCGGGGTCACAATTTCAGCAAAAATCTGACTTTTGGCAATTCACTCAAAAATGGTGCCAACCGGTTGCAAAAGCTCCCCTGAAAGCTTTGGCGATGGAAACAGAAGGCTTTTTATCACAGGACAAGAAATCAGCCCTCAAAAAGTTAACCGGAAGAAAATATTTTTTTGAAAAAATCCCTAAGCCCCGGGGTCACAATTTCAGCAAAAATCTGACTTTTGGCAATTCACTCAAAAATGGTGCCAACCGGTTGCAAATGCTCCCCCGAAAGCTTTGGCGATGGAAACAGAAGGCTTTTTATCACAGGACAAGAAATCAGCCCTCAGAAACTTAACTGGCAGAAAATATTTTTTTGAAAAAATCCCTAAGCCCCGGGGTCACAATTTCAGCAAAAATCTGACTTTTGGCAATTCACTCAAAAATGGTGCCAACCGGTTGCAAATGTTCCCCCGAAAGCTTTGGCGATGGAAACAGAAGGCTTTTTATCACAGGCCAAGAAATCAGCCCTCGAAAACTTAACCGGCAGAAATTTTTTTTTTGAAAAAATCCCTAAGCCCCGGGGTCACAATTTCAGCAAAAATCTGACTTTTGTCAACTCACTCAAAAATGGTGCCAACCGGTTGCAAATGCTCCCCTGAAAGCTTTGGCGATGGAAACAGAAGGCTTTTTATCACAGTACAAGAAATCACCCCTCAAAAACCTAACCGGCAGAAAATATTTTTTTGAAAAAAAACCCTAAGCCCCGGGGTCACAATTTCAGCAAAAATCTGACTTTTGGCAATTCTCTCAAAAATGGAGCCAAAAGCTTAAAAATGCTCTCCTGAAAGGTTTGGCACTCGAAGCAGAAGGCTTTTTATCACAGGACAAGAAATCAGTCCTCAAAAACTTAACCGGCAGAAAATATTTTTTTGAAAAAAACCCTAAGCCCCGGGGTCACAATTTCAGCAAAAATCTGACTTTTGGCAATTCACTCAAAAATGGTGCCAACCGGTTGCAAATGCTCCCCCGAAAGCTTTGGCGATGGAAACAGAAGGATTTTTATCACAGGACAAGAAATCAGCCCTCAGAAACTTAACTGGCAGAAAATATTTTTTTGAAAAAATCCCTAAGCCCCGGGGTCACAATTTCAGCAAAAATCTGACTTTTGGCAATTCTCTCAAAAATGGTGCCAAAAGCTTAAAAATGCTCTCCTGAAAGGTTTGGCACTCGAAGCAGAAGGCTTTTTATCACAGGACAAGAAATCAGCCCTCAAAAACTTAACCGGCAGAAAATATTTTTTTGAAAAAATCCCTAAGCCCCGGGGTCACAATTTCAGCAAAAATCTGACTTTTGGCAATTCACTCAAAAATGGTGCCAACTGGTTGCAAATGCTCCCCCGAAAGCTTTGGCGATGGAAACAGAAGGCTTTTTATCACAGGCCAAGAAATCAGCCCTCGAAAACTTAACCGGCAGAAATTTTTTTTTTGAAAAAATCCCTAAGCCCCGGGGTCACAATTTCAGCAAAAATCTGACTTTTGTCAACTCACTCAAAAATGGTGCCAACCGGTTGCAAATGCTCCCCTGAAAGCTTTGGCGATGGAAACAGAAGGCTTTTTATCACAGTACAAGAAATCACCCCTCAAAAACCTAACCGGCAGAAAATATTTTTTTGAAAAAAAACCCTAAGCCCCGGGGTCACAATTTCAGCAAAAATCTGACTTTTGGCAATTCTCTCAAAAATGGAGCCAAAAGCTTAAAAATGCTCTCCTGAAAGGTTTGGCACTCGAAGCAGAAGGCTTTTTATCACAGGACAAGAAATCAGTCCTCAAAAACTTAACCGGCAGAAAATATTTTTTTGAAAAAAACCCTAAGCCCCGGGGTCACAATTTCAGCAAAAATCTGACTTTTGGCAATTCACTCAAAAATGGTGCCAACCGGTTGCAAATGCTCCCCCGAAAGCTTTGGCGATGGAAACAGAAGGATTTTTATCACAGGACAAGAAATCAGCCCTCAGAAACTTAACTGGCAGAAAATATTTTTTTGAAAAAATCCCTAAGCCCCGGGGTCACAATTTCAGCAAAAATCTGACTTTTGGCAATTCTCTCAAAAATGGTGCCAAAAGCTTAAAAATGCTCTCCTGAAAGGTTTGGCACTCGAAGCAGAAGGCTTTTTATCACAGGACAAGAAATCAGCCCTCAAAAACTTAACCGGCAGAAAATATTTTTTTGAAAAAATCCCTAAGCCCCGGGGTCACAATTTCAGCAAAAATCTGACTTTTGGCAATTCACTCAAAAATGGTGCCAACTGGTTGCAAATGCTCCCCCGAAAGCTTTGGCGATGGAAACAGAAGGCTTTTTATCACAGGACAAGAAATCAGCCCTCAGAAACTTAACTGGCAGAAAATATTTTTTTGAAAAAATCCCTAAGCCCCGGGGTCACAATTTCAGCAAAAATCTGACTTTTGGCAATTCACTCAAAAATGGTGCCAACCGGTTGCAAAAGCTTCCCTGAAAGCTTTGGCGATGGAAACAGAAGGCTTTTTATCACAGGACAAGAAATCAGCCCTCAAAAACTTAACCGGCAGAAAATATTTTTTTGAAAAAATCCCTAAGCCCCGGGGTCACAATTTCAGCAAAAATCTGACTTTTGGCAATTCACTCAAAAATGGTGCCAACCGGTTGCAAATGCTCCCCCGAAAGCTTTGGCGATGGAAACAGAAGGCTTTTTATCACAGGACAAGAAATCAGCCCTCAGAAACTTAACCGGCAGAAAATATTGTTTTGAAAAAATCCGTAAGCCCCGGGGTCACAATTTCAGCAAAAATCTGACTTTTGGCAATTCACTCAAAAATGGTGCCAACCTGTTGCAAAATCTCCCCTGAAAGCTTTGGCGATGGAAACAGAAGGCTTTTTATCACAGGACAAGAAATCAGCCCTCAAAAAGTTAACCGGAAGAAAATATTTTTTTGAAAAAATCCCTAAGCCCCGGGGTCACAATTTCAGTAAAAATCTGACTTTTGGCAATTCTCTCAAAAATGGTGCCAAAAGCTTGAAAATGTTCCCCTGAAAGTTTTGGCGATGGAAACAGAAGGCTTTTTATCACAGGACAAGAAATCAGCCCTCAAAAACTTAACCGGCAGAAGATATTTTTTTGAAAAAATCCCTAAGCCCCGGGGTCACAATTTCAGGAAAAATCTGACTTTTGGCAATTCTCTCAAAAATGGTGCCAAAAGCTTGAAAATGCTCTCCTGAAAGGTTTGGCACTCGAAGCAGAAGGCTTTTTATCACAGGACAAGAAATCAGTCCTCAAAAACTTAACCGGCAGAAAATATTTTTTTGAAAAAAACCCTAAGCCCCGGGGTCACACAATTTCAGCAAAAATCTGACTTTTGGCAATTCAGTCAAAAATGGTGCCAAAACGTTGAATATGCTCTCCTGAAAGGTTTGGCAGTCAAAAGAGAAGGCTTTTTATAACAGGCCAAGAAATCAGCCCTCAACAACTTAACCGGCAGAAAATATTTTTTTGAAAAAATCCCTAAGCCCCGGGGTCACAATTTCAGCAAAAATCTGACTTTTGGCAATTCACTCAAAAATGGTGCCAACCGGTTGCAAATGCTCCCCCGAAAGCTTTGGCGATGGAAACAGAAGGCTTTTTATCACAGGACAAGAAATCAGCCCTCAGAAACTTAACCGGCAGAAAATATTTTTTTGAAAAAATCCCTAAGCCCCGGGGTCACAATTTCAGCAAAAATCTGACTTTTGGCAATTCACTCAAAAATGGTGCCAACCGGTTGCAAAAGCTCTCCTGAAAGGTTTGGCACTCGAAACAGAAGTCTTTTTTTCAAAGGAAAATAAATCAGCCCTCAAAAAGTTAACCGGAAGAAAATATTTTTTTGAAAAAATCCCTAAGCCCCGGGGTCACAATTTCAGCAAAAATCTGACTTTTGGCAATTCTCTCAAAAATGGTGCCAAAAGCTTAAAAATGCTCTCCTGAAAGGTTTGGCACTCGAAGCAGAAGGCTTTTTATCACAGGACAAGAAATCAGTCCTCAAAAACTTAACCGGCAGAAAATATTTTTTTGAAAAAAACCCTAAGCCCCGGGGTCACAATTTCAGCAAAAATCTGACTTTTGGCAATTCACTCAAAAATGGTGCCAACCGGTTGCAAATGCTCCCCCGAAAGCTTTGGCGATGGAAACAGAAGGATTTTTATCACAGGACAAGAAATCAGCCCTCAGAAACTTAACTGGCAGAAAATATTTTTTTGAAAAAATCCCTAAGCCCCGGGGTCACAATTTCAGCAAAAATCTGACTTTTGGCAATTCTCTCAAAAATGGTGCCAAAAGCTTAAAAATGCTCTCCTGAAAGGTTTGGCACTCGAAGCAGAAGGCTTTTTATCACAGGACAAGAAATCAGCCCTCAAAAACTTAACCGGCAGAAAATATTTTTTTGAAAAAATCCCTAAGCCCCGGGGTCACAATTTCAGCAAAAATCTGACTTTTGGCAATTCACTCAAAAATGGTGCCAACTGGTTGCAAATGCTCCCCCGAAAGCTTTGGCGATGGAAACAGAAGGCTTTTTATCACAGGACAAGAAATCAGCCCTCAGAAACTTAACTGGCAGAAAATATTTTTTTGAAAAAATCCCTAAGCCCCGGGGTCACAATTTCAGCAAAAATCTGACTTTTGGCAATTCACTCAAAAATGGTGCCAACCGGTTGCAAAAGCTTCCCTGAAAGCTTTGGCGATGGAAACAGAAGGCTTTTTATCACAGGACAAGAAATCAGCCCTCAAAAACTTAACCGGCAGAAAATATTTTTTTGAAAAAATCCCTAAGCCCCGGGGTCACAATTTCAGCAAAAATCTGACTTTTGGCAATTCACTCAAAAATGGTGCCAACCGGTTGCAAATGCTCCCCCGAAAGCTTTGGCGATGGAAACAGAAGGCTTTTTATCACAGGACAAGAAATCAGCCCTCAGAAACTTAACCGGCAGAAAATATTGTTTTGAAAAAATCCCTAAGCCCCGGGGTCACAATTTCAGCAAAAATCTGACTTTTGGCAATTCACTCAAAAATGGTGCCAACCTGTTGCAAAATCTCCCCTGAAAGCTTTGGCGATGGAAACAGAAGGCTTTTTATCACAGGACAAGAAATCAGCCCTCAAAAAGTTAACCGGAAGAAAATATTTTTTTGAAAAAATCCCTAAGCCCCGGGGTCACAATTTCAGTAAAAATCTGACTTTTGGCAATTCTCTCAAAAATGGTGCCAAAAGCTTGAAAATGTTCCCCTGAAAGCTTTGGCGATGGAAACAGAAGGCTTTTTATCACAGGACAAGAAATCAGCCCTCAAAAACTTAACCGGCAGAAGATATTTTTTTGAAAAAATCCCTAAGCCCCGGGGTCACAATTTCAGCAAAAATCTGACTTTTAGCAATTCTCTCAAAAATGGTGCCAAAAGCTTGAAAATGCTCTCCTGAAAGGTTTGGCACTCGAAGCAGAAGGCTTTTTATCACAGGACAAGAAATCAGTCCTCAAAAACTTAACCGGCAGAAAATATTTTTTTGAAAAAAACCCTAAGCCCCGGGGTCACAATTTCAGCAAAAATCTGACTTTTGGCAATTCAGTCAAAAATGGTGCCAAAACGTTGAATATGCTCTCCTGAAAGGTTTGGCAGTCAAAAGAGAAGGCTTTTTATAACAGGCCAAGAAATCAGCCCTCAACAACTTAACCGGCAGAAAATATTTTTTTGAAAAAATCCCTAAGCCCCGGGGTCACAATTTCAGCAAAAATCTGACTTTTGGCAATTCACTCAAAAATGGTGCCAACCTGTTGCAAAATCTCCCCTGAAAGCTTTGGCGATGAAAACAGAAGGCTTTTTATCACAGGACAAGAAATCAGCCCTCAAAAAGTTAACCGGAAGAAAATATTTTTTTGAAAAAATCCCTAAGCCCCGGGGTCACAATTTCAGTAAAAATCTGACTTTTGGCAATTCTCTCAAAAATGGTGCCAAAAGCTTGAAAATGTTCCCCTGAAAGCTTTGGCGATGGAAACAGAAGGCTTTTTATCACAGGACAAGAAATCAGCCCTCAAAAACTTAACCGGCAGAAGATATTTTTTTGAAAAAATCCCTAAGCCCCGGGGTCACAATTTCAGCAAAAATCTGACTTTTGGCAATTCTCTCAAAAATGGTGCCAAAAGCTTGAAAATGCTCTCCTGAAAGGTTTGGCACTCGAAGCAGAAGGCTTTTTATCACAGGACAAGAAATCAGTCCTCAAAAACTTAACCGGTAGAAAATATTTTTTTGAAAAAAACCCTAAGCCCCGGGGTCACAATTTCAGCAAAAATCTGACTTTTGGCAATTCACTCAAAAATGGTGCCAACCCGTTGCAAATGCTCCCCCGAAAGCTTTGGCGATGGAAACAGAAGGCTTTTTATCACAGGACAAGAAATCAGCCCTCAGAAACTTAACCGGCAGAAAATATTTTTTTGAAAAAATCCCTAAGCCCCGGGGTCACAATTTCAGCAAAAATCTGACTTTTGGCAATTCACTCAAAAATGGTGCCAACCGGTTGCAAAAGCTCCCCTGAAAGCTTTGGCGATGGAAACAGAAGGCTTTTTATCACAGGACAAGAAATCAGCCCTCAAAAAGTTAACCGGAAGAAAATATTTTTTTGAAAAAATCCCTAAGCCCCGGGGTCACAATTTCAGCAAAAATCTGACTTTTGGCAATTCACTCAAAAATGGTGCCAACCGGTTGCAAATGCTCCCCCGAAAGCTTTGGCGATGGAAACAGAAGGCTTTTTATCACAGGACAAGAAATCAGCCCTCAGAAACTTAACTGGCAGAAAATATTTTTTTGAAAAAATCCCTAAGCCCCGGGGTCACAATTTCAGCAAAAATCTGACTTTTGGCAATTCACTCAAAAATGGTGCCAACCGGTTGCAAATGTTCCCCCGAAAGCTTTGGCGATGGAAACAGAAGGCTTTTTATCACAGGCCAAGAAATCAGCCCTCGAAAACTTAACCGGCAGAAATTTTTTTTTTGAAAAAATCCCTAAGCCCCGGGGTCACAATTTCAGCAAAAATCTGACTTTTGTCAACTCACTCAAAAATGGTGCCAACCGGTTGCAAATGCTCCCCTGAAAGCTTTGGCGATGGAAACAGAAGGCTTTTTATCACAGTACAAGAAATCACCCCTCAAAAACCTAACCGGCAGAAAATATTTTTTTGAAAAAAAACCCTAAGCCCCGGGGTCACAATTTCAGCAAAAATCTGACTTTTGGCAATTCTCTCAAAAATGGAGCCAAAAGCTTAAAAATGCTCTCCTGAAAGGTTTGGCACTCGAAGCAGAAGGCTTTTTATCACAGGACAAGAAATCAGTCCTCAAAAACTTAACCGGCAGAAAATATTTTTTTGAAAAAAACCCTAAGCCCCGGGGTCACAATTTCAGCAAAAATCTGACTTTTGGCAATTCACTCAAAAATGGTGCCAACCGGTTGCAAATGCTCCCCCGAAAGCTTTGGCGATGGAAACAGAAGGATTTTTATCACAGGACAAGAAATCAGCCCTCAGAAACTTAACTGGCAGAAAATATTTTTTTGAAAAAATCCCTAAGCCCCGGGGTCACAATTTCAGCAAAAATCTGACTTTTGGCAATTCTCTCAAAAATGGTGCCAAAAGCTTAAAAATGCTCTCCTGAAAGGTTTGGCACTCGAAGCAGAAGGCTTTTTATCACAGGACAAGAAATCAGCCCTCAAAAACTTAACCGGCAGAAAATATTTTTTTGAAAAAATCCCTAAGCCCCGGGGTCACAATTTCAGCAAAAATCTGACTTTTGGCAATTCACTCAAAAATGGTGCCAACTGGTTGCAAATGCTCCCCCGAAAGCTTTGGCGATGGAAACAGAAGGCTTTTTATCACAGGCCAAGAAATCAGCCCTCGAAAACTTAACCGGCAGAAATTTTTTTTTTGAAAAAATCCCTAAGCCCCGGGGTCACAATTTCAGCAAAAATCTGACTTTTGTCAACTCACTCAAAAATGGTGCCAACCGGTTGCAAATGCTCCCCTGAAAGCTTTGGCGATGGAAACAGAAGGCTTTTTATCACAGTACAAGAAATCACCCCTCAAAAACCTAACCGGCAGAAAATATTTTTTTGAAAAAAAACCCTAAGCCCCGGGGTCACAATTTCAGCAAAAATCTGACTTTTGGCAATTCTCTCAAAAATGGAGCCAAAAGCTTAAAAATGCTCTCCTGAAAGGTTTGGCACTCGAAGCAGAAGGCTTTTTATCACAGGACAAGAAATCAGTCCTCAAAAACTTAACCGGCAGAAAATATTTTTTTGAAAAAAACCCTAAGCCCCGGGGTCACAATTTCAGCAAAAATCTGACTTTTGGCAATTCACTCAAAAATGGTGCCAACCGGTTGCAAATGCTCCCCCGAAAGCTTTGGCGATGGAAACAGAAGGATTTTTATCACAGGACAAGAAATCAGCCCTCAGAAACTTAACTGGCAGAAAATATTTTTTTGAAAAAATCCCTAAGCCCCGGGGTCACAATTTCAGCAAAAATCTGACTTTTGGCAATTCTCTCAAAAATGGTGCCAAAAGCTTAAAAATGCTCTCCTGAAAGGTTTGGCACTCGAAGCAGAAGGCTTTTTATCACAGGACAAGAAATCAGCCCTCAAAAACTTAACCGGCAGAAAATATTTTTTTGAAAAAATCCCTAAGCCCCGGGGTCACAATTTCAGCAAAAATCTGACTTTTGGCAATTCACTCAAAAATGGTGCCAACTGGTTGCAAATGCTCCCCCGAAAGCTTTGGCGATGGAAACAGAAGGCTTTTTATCACAGGACAAGAAATCAGCCCTCAGAAACTTAACTGGCAGAAAATATTTTTTTGAAAAAATCCCTAAGCCCCGGGGTCACAATTTCAGCAAAAATCTGACTTTTGGCAATTCACTCAAAAATGGTGCCAACCGGTTGCAAAAGCTTCCCTGAAAGCTTTGGCGATGGAAACAGAAGGCTTTTTATCACAGGACAAGAAATCAGCCCTCAAAAACTTAACCGGCAGAAAATATTTTTTTGAAAAAATCCCTAAGCCCCGGGGTCACAATTTCAGCAAAAATCTGACTTTTGGCAATTCACTCAAAAATGGTGCCAACCGGTTGCAAATGCTCCCCCGAAAGCTTTGGCGATGGAAACAGAAGGCTTTTTATCACAGGACAAGAAATCAGCCCTCAGAAACTTAACCGGCAGAAAATATTGTTTTGAAAAAATCCGTAAGCCCCGGGGTCACAATTTCAGCAAAAATCTGACTTTTGGCAATTCACTCAAAAATGGTGCCAACCTGTTGCAAAATCTCCCCTGAAAGCTTTGGCGATGGAAACAGAAGGCTTTTTATCACAGGACAAGAAATCAGCCCTCAAAAAGTTAACCGGAAGAAAATATTTTTTTGAAAAAATCCCTAAGCCCCGGGGTCACAATTTCAGTAAAAATCTGACTTTTGGCAATTCTCTCAAAAATGGTGCCAAAAGCTTGAAAATGTTCCCCTGAAAGTTTTGGCGATGGAAACAGAAGGCTTTTTATCACAGGACAAGAAATCAGCCCTCAAAAACTTAACCGGCAGAAGATATTTTTTTGAAAAAATCCCTAAGCCCCGGGGTCACAATTTCAGGAAAAATCTGACTTTTGGCAATTCTCTCAAAAATGGTGCCAAAAGCTTGAAAATGCTCTCCTGAAAGGTTTGGCACTCGAAGCAGAAGGCTTTTTATCACAGGACAAGAAATCAGTCCTCAAAAACTTAACCGGCAGAAAATATTTTTTTGAAAAAAACCCTAAGCCCCGGGGTCACACAATTTCAGCAAAAATCTGACTTTTGGCAATTCAGTCAAAAATGGTGCCAAAACGTTGAATATGCTCTCCTGAAAGGTTTGGCAGTCAAAAGAGAAGGCTTTTTATAACAGGCCAAGAAATCAGCCCTCAACAACTTAACCGGCAGAAAATATTTTTTTGAAAAAATCCCTAAGCCCCGGGGTCACAATTTCAGCAAAAATCTGACTTTTGGCAATTCACTCAAAAATGGTGCCAACCGGTTGCAAATGCTCCCCCGAAAGCTTTGGCGATGGAAACAGAAGGCTTTTTATCACAGGACAAGAAATCAGCCCTCAGAAACTTAACCGGCAGAAAATATTTTTTTGAAAAAATCCCTAAGCCCCGGGGTCACAATTTCAGCAAAAATCTGACTTTTGGCAATTCACTCAAAAATGGTGCCAACCGGTTGCAAAAGCTCTCCTGAAAGGTTTGGCACTCGAAACAGAAGTCTTTTTTTCAAAGGAAAATAAATCAGCCCTCAAAAAGTTAACCGGAAGAAAATATTTTTTTGAAAAAATCCCTAAGCCCCGGGGTCACAATTTCAGCAAAAATCTGACTTTTGGCAATTCTCTCAAAAATGGTGCCAAAAGCTTAAAAATGCTCTCCTGAAAGGTTTGGCACTCGAAGCAGAAGGCTTTTTATCACAGGACAAGAAATCAGTCCTCAAAAACTTAACCGGCAGAAAATATTTTTTTGAAAAAAACCCTAAGCCCCGGGGTCACAATTTCAGCAAAAATCTGACTTTTGGCAATTCACTCAAAAATGGTGCCAACCGGTTGCAAATGCTCCCCCGAAAGCTTTGGCGATGGAAACAGAAGGATTTTTATCACAGGACAAGAAATCAGCCCTCAGAAACTTAACTGGCAGAAAATATTTTTTTGAAAAAATCCCTAAGCCCCGGGGTCACAATTTCAGCAAAAATCTGACTTTTGGCAATTCTCTCAAAAATGGTGCCAAAAGCTTAAAAATGCTCTCCTGAAAGGTTTGGCACTCGAAGCAGAAGGCTTTTTATCACAGGACAAGAAATCAGCCCTCAAAAACTTAACCGGCAGAAAATATTTTTTTGAAAAAATCCCTAAGCCCCGGGGTCACAATTTCAGCAAAAATCTGACTTTTGGCAATTCACTCAAAAATGGTGCCAACTGGTTGCAAATGCTCCCCCGAAAGCTTTGGCGATGGAAACAGAAGGCTTTTTATCACAGGACAAGAAATCAGCCCTCAGAAACTTAACTGGCAGAAAATATTTTTTTGAAAAAATCCCTAAGCCCCGGGGTCACAATTTCAGCAAAAATCTGACTTTTGGCAATTCACTCAAAAATGGTGCCAACCGGTTGCAAAAGCTTCCCTGAAAGCTTTGGCGATGGAAACAGAAGGCTTTTTATCACAGGACAAGAAATCAGCCCTCAAAAACTTAACCGGCAGAAAATATTTTTTTGAAAAAATCCCTAAGCCCCGGGGTCACAATTTCAGCAAAAATCTGACTTTTGGCAATTCACTCAAAAATGGTGCCAACCGGTTGCAAATGCTCCCCCGAAAGCTTTGGCGATGGAAACAGAAGGCTTTTTATCACAGGACAAGAAATCAGCCCTCAGAAACTTAACCGGCAGAAAATATTGTTTTGAAAAAATCCCTAAGCCCCGGGGTCACAATTTCAGCAAAAATCTGACTTTTGGCAATTCACTCAAAAATGGTGCCAACCTGTTGCAAAATCTCCCCTGAAAGCTTTGGCGATGGAAACAGAAGGCTTTTTATCACAGGACAAGAAATCAGCCCTCAAAAAGTTAACCGGAAGAAAATATTTTTTTGAAAAAATCCCTAAGCCCCGGGGTCACAATTTCATTAAAAATCTGACTTTTGGCAATTCTCTCAAAAATGGTGCCAAAAGCTTGAAAATGTTCCCCTGAAAGCTTTGGCGATGGAAACAGAAGGCTTTTTATCACAGGACAAGAAATCAGCCCTCAAAAACTTAACCGGCAGAAGATATTTTTTTGAAAAAATCCCTAAGCCCCGGGGTCACAATTTCAGGAAAAATCTGACTTTTGGCAATTCTCTCAAAAATGGTGCCAAAAGCTTGAAAATGCTCTCCTGAAAGGTTTGGCACTCGAAGCAGAAGGCTTTTTATCACAGGACAAGAAATCAGTCCTCAAAAACTTAACCGGCAGAAAATATTTTTTTGAAAAAAACCCTAAGCCCCGGGGTCACAATTTCAGCAAAAATCTGACTTTTGGCAATTCAGTCAAAAATGGTGCCAAAACGTTGAATATGCTCTCCTGAAAGGTTTGGCAGTCAAAAGAGAAGGCTTTTTATAACAGGCCAAGAAATCAGCCCTCAACAACTTAACCGGCAGAAAATATTTTTTTGAAAAAATCCCTAAGCCCCGGGGTCACAATTTCAGCAAAAATCTGACTTTTGGCAATTCACTCAAAAATGGTGCCAACCGGTTGCAAATGCTCCCCCGAAAGCTTTGGCGATGGAAACAGAAGGCTTTTTATCACAGGACAAGAAATCAGCCCTCAGAAACTTAACCGGCAGAAAATATTTTTTTGAAAAAATCCCTAAGCCCCGGGGTCACAATTTCAGCAAAAATCTGACTTTTGGCAATTCACTCAAAAATGGTGCCAACCGGTTGCAAAAGCTCTCCTGAAAGGTTTGGCACTCGAAACAGAAGTCTTTTTTTCAAAGGAAAATAAATCAGCCCTCAAAAAGTTAACCGGAAGAAAATATTTTTTTGAAAAAATCCCTAAGCCCCGGGGTCACAATTTCAGCAAAAATCTGACTTTTGGCAATTCTCTCAAAAATGGTGCCAAAAGCTTAAAAATGCTCTCCTGAAAGGTTTGGCACTCGAAGCAGAAGGCTTTTTATCACAGGACAAGAAATCAGTCCTCAAAAACTTAACCGGCAGAAAATATTTTTTTGAAAAAAACCCTAAGCCCCGGGGTCACAATTTCAGCAAAAATCTGACTTTTGGCAATTCACTCAAAAATGGTGCCAACCGGTTGCAAATGCTCCCCCGAAAGCTTTGGCGATGGAAACAGAAGGCTTTTTATCACAGGACAAGAAATCAGCCCTCAGAAACTTAACTGGCAGAAAATATTTTTTTGAAAAAATCCCTAAGCCCCGGGGTCACAATTTCAGCAAAAATCTGACTTTTGGCAATTCACTCAAAAATGGTGCCAACCGGTTGCAAAAGCTTCCCTGAAAGCTTTGGCGATGGAAACAGAAGGCTTTTTATCACAGGACAAGAAATCAGCCCTCAAAAACTTAACCGGCAGAAAATATTTTTTTGAAAAAATCCCTAAGCCCCGGGGTCACAATTTCAGCAAAAATCTGACTTTTGGCAATTCACTCAAAAATGGTGCCAACCTGTTGCAAAATCTCCCCTGAAAGCTTTGGCGATGGAAACAGAAGGCTTTTTATCACAGGACAAGAAATCAGCCCTCAAAAAGTTAACCGGAAGAAAATATTTTTTTGAAAAAATCCCTAAGCCCCGGGGTCACAATTTCAGTAAAAATCTGACTTTTGGCAATTCTCTCAAAAATGGTGCCAAAAGCTTGAAAATGTTCCCCTGAAAGCTTTGGCGATGGAAACAGAAGGCTTTTTATCACAGGACAAGAAATCAGCCCTCAAAAACTTAACCGGCAGAAGATATTTTTTTGAAAAAATCCCTAAGCCCCGGGGTCACAATTTCAGCAAAAATCTGACTTTTGGCAATTCTCTCAAAAATGGTGCCAAAAGCTTGAAAATGCTCTCCTGAAAGGTTTGGCACTCGAAGCAGAAGGCTTTTTATCACAGGACAAGAAATCAGTCCTCAAAAACTTAACCGGCAGAAAATATTTTTTTGAAAAAAACCCTAAGCCCCGGGGTCACAATTTCAGCAAAAATCTGACTTTTGGCAATTCAGTCAAAAATGGTGCCAAAACGTTGAATATGCTCTCCTGAAAGGTTTGGCAGTCAAAAGAGAAGGCTTTTTATAACAGGCCAAGAAATCAGCCCTCAACAACTTAACCGGCAGAAAATATTTTTTTGAAAAAATCCCTAAGCCCCGGGGTCACAATTTCAGCAAAAATCTGACTTTTGGCAATTCACTCAAAAATGGTGCCAACCGGTTGCAAATGCTCCCCCGAAAGCTTTGGCGATGGAAACAGAAGGCTTTTTATCACAGGACAAGAAATCAGCCCTCAGAAACTTAACCGGCAGAAAATATTTTTTTGAAAAAATCCCTAAGCCCCGGGGTCACAATTTCAGCAAAAATCTGACTTTTGGCAATTCACTCAAAAATGGTGCCAACCGGTTGCAAAAGCTCCCCTGAAAGCTTTGGCGATGGAAACAGAAGGCTTTTTATCACAGGACAAGAAATCAGCCCTCAAAAAGTTAACCGGAAGAAAATATTTTTTTGAAAAAATCCCTAAGCCCCGGGGTCACAATTTCAGCAAAAATCTGACTTTTGGCAATTCACTCAAAAATGGTGCCAACCGGTTGCAAATGCTTTCCTGAAAGGTTTGGCACTTGAAACAGAAGGCTTTTTATCACAGGACAAGAAATCAGCCCTCAAAAACTTAACCGGCAGAAAATATTTTTTTGAAAAAATCCCTAAGCCCCAGGGTCACAATTTAAGCAAAAATCTGACTTTTGGCAATTCACTCAAAAATGGTGCCAACCGCTTGCAAATGTTCCCCTGAAAGCTTTGGCGATGGAAACAGAAGTCTTTTTTTCAAAGGAAAATAAATCAGCCCTCAAAAACTTAACCGGCAGAAAATATTTTTTTGAAAAAATCCCTAGTCCCCGGGGTCGCAATTTCAGCAAAAATCTGACTTTGGGCAATTCACTCAAAAATGGTGCCAAAACGTTGAATATGCTCTCCTGAAAGTTTTGGCACTCAAAACAGAAGGCTTTTTATCACAGGACAAGAAATCAGCCCTCGAAAACTTAACCGGCAGAAAATATTTTTTTGAAAAATCCCTAAGCCCCGGGGTCACAATTTAAGCAAAAATCTGACTTTTGGCAATTCACTCAAAAATGGTGCCAACCGGTTGCAAATGCTCCCCTGAAAGCTTTGGCGATGGAAACAGAAGGCTTTTTATCACAGGACAAGAAATCAGCCCTCAGAAACTTAACCGGCAGAAAATATTTTTTTGAAAAAATCCCTAAGCCCCGGGGTCACAATTTCAGCAAAAATCTGACTTTTGGCAATTCACTCAAAAATGGTGCCAACCGGTTGCAAATGCTCCTCTGAAAGCTTTGGCGTTGGAAACAGAAGTCTTTTTATCAAAGGAAAATAAATCAGCCCTCAAAAACCTAACCGGCAGAAAATATTTTTTTGAAAAAATCCCTAATCCCCGGGGTCGCAATTTCAGCAAAAATCTGACTTTGGGCAATTCACTCAAAAATGGTGCCAAAAGCTTGAAAATGCTCTCCTGAAAGGTTTGGCACTCGAAACAGAAGGCTTTTTATTACAGGACAAGAAATCAGCCCCCAAAAACTTAACCGGCAGAAAATATTTTTTTGAAAAAATCCCTAAGCCCCGGGGTCAAAATTTCAGCAAAATTCTGACTTTTTGCAATTCACTCAAAAATGGTGCCAACCGGTTGCAAATGTTCCCCTGAAAGCTTTGGCGATGGAAACAGAAGGCTTTTTATCACAGGACAAGAAATCAGCCCTCAGAAACTTAACCGGCAGAAAATATTTTTTTGAAAAAATCCCTAAGCCCCGGGGTCACAATTTCAGCAAAAATCTGACTTTTGGCAATTCACTCAAAAATGGTGCCAACCGGTTGCAAATGCTCCTCTGAAAGCTTTGGCGTTGGAAACAGAAGTCTTTTTATCAAAGGAAAATAAATCAGCCCTCAAAAACCTAACCGGCAGAAAATATTTTTTTGAAAAAATCCCTAATCCCCGGGGTCGCAATTTCAGCAAAAATCTGACTTTGGGCAATTCACTCAAAAATGGTGCCAAAAGCTTGAAAATGCTCTCCTGAAAGGTTTGGCACTCGAAACAGAAGGCTTTTTATTACAGGACAAGAAATCAGCCCCCAAAAACTTAACCGGCAGAAAATATTTTTTTGAAAAAATCCCTAAGCCCCGGGGTCACAATTTCAGCAAAATTCTGACTTTTTGCAATTCACTCAAAAATGGTGCCAACCGGTTGCAAATGTTCCCCTGAAAGCTTTGGCGATGGAAACAGAAGGCTTTTTATCACAGGACAAGAAATCAGCCCTCAAAAACTTAACCGGCAGAAGATATTTTTTTGAAAATATCCCTAAGCCACGGGGTCACAATTTAGCAAAAATCTGACTTTTGTCAACTCACTCAAAAATGGTGCCAACCGGTTGCAAATGCTCCCCTGAAAGCTTTGGCAATGGAAACAAAAGGCTTTTTATCACAGGACAAGCAATCAGTCCTCAAAAACTTAACCGGCAGAAAATATTTTTTTGAAAAAAACCCCTAAGCCCCGGGGTCACAATTTCAGCAAAAATCTGACTTTTGGCAATTCAGTCAAAAATGGTGCCAAAACGTTGAATATGCTCTCCTGAAAGGTTTGGCACTCAAAACAGAAGGCTTTTTATCACAGGCCAAGAAATCAGCCCTCAAAAACTTAACCGGCAGAAGATATTTTTTTGAAAAAATCCCTAAGCCCCGGGGTCACAATTTCAGCAAAAATCTGACTTTTGTCAACTCACTCAAAAATGGTGCCAACCGGTTGCAAATGCTCCCCTGAAAGCTTTGGCGATGGAAACAGAAGGCTTTTTATCACAGGACAAGAAATCAGTCCTCAAAAACTTAACCGGCAGAAAATATTTTTTTGAAAAAAAAACCCTAAGCCCCGGGGTCACAATTTCAGCAAAAATCTGACTTTTCGCAATTCTCTCAAAAATGGTGCCAAAAGCTTGAAAATGCTCTCCTGAAAGGTTTGGCACTCGAAGCAGAAGGCTTTTTATCACAGGACAAGAAATCAGCCCTCAAAAACTTAACCGGCAGAAAATATTTTTTTGAAAAAAACCCTAAGCCCCGGGGTCACAATTTCAGCAAAAATCTGACTTTTGGCAATTCAGTCAAAAATGGTGCCAAAACGTTGAATATGCTCTCCTGAAAGGTTTGGCACTCAAAAGAGAAGGCTTTTTATAACAGGCCAAGAAATCAGCCCTCAACAACTTAACCGGCAGAAAATATTTTTTTGAAAAAATCCCTAAGCCCCGGGTTCACAATTTCAGCAAAAATCTGACTTTTGGCAATTCACGCAAAAATGGTGCCAACCGGTTGCAAAAGCTCCCCTGAAAGCTTTGGCGATGGAAACAGAAGGCTTTTTATCACAGGACAAGAAATCAGCCCTCAAAAACTTAACCAGAAGAAAATATTTTTTTGAAAAAATCCCTAAGCCCCGGCCGGGGTCACAATTTAAGCAAAAATCTGACTTTTGGCAATTCACTCAAAAATGGTGCCAACCGCTTGCAAATGTTCCCCTGAAAGCTTTGGCGATGGAAACAGAAGTCTTTTTTTCAAAGGAAAATAAATCAGCCCTCAAAAAGTTAACCGGCAGAAGATATTTTTTTGAAAAAATCCCTAAGCCCCGGGGTCACAATTTCAGCAAAAATCTGACTTTTGTCAACTCACTCAAAAATGGTGCCAACCGGTTGCAAATGCTCCCCTGAAAGCTTTGGCGATGGAAACAGAAGGCTTTTTATCACAGGACAAGAAATCAGCCCTCGAAAACTTAACCGGCAGAAAATATTTTTTTGAAAAAATCCCTAAGCCCCGGGGTCACAATTTCAGCAAAAATCTGACTTTTGGCAATTCACTCAAAAATAGTGCCAAAAGCTTGAAAATGCTCTCCTGAAAGCTTTGGCGATGGAAACAGAAGGCTTTTTATCACAGGACAAGAAATCAGCCCTCAAAAACTTAACCGGCAGAAAATATTTTTTTGAAAAAATCCCTAAGCCCCGGGGTCACAATTTCCGCAAAAATCTGACTTTTGGCAATTCACTCAAGAATGGTGCCAAAAGCTTGAAAATGCTCTCCTGAAAGCTTTGGCAATGGAAACCGAAGGCTTTTTATCCCAGGACAAGAAATCAGCCCTCAACAACTTAACCGGCAGAAAATATTTTTTTGAAAAAATCCCTAAGCCCCGGGGTCACAATTTCAGCAAAAATCTGACTTTTGGCAATTCACGCAAAAATGGTGCCAACCGGTTGCAAAAGCTCCCCTGAAAGCTTTGGCGATGGAAACAGAAGGCTTTTTATCACAGGACAAGAAATCAGCCCTCAAAAACTTAACCAGAAGAAAATATTTTTTTGAAAAAATCCCTAAGCCCCGGCCGGGGTCACAATTTAAGCAAAAATCTGACTTTTGGCAATTCACTCAAAAATGGTGCCAACCGCTTGCAAATGTTCCCCTGAAAGCTTTGGCGATGGAAACAGAAGTCTTTTTTTCAAAGGAAAATAAATCAGCCCTCAAAAAGTTAACCGGCAGAAGATATTTTTTTGAAAAAATCCCTAAGCCCCGGGGTCACAATTTCAGCAAAAATCTGACTTTTGTCAACTCACTCAAAAATGGTGCCAACCGGTTGCAAATGCTCCCCTGAAAGCTTTGGCGATGGAAACAGAAGGCTTTTTATCACAGGACAAGAAATCAGCCCTCGAAAACTTAACCGGCAGAAAATATTTTTTTGAAAAAATCCCTAAGCCCCGGGGTCACAATTTCAGCAAAAATCTGACTTTTGGCAATTCACTCAAAAATAGTGCCAAAAGCTTGAAAATGCTCTCCTGAAAGCTTTGGCGATGGAAACAGAAGACTTTTTATCACAGGACAAGAAATCAGCCCTCGAAAACTTAACCGGCAGAAAATATTTTTTTGAAAAAATCCCTAAGCCCCGGGGTCACAATTTCCGCAAAAATCTGACTTTTGGCAATTCACTCAAGAATGGTGCCAAAAGCTTGAAAATGCTCTCCTGAAAGCTTTGGCAATGGAAACCGAAGGCTTTTTATCCCAGGACAAGAAATCAGCCCTCAAAAACTTAACCGGCAGAAAATATTTTTTTGAAAAAATCCCTAAGCCCCGGGGTCACAATTTCAGCAAAAATCTGACTTTTGGCAATTCACTCAAAAATAGTGCCAAAAGCTTAAAAATGCTCTCCTGAAAGGTTTGGCACTCGAAACAGAAGGCTTTTTATCCCAGGACAAGAAATCAGCCCTCAGAAACTTAACCGGCAGAAAATATTTTTTTGAAAAAATCCCTAAGCCCCGGGGTCACAATTTCCGCAAAAATCTGACTTTTGGCAACTCACTCAAAAATGGTGCCAAAAGCTTGAAAATGCTCTCCTGAAAGGTTTGGCACTCGAAACAGAAGGCTTTTTATCCCAGGACAAGAAATCAGCCCTCAAAAACTTAACCGGCAGAAAATATTTTTTTGAAAAAATCTTTAAGCCCCGGGGTCACAATTTCCGCAAAAATCTGACTTTTGGCAATTCACTCAAAAATGGTGCCAAAAGCTTGAAAATGCTCTCCTGAAAGCTTTGGCGATGGAAACCGAAGGCTTTTTATCCCAGGACAAGAAATCAGCCCTCAAAAACTTAACCGGCAGAAAATATTTTTTTGAAAAAATCCCTAAGCCCCGGGGTCACAATTTCCGCAAAAATCTGACTTTTGGCAATTCACTCAAAAATAGTGCCAAAAGCTTGAAAATGCTCTCCTGAAAGGTTTGGCACTCGAAACAGAAGGCTTTTTATCCCAGGACAAGAAACCAGCCCTCAGAAACCTAACCGGCAGAAAATATTTTTTTGAAAAAATCCCTAAGCCCCGGGGTCACAATTTCAGCAAAAATCTGACTTTTGGCAATTCACTCAAGAATGGTGCCAAAAGCTTGAAAATGCTCCCCTGAAAGCTTTGGCGATGGAAACAGAAGGCTTTTTATCCCAGGACAAGAAATCAGCCCTCAAAAACTTAACCGGAAGAAAATATTTTTTTGAAAAAATCCCTAAGCCCCGGGGTCACAATTTCCGCAAAAATCTGACTTTTGGCAATTCACTCAATAATGGTGCCAAAAGCTTGAAAATGCTCTCTTGAAAAGTTTGGCACTCGGAACTGAAGGCTTTTTATCCCAGGACAAGAAATCAGCCTTCAAAAACTTAACCGGCAGAAAATATTTTTTTGAAAAAATCCCTAAGCCCCGGGGTCACAATTTCCGCAAAAATCTGACTTTTGGCAATTCACTCAAAAATGGTGCCAAAAGCGTGAAAATGCTCCCTTGAAAGGTTTGGCACTCGAAACAGAAGGCTTTTTATCACAGGACAAGAAATCAGCCCTCAAAAACTTAACCGGCAGAAAATATTTTTTTGAAAAAATCCCTAAGCCCCGGGGTCACAATTTCAGCAAAAATCTGACTTTTGGCAACTCACTCAAAAATGGTGCCAAAAGCTTGAAAATGCTCTCCTGAAAGGTTTGGCACTCGAAACAGAAGGCTTTTTATCCCAGGACAAGAAATCAGTCCTCAAAAACTTAACCGGCAGAAAATATTTTTTTGAAAAAATCCCTAAGCCCCGGGGTCACAATTTAAGCAAAAATCTGACTTTTGGCAATTCACTCAAAAATGGTGCCAAAAGCGTGAAAATGCTCCCTTGAAAGGTTTGGCACTCGAAACAGAAGGCTTTTTATCACAGGACAAGAAATCAGCCCTCAGAAACCTAACCGGCAGAAAATATTTTTTTGAAAAAATCCCTAAGCCCCGGGGTCACAATTTCAGCAAAAATCTGACTTTTGGCAATTCACTCAAGAATGGTGCCAAAAGCTTGAAAATGCTCCCCTGAAAGCTTTGGCGATGGAAACCGAAGGCTTTTTATCCCAGGACAAGAAATCAGCCCTCAAAAACTTAACCGGCAGAAAATATTTTTTTCGAAAAAATCCCTAAGCTGACTTTTGGCAATTCACTCAAAAATGGTGCCAAAAGCTTGAAAATGCTCTCTTGAAAGCTTTGGCGATGGAAACAGAAGGCTTTTTATCCCAGGACAAGAAATCAGCCCTCAAAAACTTAACCGGCAGAAAATATTTTTTTGAAAAAATCCCTAAGCCCCGGGGTCACAATTTCAGCAAAAATCTGACTTTTGGCAATTCACACAAAAATGGTGCCAAAAGCTTGAAAATGCTCTCTTGAAAAGTTTGGCACTCGGAACTGAAGGCTTTTTATCCCAGGACAAGAAATCAGCCTTCAAAAACTTAACCGGCAGAAAATATTTTTTTGAAAAAATCCCTAAGCCCCGGGGTCACAATTTCCGCAAAAATCTGACTTTTGGCAATTCACTCAAAAATGGTGCCAAAAGCTTGAAAATGCTCCCTTGAAAGGTTTGGCTCTCGAAACAGAAGGCTTTTTATAACAGGACAAGAAATCAGCCCTCAAAAACTTAACCGGCAGAAAATATTTTTTTGAAAAAATCCCTAAGCTGACTTTTGGCAATTCACTCAAAAATGGTGCCAAAAGCTTGAAAATGCTCTCCTGAAAGGTTTGGCGATGGAAACCGAAGGCTTTTTATCCCAGGACAAGAAATCAGCCCTCAAAAACTTAACCGGGAGAAAATATTTTTTTGAAAAAATCCCTAAGCCCCGGGGTCACAATTTCCGCAAAAATCTGACTTTTGGCAATTCACTCAAAAATAGTGCCAAAAGCTTGAAAATGCTCTCCTGAAAGGTTTGGCACTCGAAACAGAAGGCTTTTTATCCCAGGACAAGAAACCAGCCGTCAGAAACCTAACCGGCAGAAAATATTTTTTTGAAAAAATCCCTAAGCCCCGGGGTCACAATTTCAGCAAAAATCTGACTTTTGGCAATTCACTCAAGAATGGTGCCAAAAGCTTGAAAATGCTCCCCTGAAAGCTTTGGCGATGGAAACCGAAGGCTTTTTATCCCAGGACAAGAAATCAGCCCTCAAAAACTTAACCGGCAGAAAATATTTTTTTGAAAAAATCCCTAAGCCCCGGGGTCACAATTTCAGCAAAAATCTGACTTTTGGCAACTCACTCAAAAATGGTGCCAAAAGCTTGAAAATGCTCTCCTGAAAGGTTTGGCACTCGAAACAGAAGGCTTTTTATCCCAGGACAAGAAATCAGTCCTCAAAAACTTAACCGGCAGAAAATATTTTTTTGAAAAAATCCCTAAGCCCCGGGGTCACAATTTCAGCAAAAATCTGACTTTTGGCAATTCACTCAAAAATGGTGCCAAAAGCTTGAAAATGCTCCCTTGAAAGGTTTGGCACTCGAAACAGAAGGCTTTTTATCACAGGACAAGAAATCAGCTCTCAAAAACTAAACCGGCAGAAAATATTTTTTTGAAAAAATCCCTAAGCCCCGGGGTCACAATTTCCGCAAAAATCTGAATTTTGGCAATTCACTCAAAAATAGTGCCAAAAGCTTGAAAATACTCTCCTGAAAGGTTTGGCACACGAAACAGAAGGCTTTTTATCCCAGGACAAGAAATCAGCCCTCAAAAACTTAACCGGCAGAAAATATTTTTCTGAAAAAATCCCTAAGCCCCAGGGTCACAATTTCCGCAAAAATCTGACTTTTGGCAATTCACTCAAAAATGGTGCCAAAAGCTTGAAAATGCTCTCCTGAAAGGTTTGTCACTCGAAACAGAAGGCTTTTTATCCCAGGACAAGAAATCAGCCCTCAAAAACTTAACCGGCAGAAAATATTTTTTTGAAAAAATCCCTAAGCCCCGGGGTCACAATTTCCGCAAAAATCTGACGTTTGGCAATTCACTCAAAAATGGTGCCAAAAGCTTGAAAATGCTCCCTTGAAAGGTTTGGCTCTCGAAACAGAAGGCTTTTTATAACAGGACAAGAAATCAGCCCTCAAAAACTTAACCGGCAGAAAATATTTTTTTGAAAAAATCCCTAAGCTGACTTTTGGCAATTCACTCAAAAATGGTGCCAAAAGCTTGAAAATGCTCTCCTGAAAGGTTTGGCGATGGAAACCGAAGGCTTTTTATCCCAGGACAAGAAATCAGCCCTCAAAAACTTAACCGGGAGAAAATATTTTTTTGAAAAAATCCCTAAGCCCCTGGTCACAATTTCCGCAAAAATCTGACTTTTTGCAATTCACTCAAAAATAGTGCCAAAAGCTTGAAAATGCTCTCCTGAAAGGTTTGGCACTCGAAACAGAAGGCTTTTTATCCCAGGACAAGAAACCAGCCCTCAGAAACCTAACCGGCAGAAAATATTTTTTTGAAAAAATCCCTAAGCCCCGGGGTCACAATTTCAGCAAAAATCTGACTTTTGGCAATTCACTCAAGAATGGTGCCAAAAGCTTGAAAATGCTCCCCTGAAAGCTTTGGCGATGGAAACCGAAGGCTTTTTATCCCAGGACAAGAAATCAGCCCTCAAAAACTTAACCGGCAGAAAATATTTTTTTGAAAAAATCCCTAAGCTGACTTTTGGCAATTCACTCAAAAATGGTGCCAAAAGCTTGAAAATGCTCTCCTGAAAGCTTTGGCGATGGAAACCGAAGGCTTTTTATCCCAGGACAAGAAATCAGCCCTCAAAAACTTAACCGGCAGAAAATATTTTTTTGAAAAAATCCCTAAGCCCCGGGGTCACAATTTCCGCAAAAATCTGACTTTTGGCAATTCACTCAAAAATAGTGCCAAAAGCTTGAAAATGCTCTCCTGAAAGGTTTGGCACTCGATACAGAAGGCTTTTTATCCCAGGACAAGAAACCAGCCCTCAGAAACCTAACCGGCAGAAAATATTTTTTTGAAAAAATCCCTAAGCCCCGGGGTCACAATTTCAGCAAAATTCTGACTTTTGGCAATTCATTCAAAAATGTTGCCAAAAGCTTGAAAATGCTCCCCTGACAGGTTTGGCACTCGAAACAGAAGGCTTTTTATCCCAGGACAAGAAATCAGCCCTCAAAAACTTAACCGGCAGAAAATATTTTTTTGAAAAAATCCCTAAGCCCCGGGGTCACAATTTCAGCAAAAATCTGACTTTTGGCAATTCACTCAAAAATAGTGCCAAAAGCTTGAAAATGCACTACTGAAAGGTTTGGCGCTCGAAACAGAAGGCTTTTTATCCCAGGACAAGAAATCAGCCCTCAAAAACTTAACCGGCAGAAAATATTTTTTTGAAAAAATCCCTAAGCCCCAGGGTCACAATTTCCGCAAAAATCTGACTTTTGGCAATTCACTCAAAAATGGTGCCAAAAGCTTGAAAATGCTCTCTTGAAAGGTTTGGCACTCGAAACAGAAGGCTTTTTATCACAGGACAAGAAATCAGCCCTCAAAAACTTAACCGGCAGAAAATATTTTTTTGAAAAAATCCCAAAGCCCCGGGGTCACAATTTCTGCAAAAATCTGACTTTTGGCAATTCACTCAAAAATGGTGCCAAAAGCTTGAAAATGCTCCCCTGAAAGCTTTGGCGATGGAAACAGAAGGCTTTTTGTCCCAGGACAAGAAATCAGCCTTCAAAAACTTAACCGGCAGAAAATATTTTTTTGAAAAAATCCCTAAGCCCCGGGGTCACAATTTCCGCAAAAATCTGACTTTTGGCAATTCACTCAAAAATGGTGCCAAAAGCTTGAAAATGCTCCCTTGAAAGGTTTGGCTCTCGAAACAGAAGGCTTTTTATAACAGGACAAAAATCAGCCCTCAAAAACTTAACCGGCAGAAAATATTTTTTTGAAAAAATCCCTAAGCTGACTTTTGGCAATTCACTCAAAAATGGTGCCAAAAGCTTGAAAATGCTCCCCTGAAAGCTTTGGCGATGGAAACAGAAGGCTTTTTATCCCAGGACAAGAAATCAGCCCTCAAAAACTTAACCGGCAGAAATTTTTTTTTTGAAAAAATCCCTAAGCCCCAGGGTCACAATTTCAGCAAAAATCTGACTTTTGGCAATTCACTCAAAAATGGTGCCAAAAGCTTTAAAATGCTCTCCTGAAAGGTTTGGCAATCGAAAGAGTAGGCTTTTTATCCCAGGACAAGAAATCAGCCCTCAAAAACTTAACCGGCAGAAAATATTTTTTTGAAAATATCCCTAAGCCCCGGGGTCACAATTTCCGCAAAAATCTGACTTTTGGCAATTCACTCAAAAATAGTGCCAAAAGCTTGAAAATGCTCTCCTGAAAGGTTTGGCATTCGAAACAGAAGGCTTTTTATCCCAGGACAAGAAATCAGCCCTCAAAAACTTAACCGGTAGAAAATATTTTTTTGAAAAAATCCCTAAGCCCCGGGGTCACAATTTCCGCAAAAATCTGACTTTTGGCAATTCACTCAAAAATGGTGCCAAAAGCTTGAAAATGCTCCCCTGAAAGCTTTGGCGATGGAAACAGAAGGCTTTTTATCCCAGGACAAGAAATCAGCCCTCAAAAACTTAACCGGCAGAAAATATTTTTTTGAAAAAATCCCTAAGCCCCGAGGTCACAGTTTCCGCAAAAATCTGACTTTTGGCAATTCACTCACACATGGTGCCAAAAGCTTTAAAATGCTCCCCTGAAAGCTTTGGCGATGGAAACAGAAGGCTTTTTATCCCAGGACAAGAAATCAGCCCTCAAAAACCTAACCGGCAGAAAATATTTTTTTGAAAAAAGCCCTAAGCCCCGGGGTCACAATTTCCGCAAAAATCTGACTTTTGGGAATTCACTAAAAAATGGTGCCAAAAGCTTGAAAATGCTCCCCTGAAAGCTTTGGCGATGGAAACAGAAGGCTTTTTATCCCAGGACAAGAAATCAGCCCTCAAAAACTTAACCGGCAGAAAATATTTTTTTGAAAAAATCCCTAAGCCCCAGGGTCACAATTTCAGCAAAAATCTGACTTTTGGCAATTCACTCAGACATGGTGCCAAAAGCTTTAAAATGCTGCCCTGAAAGCTTTGGCGATGGAAACAGAAGGCTTTTTATCCCAGGACAAGAAACCAGCCCTCAAAAACCTAACCGGCAGAAAATATTTTTTTGAAAAAATCCCTAAGCCCCGGGGTCACAATTTCCGCAAAAATCTGACTTTTGGCAATTCACTCAAAAATAGTGCCAAAAGCTTGAAAATGCTCTACTGAAAGGTTTGGCACTCTAAACAGAAGTCTTTTTATCCCAGGACAAGAAATCAGCCCTCAAAAACTTAACCGGCAGAAAATATTTTTTTGAAAAAATCCCTAAGCCCCTGGGTCACAATTTCCGCAAAAATCTGACTTTTGGCAATTCACTCAAAAATAGTGCCAAAAGGTAGAAAATGCTCTCCTGAAAGGTTTGGCACTCGAAACAGAAGGCTTTTTATCCCAGGACAAGAAATCATCCCTCAAAAACTTAACCGGCAGAAAATATTTTTTTGAAAAAATCCCTAAGCCCCGGGGTCACAATTTCCGCAAAAATCTGACTTTTGGCAATTCACTCTAAAATAGTGCCAAAAGCTTGAAAATACTCTCCTGAAAGGTTTGGCACTCGAAACAGAAGGCTTTTTATCCCAGGACAAGAAATCAGCCCTCAAAAACTTAACCGGCAGAAAATATTTTTTTGAAAAAATCCCTAAGCCCCTGGGTCACAATTTCCGCAAAAATCTGACTTTTGGCAATTCACTCAAAAATAGTGCCAAAAGGTAGAAAATGCTCTCCTGAAAGGTTTGGCACTCGAAACAGAAGGCTTTTTATCCCAGGACAAGAAATCATCCCTCAAAAACTTAACCGGCAGAAAATATTTTTTTGAAAAAATCCCTAAGCCCCGGGGTCACAATTTCCGCAAAAATCTGACTTTTGGCAATTCACTCAAAAATAGTGCCAAAAGCTTGAAAATGCTCTCCTGAAAGGTTTGGCACTCGAAACAGAAGGCTTTTTATCCCAGGACAAGAAATCAGCCCTCAAAAACTTAACCGGCAGAAAATATTTTTTTGAAAAAATCCCTAAGCCCCGGGGTCACAATTTCCGCAAAAATCTGACTTTTGGCAATTCACTCAGACATGGTGCCAAAAGCTTTAAAATGCTCCCCTGAAAGCTTTGGCGATGGAAACAGAAGGCTTTTTATCCCAGGACAAGAAACCAGCCCTCAAAAACCTAACCGGCAGAAAATATTTTTTTGAAAAAATCCCTAAGCCCCGGGGTCACAATTTCCGGAAAAAATCTGACTTTTGGCAATTCACTCAAAAATGGTGCCAAAAGCTTGAAAATGCTCTACAGAAAGGTTTGGCACTCGAAACAGAAGGCTTTTTATCCCAGGACAAGAAATCAGCCCTCAAAAACTTAACCGGCAGAAAATATTTTTTTGAAAAAATCCCTAAGCCCCGGGGTCACAATTTCCGCAAAAATCTGACTTTTGGCAATTCACTCAAAAATAGTGCCAAAAGCTTGAATATGCTCTCCTGAAAGGTTTGGCACTCGAAACAGAAGGCTTTTTATCCCAGGACAAGAAATCAGCCCTCAAAAACTTAACCGGCAGAAGATATTTTTTTGAAAAAATCCCTAAGCCCAGGGGTCACAATTTCCGCAAAAATCTGACTTTTGGCAATTCACTCAAAAATAGTGCCAAAAGCTTGAAAATGCTCTACTGAAAGGTTTGGCACTTGAAACAGAAGGCTTTTTATCCCAGGACAAGAAATCATTCCTCAAAAACTTAACCGGCAGAAAATATTTTTTTGAAAAAATCCCTAAGCCCCGGGGTCACAATTTCAGCAAAAATCTGACTTTTGGCAATTCACTCAGACATGGTGCCAAAAGTTTTAAAATGCTGCCCTGAAAGCTTTGGCGATGGAAACAGAAGGCTTTTTATCCCAGGACAAGAAACCAGCCCTCAAAAACTTAACCGGCAGAAAATATTTTTTTGAAAAAATCCCTAAGCCCCGGGGTCACAATTTCCGCAAAAATCTGACTTTTGGCAATTCACTCAAAAATGGTGCCAAAAGCTTGAAAATGCTCCCCTGAAAGCTTTGGCGATGGAAACAGAAGGCTTTTTATCCCAGGACAAGAAATCAGCCCTCAAAAACTTAACCGGCAGAAAATATTTTTTTGAAAAAATCCCTAAGCCCCGGGGTCACAATTTCCGCAAAAATCTGACTTTTGGCAATTCACTCAAAAATGGTGCCAAAAGCTTGAAAATGCTCTACTGAAAGGTTTGGCACTCGAAACAGAAGGCTTTTTATCCCAGGACAAGAAATCAGCCCTCAAAAACTTAACCGGCAGAAAATATTTTTTTGAAAAAATCCCTAAGCCCCGGGGTCACAATTTCCGCAAAAATCTGACTTTTCGGAATTCACTAGAAATTTTTGCCAAAAGCTTGAAAATGCTCCCCTGAAAGCTTTGGCGATGGAAACAGAAGGCTTTTTATCCCAGGACAAGAAATCAGCCCTCAAAAACTTAACCGGCAGAAAATATTTTTTTGAAAAAATCCCTAAGCCCCGGGGTCACAATTTCCGCAAAAATGTGAATTTTGGCAATTCACTCAAAAATAGTGCCAAAAGCTTGAAAAGACTTTCCTGAAAGGTTTGGCACTCGAAACAGAAGGCTTTTTATCCCAGGACAAGAAATCAGCCCTCAAAAACTTAGCCGGCAGAAAATATTTTTTTGAAAAAATCCCAAAGCCCCGGGGTCACAATTTCAGCAAAAATCTGACTTTTGGCAATTCACTCAGACATGGTGCCAAAAGCTTTAAAATGCTCCCCTGAAAGCTTTGGCGATGGAAACAGAAGGCTTTTTATCCCAGGACAAGAAACCAGCCCTCAAAAACCTAACCGGCAGAAAATATTTTTTTGAAAAAATCCTTAAGCCCCGGGGTCACAATTTCCGCAAAAATCTGACTTTTGGCAATTCACTCAAAAATGGTGCCAAAAGCTTGAAAATGCTCTACAGAAAGGTTTGGCACTCGAAACAGAAGGCTTTTTATCCCAGGACAAGAAATCAGCCCTCAAAAACTTAACCGGCAGAAAATATTTTTTTGAAAAAATCCCTAAGCCCCGGGGTCACAATTTCCGCAAAAATCTGACTTTTGGCAATTCACTCAAAAATAGTGCCAAAAGCTTGAATATGCTCTCCTGAAAGGTTTGGCACTCGAAACAGAAGGCTTTTTATCCCAGGACAAGAAATCAGCCCTCAAAAACTTAACCGGCAGAAGATATTTTTTTGAAAAAATCCCTAAGCCCAGGGGTCACAATTTCCGCAAAAATCTGACTTTTGGCAATTCACTCAAAAATAGTGCCAAAAGCTTGAAAATGCTCTACTGAAAGGTTTGGCACTTGAAACAGAAGGCTTTTTATCCCAGGACAAGAAATCATTCCTCAAAAACTTAACCGGCAGAAAATATTTTTTTGAAAAAATCCCTAAGCCCCGGGGTCACAATTTCCGCAAAAATCTGACTTTTGGCAATTCACTCAAAAATAGTGCCAAAAGCTTGAAAATACTCTCCTGAAAGGTTTGGCACTCGAAACAGAAGGCTTTTTATCCCAGGACAAAAAATCAGCCCTCAAAAACTTAACCGGCAGAAAATATTTTTTTGAAAAAATCCCTAAGCCCCGGGGTCACAATTTCCGCAAAAATCTGACTTTTGGCAATTCACTCAAAAATGGTGCCAAAAGCTTGAAAATGCTCCCCTGAAAGCTTTGGCGATGGAAACAGAAGGCTTTTTATCCCAGGACAAGAAATCAGCCCTCAAAAACTTAACCGGCAGAAAATATTTTTTTGAAAAAATCCCTAAGCCCCGGGGTCACAATTTCAGCAAAAATCTGACTTTTGGCAATTCACTCAAAAATGGTACCAAAAGCTTGAAAATGCTCCCCTGACAGGTTTGGCACTCGAAACAGAAGGCTTTTTATCCCAGGACAAGAAATCAGCCCTCAAAAACCTAACCGGCAGAAAATATTTTTTTGAAAAAATCCCTAAGCCCCGGGGTCAAATATCCGCAAAAATCTGACTTTTGGCAATTCACTCAAAAATGGTGCCAAAAGCTTGAAAATGCTCTCTTGAAAGGTTTGGCACTCGAAACAGAAGGCTTTTTATCCCAGGACAAAAAATCAGCCCTCAAAAACTTAACCGGCAGAAAATATTTTTTTGAAAAAATCCCTAAGCCCCGGGGTCACAATTTCCGCAAAAATCTGACTTTTGGCAATTCACTCAAAAATGGTGCCAAAAGCTTGAAAATGCTCCCCTGAAAGCTTTGGCGATGGAAACAGAAGGCTTTTTATCCCAGGACAAGAAATCAGCCCTCAAAAACTTAACCGGCAGAAAATATTTTTTTGAAAAAATCCCTAAGCCCCGGGGTCACAATTTCAGCAAAAATCTGACTTTTGGCAATTCACTCAAAAATGGTGCCAAAAGCTTGAAAATGCTCCCCTGACAGGTTTGGCACTCGAAACAGAAGGCTTTTTATCCCAGGACAAGAAATCAGCCCTCAAAAACCTAACCGGCAGAAAATATTTTTTTGAAAAAATCCCTAAGCCCCGGGGTCAAATATCCGCAAAAATCTGACTTTTGGCAATTCACTCAAAAATGGTGCCAAAAGCTTGAAAATGCTCTCTTGAAAGGTTTGGCACTCGAAACAGAAGGCTTTTTATCCCAGGACAAGAAATCAGCCCTCAAAAACTTAAGCGGCAGAAAATATTTTTTTGAAGAAATCCCTAAGCCCCGGGGTCACAATTTCCGCAAAAATCTGACTTTTGGCAATTCACTCAAAAATAGTGCCAAAAGCTTGAAAATGCTCTACTGAAAGGTTTGGCACTTGAAACAGAAGGCTTTTTATCCCAGGACAAGAAATCATTCCTCAAAAACTTAACCGGCAGAAAATATTTTTTTGAAAAAATCCCTAAGCCCCGGGGTCACAATTTCCGCAAAAATCTGACTTTTGGCAATTCACTCAAAAATAGTGCCAAAAGCTTGAAAATGCTCTACAGAAAGGTTTGGCACTCGAAACAGAAGGCTTTTTATCCCAGGACAAAAAATCAGCCCTCAAAAACTTAACCGGCAGAAAATATTTTTTTGAAAAAATCCCTAAGCCCCGGGGTCACAATTTCTGCAAAAATCTGACTTTTGGCAATTCACTCAAAAATGGTGCCAAAAGCTTGAAAATGCTCCCCTGAAAGCTTTGGCGATGGAAACAGAAGGCTTTTTATCCCAGGACAAGAAATCAGCCCTCAAAAACTTAACCAGCAGAAAATATTTTTTTGAAAAAATCCCTAAGCCCCGGGGTCACAATTTCCGCAAAAATCTGACTTTTGGCAATTCACTCAAAAATGGTGCCAAAAGCTTGAAAATGCTCTACAGAAAGGTTTGGCACTCGAAACAGAAGGCTTTTTATCCCAGGACAAGAAATCAGCCCTCAAAAACTTAACCGGCAGAAAATATTTTTTTGAAAAAATCCCTAAGCCCCGGGGTCACAATTTCAGCAAAAATCTGACTTTTGGCAATTCACTCAAAAATAGTGCCAAAAGCTTGAAAATGCTCCCCTGACAGGTTTGGCACTCGAAACAGAAGGCTTTTTATCCCAGGACAAGAAATCAGCCCTCAAAAACTTAACAGGCAGAAAATATTTTTTTGAAAAAATCCCTAAGCCCCGGGGTCACAATTTCCGCAAAAATCTGACTTTTGGCAATTCACTCAAAAATAGTGCCAAAAGCTTGAAAATGCTCTACTGAAAGGTTTGGCACTCGAAACAGAAGGCTTTTTATCCCAGGACAAGAAATCAGCCCTCAAAAACTTAACCGGCAGAAAATATTTTTTTGAAAAAATCCCTAAGCCCCGGGGTCACAATTTCCGCAAAAATCTGACTTTTGGCAATTCACTCAAAAATAGTGCCAAAAGCTAGAAAATGCTCTGCTGAAAGGTTTGGCACTCGAAACAGAAGGCTTTTTATCCCAGGACAAGAAATCAGCCCTCAAAAACCTAACCGGCAGAAAATATTTTTTTGAAAAAATCCCTAAGCCCCGGGGTCAAATATCCGCAAAAATCTGACTTTTGGCAATTCACTCAAAAATGGTGCCAAAAGCTTGAAAATGCTCTCTTGAAAGGTTTGGCACTCGAAACAGAAGGCTTTTTATCCCAGGACAAGAAATCAGCCCTCAAAAACTTAACCGGCAGAAAATATTTTTTTGAAAAAATCCCTAAGCCCCGGGGTCACAATTTCTGCAAAAATCTGACTTTTGGCAATTCACTCAAAAATGGTGCCAAAAGCTTGAAAATGCTCCCCTGAAAGCTTTGGCGATGGAAACAGAAGGCTTTTTATCCCAGGACAAGAAATCAGCCCTCAAAAACTTAACCAGCAGAAAATATTTTTTTGAAAAAATCCCTAAGCCCCGGGGTCACAATTTCCGCAAAAATCTGACTTTTGGCAATTCACTCAAAAATGGTGCCAAAAGCTTGAAAATGCTCTACAGAAAGGTTTGGCACTCGAAACAGAAGGCTTTTTATCCCAGGACAAGAAATCAGCCCTCAAAAACTTAACCGGCAGAAAATATTTTTTTGAAAAAATCCCTAAGCCCCGGGGTCACAATTTCAGCAAAAATCTGACTTTTGGCAATTCACTCAAAAATAGTGCCAAAAGCTTGAAAATGCTCCCCTGACAGGTTTGGCACTCGAAACAGAAGGCTTTTTATCCCAGGACAAGAAATCAGCCCTCAAAAACTTAACAGGCAGAAAATATTTTTTTGAAAAAATCCCTAAGCCCCGGGGTCACAATTTCCGCAAAAATCTGACTTTTGGCAATTCACTCAAAAATAGTGCCAAAAGCTTGAAAATGCTCTACTGAAAGGTTTGGCACTCGAAACAGAAGGCTTTTTATCCCAGGACAAGAAATCAGCCCTCAAAAACTTAACCGGCAGAAAATATTTTTTTGAAAAAATCCCTAAGCCCCGGGGTCACAATTTCCGCAAAAATCTGACTTTTGGCAATTCACTCAAAAATAGTGCCAAAAGCTAGAAAATGCTCTGCTGAAAGGTTTGGCACTCGAAACAGAAGGCTTTTTATCCCAGGACAAGAAATCAGCCCTCAAAAACCTAACCGGCAGAAAATATTTTTTTGAAAAAATCCCTAAGCCCCGGGGTCAAATATCCGCAAAAATCTGACTTTTGGCAATTCACTCAAAAATGGTGCCAAAAGCTTGAAAATGCTCTCTTGAAAGGTTTGGCACTCGAAACAGAAGGCTTTTTATCCCAGGACAAGAAATCAGCCCTCAAAAACTTAACCGGCAGAAAATATTTTATTGAAAAAATCCCTAAGCCCCGGGGTCACAATTTCCGCAAAAATCTGACTTTTGGCAATTCACTCAAAAATGGTACCAAAAGTTAGAAAATGCTCTCCTGAAAGGTTTGGCACTCGAAACAGAAGGCTTTTTATCCCAGGACAAGAAATCAGCCCTCAAAAACTTAAGCGGCAGAAAATATTTTTTTGAAAAAATCCCTAAGCCCTGGGGTCACAATTTTCGCAAAAATCTGACTTTTGGCAATTCACTCAAAAATGGTGCCAAAAGCTTGAAAATGCTCCCCTGAAAGCTTTGGCGATGGAAACAGAAGGCTTTTTATCCCAGGACAAGAAATCAGCCCTCAACAACTTAACCGGCAGAAAATATTTTTTTGAAAAAATCTTTAAGCCCCGGGGTCACAATTTCCGCAAAAATCTGACTTTTGGCAATTCACTCAAAAATGGTGCCAAAAGCTTGAAAATGCTCTCCTGAAAGGTTTCACACTCGAAACAGAAGGCTTTTTATCCCGGGACTAGAAATCAGCCCTCAAAAACTTAACCGGCAGAAAATATTTTTTTGAAAAAATCCCTAAGCCCCGGGGTCACAATTTCCGCAAAAATATGACTTTTGGCAATTCACTCAAAAATGGTGCCAAAAGCTTGAAAATGCTCTACAGAAAGGTTTGGCACTCGAAACAGAAGGCTTTTTATCCCAGGACAAGAAATCAGCCCTCAAAAACTTAACCGGCAGAAAATATTTCTTTGAAAAAATCCCTAAGCCCCGGCGTCACAATTTCAGCAAAAATCTGACTTTTGGCAATTCACTCAAAAATGGTGCCAAAAGCTTTAAAATGCTCTCCTGAAAGGTTTGGCACTCGAAACAGAAGGCTTTTTATCCCAGGACAAGAAATCAGCCCTCAAAAACTTAACCAGCAGAAAATATTTTATTGAAAAAATCCCTAAGCCCCGGGGTCACAATTTCCGCAAAAATCTGACTTTTGGCAATTCACTCAAAAATGGTACCAAAAGTTAGAAAATGCTCTCCTGAAAGGTTTGGCACTCGAAACAGAAGGCTTTTTATCCCAGGACAAGAAATCAGCCCTCAAAAACTTAAGCGGCAGAAAATATTTTTTTGAAAAAATCCCTAAGCCCTGGGGTCACAATTTTCGCAAAAATCTGACTTTTGGCAATTCACTCAAAAATGGTGCCAAAAGCTTGAAAATGCTCCCCTGAAAGCTTTGGCGATGGAAACAGAAGGCTTTTTATCCCAGGACAAGAAATCAGCCCTCAAAAACTTAACCGGCAGAAAATATTTTTTTGAAAAAATCCCTAAGCCCCGGGGTCACAATTTCAGCAAAAATCTGACTTTTGGCAATTCACTCAAAAATGGTGCCAAAAGCTTGAAAATGCTCCCCTGACAGGTTTGGCACTCGAAACAGAAGGCTTTTTATCCCAGGACAAGAAATCAGCCCTCAAAAACCTAACCGGCAGAAAATATTTTTTTGAAAAAATCCCTAAGCCCCAGGGTCAAATATCCGCAAAAATCTGACTTTTGGCAATTCACTCAAAAATGGTGCCAAAAGCTTGAAAATGCTCTCTTGAAAGGTTTGGCACTCGAAACAGAAGGCTTTTTATCCCAGGACAAGAAATCAGCCCTCAAAAACTTAACCGGCAGAAAATATTTTTTTGAAAAAATCCCTAAGCCCCGGGGTCACAATTTCAGCAAAAATCTGACTTTTGGCAATTCACTCAAAAATGGTGCCAAAAGCTTGAAAATGCTCTACAGAAAGGTTTGGCACTCGAAACAGAAGGCTTTTTATCCCAGGACAAGAAATCAGCCCTCAAAAACTTAACCGGCAGAAAATATTTTTTTGAAAAAATCCCTAAGCCCCGGGGTCACAATTTCCGCAAAAATCTGACTTTTGGCAATTCACTCAAAAATAGTGCCAAAAGCTTGAATATGCTCTCCTGAAAGGTTTGGCACTCGAAACAGAAGGCTTTTTATCCCAGGACAAGAAATCAGCCCTCAAAAACTTAACCGGCAGAAGATATTTTTTTGAAAAAATCCCTAAGCCCAGGGGTCACAATTTCCGCAAAAATCTGACTTTTGGCAATTCACTCAAAAATAGTGCCAAAAGCTTGAAAATGCTCTACTGAAAGGTTTGGCACTTGAAACAGAAGGCTTTTTATCCCAGGACAAGAAATCAGCCCTCAAAAACTTAACCGGCAGAAAATATTTTTTTGAAAAAATCCCTAAGCCCCGGGGTCACAATTTCCGCAAAAATCTGACTTTTGGCAATTCACTCAAAAATGGTGCCAAACGCTTGAAAATGCTCTACAGAAAGGTTTGGCACTCGAAACAGAAGGCTTTTTATCCCAGGACAAGAAATCAGCCCTCAAAAACTTAACCGGCAGAAAATATTTTTTTGAAAAAATCCCTAAGCCCCGGGGTCACAATTTCAGCAAAAATCTGACTTTTGGCAATTCACTCAAAAATAGTGCCAAAAGCTTGAAAATGCTCCCCTGACAGGTTTGGCACTCGAAACAGAAGGCTTTTTATCCCAGGACAAGAAATCAGCCCTCAAAAACTTAACAGGCAGAAAATATTTTTTTGAAAAAATCCCTAAGCCCCGGGGACACAATTTCCGCAAAAATCTGACTTTTGGCAATTCACTCAAAAATAGTGCCAAAAGCTTGAAAATGCTCTACTGAAAGGTTTGGCACTCGAAACAGAAGGCTTTTTATCCCAGGACAAGAAATCAGCCCTCAAAAACTTAACCGGCAGAAAATATTTTTTTGAAAAAATCCCTAAGCCCCGGGGTCACAATTTCCGCAAAAATCTGACTTTTGGCAATTCACTCAAAAATAGTGCCAAAAGCTAGAAAATGCTCTGCTGAAAGGTTTGGCACTCGAAACAGAAGGCTTTTTATCCCAGGACAAGAAATCATCCCTCAAAAACTTAACCGGCAGAAAATATTTTTTTGAAAAAATCCCTAAGCCCCGGGGTCACAATTTCCGCAAAAATCTGACTTTTGGCAATTCACTCAAAAATAGTGCCAAAAGCTTGAAAATACTCTCCTGAAAGGTTTGGCACTCGAAACAGAAGGCTTTTTATCCCAGGACAAAAAATCAGCCCTCAAAAACTTAACCGGCAGAAAATATTTTTTTGAAAAAATCCCTAAGCCCCGGGGTCACAATTTCCGCAAAAATCTGACTTTTGGCAATTCACTCAAAAATGGTGCCAAAAGCTTGAAAATGCTCCCCTGAAAGCTTTGGCGATGGAAACAGAAGGCTTTTTATCCCAGGACAAGAAATCAGCCCTCAAAAACTTAACCGGCAGAAAATATTTTTTTGAAAAAATCCCTAAGCCCCGGGGTCACAATTTCAGCAAAAATCTGACTTTTGGCAATTCACTCAAAAATGGTGCCAAAAGCTTGAAAATGCTCCCCTGACAGGTTTGGCACTCGAAACAGAAGGCTTTTTATCCCAGGACAAGAAATCAGCCCTCAAAAACCTAACCGGCAGAAAATATTTTTTTGAAAAAATCCCTAAGCCCCGGAGTCAAATATCCGCAAAAATCTGACTTTTGGCAATTCACTCAAAAATGGTGCCAAAAGCTTGAAAATGCTCTCTTGAAAGGTTTGGCACTCGAAACAGAAGGCTTTTTATCCCAGGACAAGAAATCAGCCCTCAAAAACTTAACCGGCAGAAAATATTTTATTGAAAAAATCCCTAAGCCCCGGGGTCACAATTTCCGCAAAAATCTGACTTTTGGCAATTCACTCAAAAATGGTACCAAAAGTTAAAAAATGCTCTCCTGAAAGGTTTGGCACTCGAAACAGAAGGCTTTTTATCCCAGGACAAGAAATCAGCCCTCAAAAACTTAAGCGGCAGATAATATTTTTTTGAAAAAATCCCTAAGCCCTGGGGTCACAATTTTCGCAAAAATCTGACTTTTGGCAATTCACTCAAAAATGGTGCCAAAAGCTTGAAAATGCTCCCCTGAAAGCTTTGGCGATGGAAACAGAAGGCTTTTTATCCCAGGACAAGAAATCAGCCCTCAAAAACTTAACCGGCAGAAAATATTTTTTTGAAAAAATCCCTAAGCCCCGGGGTCACAATTTCCGCAAAAATCTGACTTTTGGCAATTCACTCAAAAATGGTACCAAAAGTTAGAAAATGCTCTCCTGAAAGGTTTGGCACTTGAAACAGAAGGCTTTTTATCCCAGGACAAGAAATCAGCCCTCAAAAACTTAACCGGTAGAAAATATTTTTTTGAAAAAAATCCCTAAGCCCCGGGGTCACAATTTCAGCAAAAATCTGACTTTTGGCAATTCACTCAGACATGGTGCCAAAAGCTTGAAAATGCTCCCCTGAAAGCTTTGGCGATGGAAACAGAAGGCTTTTTATCCCAGGACAAGAAATCAGCCCTCAACAACTTAACCGGCAGAAAATATTTTTTTGAAAAAATCTTTAAGCCCTGGGGTCACAATTTCCGCAAAAATCTGACTTTTGGCAATTCACTCAAAAATGGTGCCAAAAGCTTGAAAATGCTCTCCTGAAAGGTTTCACACTCGAAACAGAAGGCTTTTTATCCCGGGACTAGAAATCAGCCCTCAAAAACTTAACCGGCAGAAAATATTTTTTTGAAAAAATCCCTAAGCCCCGGGGTCACAATTTCCGCAAAAATATGACTTTTGGCAATTCACTCAAAAATGGTGCCAAAAGCTTGAAAATGCTCTACAGAAAGGTTTGGCACTCGAAACAGAAGGCTTTTTATCCCAGGACAAGAAATCAGCCCTCAAAAACTTAACCGGCAGAAAATATTTTTTTGAAAAAATCCCTAAGCCCCGGCGTCACAATTTCAGCAAAAATCTGACTTTTGGCAATTCACTCAAAAATGGTGCCAAAAGCTTTAAAATGCTCTCCTGAAAGGTTTGGCACTCGAAACAGAAGGCTTTTTATCCCAGGACAAGAAATCAGCCCTCAAAAACTTAACCAGCAGAAAATATTTTATTGAAAAAATCCCTAAGCCCCGGGGTCACAATTTCCGCAAAAATCTGACTTTTGGCAATTCACTCAAAAATGGTACCAAAAGTTAGAAAATGCTCTCCTGAAAGGTTTGGCACTCGAAACAGAAGGCTTTTTATCCCAGGACAAGAAATCAGCCCTCAAAAACTTAAGCGGCAGAAAATATTTTTTTGAAAAAATCCCTAAGCCCTGGGGTCACAATTTTCGCAAAAATCTGACTTTTGGCAATTCACTCAAAAATGGTGCCAAAAGCTTGAAAATGCTCCACTGAAAGCTTTGGCGATGGAAACAGAAGGCTTTTTATCCCAGGACAAGAAATCAGCCCTCAAAAACTTAACCGGCAGAAAATATTTTTTTGAAAAAATCCCTAAGCCCCGGGGTCACAATTTCAGCAAAAATCTGACTTTTGGCAATTCACTCAAAAATGGTGCCAAAAGCTTGAAAATGCTCCCCTGACAGGTTTGGCACTCGAAACAGAAGGCTTTTTATCCCAGGACAAGAAATCAGCCCTCAAAAACCTAACCGGCAGAAAATATTTTTTTGAAAAAATCCCTAAGCCCCGGGGTCAAATATCCGCAAAAATCTGACTTTTGGCAATTCACTCAAAAATGGTGCCAAAAGCTTGAAAATGCTCTCTTGAAAGGTTTGGCACTCGAAACAGAAGGCTTTTTATCCCAGGACAAGAAATCAGCCCTCAAAAACTTAAACGGCAGAAAATATTTTTTTGAAAAAATCCCTAAGCCCCGGGGTCACAATTTCAGCAAAAATCTGACTTTTGGCAATTCACTCAGACATGGTGCCAAAAGCTTGAAAATGCTCCCCTGAAAGCTTTGGCGATGGAAACAGAAGGCTTTTTATCCCAGGACAAGAAATCAGCCCTCAAAAACTTAACCAGCAGAAAATATTTTATTGAAAAAATCCCTAAGCCCCGGGGTCACAATTTCCGCAAAAATCTGACTTTTGGCAATTCACTCAAAAATTGTACCAAAAGTTAGAAAATGCTCTCCTGAAAGGTTTGGCACTCGAAACAGAAGGCTTTTTATCCCAGGACAAGAAATCAGCCCTCAAAAACTTAAGCGGCAGAAAATATTTTTTTGAAAAAATCCCTAAGCCCTGGGGTCACAATTTTCGCAAAAATCTGACTTTTGGCAATTCACTCAAAAATGGTGCCAAAACCTTGAAAATGCTCCCCTGAAAGCTTTGGCGATGGAAACAGAAGGCTTTTTATCCCAGGACAAGAAATCAGCCCTCAAAAACTTAACCGGCAGAAAATATTTTTTTGAAAAAATCCCTAAGCCCCGGGGTCACAATTTCCGCAAAAATCTGACTTTTGGCAATTCACTCAAAAATGGTACCAAAAGTTAGAAAATGCTCTCCTGAAAGGTTTGGCACTTGAAACAGAAGGCTTTTTATCCCAGGACAAGAAATCAGCCCTCAAAAACTTAACCGGTAGAAAATATTTTTTTGAAAAAAATCCCTAAGCCCCGGGGTCACAATTTCAGCAAAAATCTGACTTTTGGCAATTCACTCAGACATGGTGCCAAAAGCTTGAAAATGCTCCCCTGAAAGCTTTGGCGATGGAAACAGAAGGCTTTTTATCCCAGGACAAGAAATCAGCCCTCAACAACTTAACCGGCAGAAAATATTTTTTTGAAAAAATCTTTAAGCCCCGGGGTCACAATTTCCGCAAAAATCTGACTTTTGGCAATTCACTCAAAAATGGTGCCAAAAGCTTGAAAATGCTCTCCTGAAAGGTTTCACACTCGAAACAGAAGGCTTTTTATCCCGGGACTAGAAATCAGCCCTCAAAAACTTAACCGGCAGAAAATATTTTTTTGAAAAAATCCCTAAGCCCCGGGGTCACAATTTCCGCAAAAATATGACTTTTGGCAATTCACTCAAAAATGGTGCCAAAAGCTTGAAAATGCTCTACAGAAAGGTTTGGCACTCGAAACAGAAGGCTTTTTATCCCAGGACAAGAAATCAGCCCTCAAAAACTTAAGCGGCAGAAAATATTTTTTTGAAAAAATCCCTAAGCCCTGGGGTCACAATTTTCGCAAAAATCTGACTTTTGGCAATTCACTCAAAAATGGTGCCAAAACCTTGAAAATGCTCCCCTGAAAGCTTTGGCGATGGAAACAGAAGGCTTTTTATCCCAGGACAAGAAATCAGCCCTCAAAAACTTAACCGGCAGAAAATATTTTTTTGAAAAAATCCCTAAGCCCCGGGGTCACAATTTCCGCAAAAATCTGACTTTTGGCAATTCACTCAAAAATGGTACCAAAAGTTAGAAAATGCTCTCCTGAAAGGTTTGGCACTCGAAACAGAAGGCTTTTTATCCCAGGACAAGAAATCAGCCCTCAAAAACTTAAGCGGCAGAAAATATTTTTTTGAAAAAATCCCTAAGCCCTGGGGTCACAATTTTCGCAAAAATCTGACTTTTGGCAATTCACTCAAAAATGGTGCCAAAAGCTTGAAAATGCTCCACTGAAAGCTTTGGCGATGGAAACAGAAGGCTTTTTATCCCAGGACAAGAAATCAGCCCTCAAAAACTTAACCGGCAGAAAATATTTTTTTGAAAAAATCCCTAAGCCCCGGGGTCACAATTTCAGCAAAAATCTGACTTTTGGCAATTCACTCAAAAATGGTGCCAAAAGCTTGAAAATGCTCCCCTGACAGGTTTGGCACTCGAAACAGAAGGCTTTTTATCCCAGGACAAGAAATCAGCCCTCAAAAACCTAACCGGCAGAAAATATTTTTTTGAAAAAATCCCTAAGCCCCGGGGTCAAATATCCGCAAAAATCTGACTTTTGGCAATTCACTCAAAAATGGTGCCAAAAGCTTGAAAATGCTCTCTTGAAAGGTTTGGCACTCGAAACAGAAGGCTTTTTATCCCAGGACAAGAAATCAGCCCTCAAAAACTTAAACGGCAGAAAATATTTTTTTGAAAAAATCCCTAAGCCCCGGGGTCACAATTTCAGCAAAAATCTGACTTTTGGCAATTCACTCAGACATGGTGCCAAAAGCTTGAAAATGCTCCCCTGAAAGCTTTGGCGATGGAAACAGAAGGCTTTTTATCCCAGGACAAGAAATCAGCCCTCAAAAACTTAACCAGCAGAAAATATTTTATTGAAAAAATCCCTAAGCCCCGGGGTCACAATTTCCGCAAAAATCTGACTTTTGGCAATTCACTCAAAAATTGTACCAAAAGTTAGAAAATGCTCTCCTGAAAGGTTTGGCACTCGAAACAGAAGGCTTTTTATCCCAGGACAAGAAATCAGCCCTCAAAAACTTAAGCGGCAGAAAATATTTTTTTGAAAAAATCCCTAAGCCCTGGGGTCACAATTTTCGCAAAAATCTGACTTTTGGCAATTCACTCAAAAATGGTGCCAAAACCTTGAAAATGCTCCCCTGAAAGCTTTGGCGATGGAAACAGAAGGCTTTTTATCCCAGGACAAGAAATCAGCCCTCAAAAACTTAACCGGCAGAAAATATTTTTTTGAAAAAATCCCTAAGCCCCGGGGTCACAATTTCCGCAAAAATCTGACTTTTGGCAATTCACTCAAAAATGGTACCAAAAGTTAGAAAATGCTCTCCTGAAAGGTTTGGCACTTGAAACAGAAGGCTTTTTATCCCAGGACAAGAAATCAGCCCTCAAAAACTTAACCGGTAGAAAATATTTTTTTGAAAAAAATCCCTAAGCCCCGGGGTCACAATTTCAGCAAAAATCTGACTTTTGGCAATTCACTCAGACATGGTGCCAAAAGCTTGAAAATGCTCCCCTGAAAGCTTTGGCGATGGAAACAGAAGGCTTTTTATCCCAGGACAAGAAATCAGCCCTCAACAACTTAACCGGCAGAAAATATTTTTTTGAAAAAATCTTTAAGCCCCGGGGTCACAATTTCCGCAAAAATCTGACTTTTGGCAATTCACTCAAAAATGGTGCCAAAAGCTTGAAAATGCTCTCCTGAAAGGTTTCACACTCGAAACAGAAGGCTTTTTATCCCGGGACTAGAAATCAGCCCTCAAAAACTTAACCGGCAGAAAATATTTTTTTGAAAAAATCCCTAAGCCCCGGGGTCACAATTTCCGCAAAAATATGACTTTTGGCAATTCACTCAAAAATGGTGCCAAAAGCTTGAAAATGCTCTACAGAAAGGTTTGGCACTCGAAACAGAAGGCTTTTTATCCCAGGACAAGAAATCAGCCCTCAAAAACTTAAGCGGCAGAAAATATTTTTTTGAAAAAATCCCTAAGCCCTGGGGTCACAATTTTCGCAAAAATCTGACTTTTGGCAATTCACTCAAAAATGGTGCCAAAACCTTGAAAATGCTCCCCTGAAAGCTTTGGCGATGGAAACAGAAGGCTTTTTATCCCAGGACAAGAAATCAGCCCTCAAAAACTTAACCGGCAGAAAATATTTTTTTGAAAAAATCCCTAAGCCCCGGGGTCACAATTTCCGCAAAAATCTGACTTTTGGCAATTCACTCAAAAATGGTACCAAAAGTTAGAAAATGCTCTCCTGAAAGGTTTGGCACTTGAAACAGAAGGCTTTTTATCCCAGGACAAGAAATCAGCCCTCAAAAACTTAACCGGTAGAAAATATTTTTTTGAAAAAAATCCCTAAGCCCCGGGGTCACAATTTCAGCAAAAATCTGACTTTTGGCAATTCACTCAGACATGGTGCCAAAAGCTTGAAAATGCTCCCCTGAAAGCTTTGGCGATGGAAACAGAAGGCTTTTTATCCCAGGACAAGAAATCAGCCCTCAACAACTTAACCGGCAGAAAATATTTTTTTGAAAAAATCTTTAAGCCCCGGGGTCACAATTTCCGCAAAAATCTGACTTTTGGCAATTCACTCAAAAATGGTGCCAAAAGCTTGAAAATGCTCTCCTGAAAGGTTTCACACTCGAAACAGAAGGCTTTTTATCCCGGGACTAGAAATCAGCCCTCAAAAACTTAACCGGCAGAAAATATTTTTTTGAAAAAATCCCTAAGCCCCGGGGTCACAATTTCCGCAAAAATATGACTTTTGGCAATTCACTCAAAAATGGTGCCAAAAGCTTGAAAATGCTCTACAGAAAGGTTTGGCACTCGAAACAGAAGGCTTTTTATCCCAGGACAAGAAATCAGCCCTCAAAAACTTAACCGGCAGAAGATATTTTTTTGAAAAAATCCCTAAGCCCCGGGGTCACAATTTCAGCAAAAATCTGACTTTTGGCAATTCACTCAGACATGGTGCCAAAAGCTTGAAAATGCTCCCCTGAAAGCTTTGGCGATGGAAACAGAAGGCTTTTTATCCCAGGACAAGAAATCAGCCCTCAAAAACTTAACCAGCAGAAAATATTTTATTGAAAAAATCCCTAAGCCCCGGGGTCACAATTTTCGCAAAAATCTGACTTTTGGCAATTCACTCAAAAATGGTGCCAAAAGCTTGAAAATGCTCCCCTGAAAGCTTTGGCGATGGAAACAGAAGGCTTTTTATCCCAGGACAAGAAATCAGCCCTCAAAAACTTAACCGGCAGAAAATATTTTTTTGAAAAAATCCCTAAGCCCCGGGGTCACAATTTCAGCAAAAATCTGACTTTTGGCAATTCACTCAAAAATGGTGCCAAAAGCTTGAAAATGCTCCCCTGACAGGTTTGGCACTCGAAACAGAAGGCTTTTTATCCCAGGACAAGAAATCAGCCCTCAAAAACCTAACCGGCAGAAAATATTTTTTTGAAAAAATCCCTAAGCCCCGGGGTCAAATATCCGCAAAAATCTGACTTTTGGCAATTCACTCAAAAATGGTGCCAAAAGCTTGAAAATGCTCTCTTGAAAGGTTTGGCACTCGAAACAGAAGGCTTTTTATCCCAGGACAAGAAATCAGCCCTCAAAAACTTAACCGGCAGAAAATATTTTTTTGAAAAAATCCCTAAGCCCCGGGGTCACAATTTCAGCAAAAATCTGACTTTTGGCAATTCACTCAGACATGGTGCCAAAAGCTTGAAAATGCTCCCCTGAAAGCTTTGGCGATGGAAACAGAAGGCTTTTTATCCCAGGACAAGAAATCAGCCCTCAAAAACTTAACCAGCAGAAAATATTTTATTGAAAAAATCCCTAAGCCCCGGGGTCACAATTTCCGCAAAAATCTGACTTTTGGCAATTCACTCAAAAATTGTACCAAAAGTTAGAAAATGCTCTCCTGAAAGGTTTGGCACTCGAAACAGAAGGCTTTTTATCCCAGGACAAGAAATCAGCCCTCAAAAACTTAAGCGGCAGAAAATATTTTTTTGAAAAAATCCCTAAGCCCTGGGGTCACAATTTTCGCAAAAATCTGACTTTTGGCAATTCACTCAAAAATGGTGCCAAAACCTTGAAAATGCTCCCCTGAAAGCTTTGGCGATGGAAACAGAAGGCTTTTTATCCCAGGACAAGAAATCAGCCCTCAAAAACTTAACCGGCAGAAAATATTTTTTTGAAAAAATCCCTAAGCCCCGGGGTCACAATTTCCGCAAAAATCTGACTTTTGGCAATTCACTCAAAAATGGTACCAAAAGTTAGAAAATGCTCTCCTGAAAGGTTTGGAACTTGAAACAGAAGGCTTTTTATCCCAGGACAAGAAATCAGCCCTCAAAAACTTAACCGGTAGAAAATATTTTTTTGAAAAAAATCCCTAAGCCCCGGGGTCACAATTTCAGCAAAAATCTGACTTTTGGCAATTCACTCAGACATGGTGCCAAAAGCTTGAAAATGCTCCCCTGAAAGCTTTGGCGATGGAAACAGAAGGCTTTTTATCCCAGGACAAGAAATCAGCCCTCAACAACTTAACCGGCAGAAAATATTTTTTTGAAAAAATCTTTAAGCCCCGGGGTCACAATTTCCGCAAAAATCTGACTTTTGGCAATTCACTCAAAAATGGTGCCAAAAGCTTGAAAATGCTCTCCTGAAAGCTTTGGCGATGGAAACAGAAGGCTTTTTATCCCAGGACAAGAAATCAGCCCTCAAAAACTTAACCGGCAGAAAATATTTTTTTGAAAAAATCCCTAAGCCCCGGGGTCACAATTTCCGCAAAAATCTGACTTTTGGCAATTCACTCAAAAATGGTACCAAAAGTTAGAAAATGCTCTCCTGAAAGGTTTGGCACTTGAAACAGAAGGCTTTTTATCCCAGGACAAGAAATCAGCCCTCAAAAACTTAACCGGTAGAAAATATTTTTTTGAAAAAAATCCCTAAGCCCCGGGGTCACAATTTCAGCAAAAATCTGACTTTTGGCAATTCACTCAGACATGGTGCCAAAAGCTTGAAAATGCTCCCCTGAAAGCTTTGGCGATGGAAACAGAAGGCTTTTTATCCCAGGACAAGAAATCAGCCCTCAACAACTTAACCGGCAGAAAATATTTTTTTGAAAAAATCTTTAAGCCCCGGGGTCACAATTTCCGCAAAAATCTGACTTTTGGCAATTCACTCAAAAATGGTGCCAAAAGCTTGAAAATGCTCTCCTGAAAGGTTTCACACTCGAAACAGAAGGCTTTTTATCCCGGGACTAGAAATCAGCCCTCAAAAACTTAACCGGCAGAAAATATTTTTTTGAAAAAATCCCTAAGCCCCGGGGTCACAATTTCCGCAAAAATATGACTTTTGGCAATTCACTCAAAAATGGTGCCAAAAGCTTTAAAATGCTCCCCTGAAAGCTTTGGCGATGGAAACAGAAGGCTTTTTATCCCAGGACAAGAAATCAGCCCTCAAAAACTTAACCGGCAGAAGATATTTTTTTGAAAAAATCCCTAAGCCCCGGGGTCACAATTTCAGCAAAAATCTGACTTTTGGCAATTCACTCAGACATGGTGCCAAAAGCTTGAAAATGCTCCCCTGAAAGCTTTGGCGATGGAAACAGAAGGCTTTTTATCCCAGGACAAGAAATCAGCCCTCAAAAACTTAACCAGCAGAAAATATTTTATTGAAAAAATCCCTAAGCCCCGGGGTCACAATTTTCGCAAAAATCTGACTTTTGGCAATTCACTCAAAAATGGTGCCAAAAGCTTGAAAATGCTCCCCTGAAAGCTTTGGCGATGGAAACAGAAGGCTTTTTATCCCAGGACAAGAAATCAGCCCTCAAAAACTTAACCGGCAGAAAATATTTTTTTGAAAAAATCCCTAAGCCCCGGGGTCACAATTTCAGCAAAAATCTGACTTTTGGCAATTCACTCAAAAATGGTGCCAAAAGCTTGAAAATGCTCCCCTGACAGGTTTGGCACTCGAAACAGAAGGCTTTTTATCCCAGGACAAGAAATCAGCCCTCAAAAACCTAACCGGCAGAAAATATTTTTTTGAAAAAATCCCTAAGCCCCGGGGTCAAATATCCGCAAAAATCTGACTTTTGGCAATTCACTCAAAAATGGTGCCAAAAGCTTGAAAATGCTCTCTTGAAAGGTTTGGCACTCGAAACAGAAGGCTTTTTATCCCAGGACAAGAAATCAGCCCTCAAAAACTTAACCGGCAGAAAATATTTTTTTGAAAAAATCCCTAAGCCCCGGGGTCACAATTTCAGCAAAAATCTGACTTTTGGCAATTCACTCAGACATGGTGCCAAAAGCTTGAAAATGCTCCCCTGAAAGCTTTGGCGATGGAAACAGAAGGCTTTTTATCCCAGGACAAGAAATCAGCCCTCAAAAACTTAACCAGCAGAAAATATTTTATTGAAAAAATCCCTAAGCCCCGGGGTCACAATTTCCGCAAAAATCTGACTTTTGGCAATTCACTCAAAAATTGTACCAAAAGTTAGAAAATGATCTCCTGAAAGGTTTGGCACTCGAAACAGAAGGCTTTTTATCCCAGGACAAGAAATCAGCCCTCAAAAACTTAAGCGGCAGAAAATATTTTTTTGAAAAAATCCCTAAGCCCTGGGGTCACAATTTTCGCAAAAATCTGACTTTTGGCAATTCACTCAAAAATGGTGCCAAAACCTTGAAAATGCTCCCCTGAAAGCTTTGGCGATGGAAACAGAAGGCTTTTTATCCCAGGACAAGAAATCAGCCCTCAAAAACTTAACCGGCAGAAAATATTTTTTTGAAAAAATCCCTAAGCCCCGGGGTCACAATTTCCGCAAAAATCTGACTTTTGGCAATTCACTCAAAAATGGTACCAAAAGTTAGAAAATGCTCTCCTGAAAGGTTTGGAACTTGAAACAGAAGGCTTTTTATCCCAGGACAAGAAATCAGCCCTCAAAAACTTAACCGGTAGAAAATATTTTTTTGAAAAAAATCCCTAAGCCCCGGGGTCACAATTTCAGCAAAAATCTGACTTTTGGCAATTCACTCAGACATGGTGCCAAAAGCTTGAAAATGCTCCCCTGAAAGCTTTGGCGATGGAAACAGAAGGCTTTTTATCCCAGGACAAGAAATCAGCCCTCAACAACTTAACCGGCAGAAAATATTTTTTTGAAAAAATCTTTAAGCCCCGGGGTCACAATTTCCGCAAAAATCTGACTTTTGGCAATTCACTCAAAAATGGTGCCAAAAGCTTGAAAATGCTCTCCTGAAAGGTTTCACACTCGAAACAGAAGGCTTTTTATCCCGGGACTAGAAATCAGCCCTCAAAAACTTAACCGGCATAAAATATTTTTTTGAAAAAATCCCTAAGCCCCGGGGTCACAATTTCCGCAAAAATATGACTTTTGGCAATTCACTCAAAAATGGTGCCAAAAGCTTGAAAATGCTCTACAGAAAGGTTTGGCACTCGAAACAGAAGGCTTTTTATCCCAGGACAAGAAATCAGCCCTCAAAAACTTAACCGGCAGAAGATATTTTTTTGAAAAAATCCCTAAGCCCCGGGGTCACAATTTCAGCAAAAATCTGACTTTTGGCAATTCACTCAGACATGGTGCCAAAAGCTTGAAAATGCTCCCCTGAAAGCTTTGGCGATGGAAACAGAAGGCTTTTTATCCCAGGACAAGAAATCAGCCCTCAAAAACTTAACCAGCAGAAAATATTTTATTGAAAAAATCCCTAAGCCCCGGGGTCACAATTTCCGCAAAAATCTGACTTTTGGCAATTCACTCAAAAATTGTACCAAAAGTTAGAAAATGCTCTCCTGAAAGGTTTGGCACTCGAAACAGAAGGCTTTTTATCCCAGGACAAGAAATCAGCCCTCAAAAACTTAAGCGGCAGAAAATATTTTTTTGAAAAAATCCCTAAGCCCTGGGGTCACAATTTTCGCAAAAATCTGACTTTTGGCAATTCACTCAAAAATGGTGCCAAAACCTTGAAAATGCTCCCCTGAAAGCTTTGGCGATGGAAACAGAAGGCTTTTTATCCCAGGACAAGAAATCAGCCCTCAAAAACTTAACCGGCAGAAAATATTTTTTTGAAAAAATCCCTAAGCCCCGGGGTCACAATTTCCGCAAAAATCTGACTTTTGGCAATTCACTCAAAAATGGTACCAAAAGTTAGAAAATGCTCTCCTGAAAGGTTTGGCACTTGAAACAGAAGGCTTTTTATCCCAGGACAAGAAATCAGCCCTCAAAAACTTAACCGGTAGAAAATATTTTTTTGAAAAAAATCCCTAAGCCCCGGGGTCACAATTTCAGCAAAAATCTCACTTTTGGCAATTCACTCAGACATGGTGCCAAAAGCTTGAAAATGCTCTACTGAAAGGTTTGGCACTTGAAACAGAAGGCTTTTTATCCCAGGACAAGAAATCAGCCCTCAACAACTTAACCGGCAGAAAATATTTTTTTGAAAAAATCTTTAAGCCCCGGGGTCACAATTTCCGCAAAAATCTGACTTTTGGCAATTCACTCAAAAATGGTGCCAAAAGCTTGAAAATGCTCTCCTGAAAGGTTTCACACTCGAAACAGAAGGCTTTTTATCCCGGGACTAGAAATCAGCCCTCAAAAACTTAACCGGCAGAAAATATTTTTTTGAAAAAATCCCTAAGCCCCGGGGTCACAATTTCCGCAAAAATATGACTTTTGGCAATTCACTCAAAAATGGTGCCAAAAGCTTGAAAATGCTCTACAGAAAGGTTTGGCACTCGAAACAGAAGGCTTTTTATCCCAGGACAAGAAATCAGCCCTCAAAAACTTAACCGGCAGAAGATATTTTTTTGAAAAAATCCCTAAGCCCCGGGGTCACAATTTCCGCAAAAATATGACTTTTGGCAATTCACTCAAAAATGGTGCCAAAAGCTTGAAAATGCTCTACAGAATGGCTTGGCACTCGAAACAGAAGGCTTTTTATCCCAGGACAAGAAATCAGCCCTCAAAAACTTAACCGGCAGAAAATATTTTTTTGAAAAAATCCCTAATCCCCGGGGTCACAATTTCCGCAAAAATCTGACTTTTGGCAATTCACTCAAAAATAGTGCTAAAAGCTTGAAAATGCTCCCCTGAAAGCTTTGGCGGTGGAAACAGAAGGCTTTTTATCCCAGGACAAGAAATCAGCCCTCAAAAACTTCACAGGCAGAAAATATTTTTTTGAAAAAATCCCTAAGCCCCGGGGTCACAATTTCCGCAAAAATCTGACTTTTGGCAATTCACTCAAAAATAGTGCCAAAAGCTTGAAAATGCTCTCCTGAAAGGTTTGGCACTCGAAACAGAAGGCTTTTTATCCCAGGACAAGAAATCAGCCCTCAAAAACTTAACCGGCAGAAAATATTTTTTTGAAAAAATCCCTAAGCCCCGGGGTCACAATTTCCGCAAAAATCTGACTTTTGGCAATTCACTCAAAAATGGTACCAAAAGTTAGAAAATGCTCTCCTGAAAGGTTTGGCACTCGAAACAGAAGGCTTTTTATCCCAGGACAAGAAATCAGCCCTGAAAAACTTAACCGGCAGAAAATATTTTTTTGAAAAAATCCCTAAGCCCCAGGGTCACAATTTCAGCAAAAATCTGACTTTTGGCAATTCACTCAGACATGGTGCCAAAAGCTTGAAAATGCTCCTCTGAAAGCTTTGGCAATGGAAACAGAAGGCTTTTTATCCCAGTACAAGAAATCAGCCCTCAAAAACTTAACCAGCAGAAAATATTTTTTTGAAAAAATCCCTCAGCCCCGGGGTCACAATTTCCGCAAAAATCTGACTTTTGGCAATTCACTCAAAAATGGTACCAAAAGTTAGAAAATGCTCTCCTGAAAGGTTTGGCACTCGAAACAGAAGGCTTTTTATCCCAGGACAAGAAATCAGCCCTCAAAAACTTAAGCGGCAGAAAATATTTTTTTGAAAAAATCCCTAAGCCCTGGGGTCACAATTTCACCAAAAATCTGACTTTTGGCAATTCACTCAGACATGGTGCCAAAAGCTTTAAAATGCTCCCCTGAAAGCTTTGGCGATGGAAACAGAAGGCTTTTTATCCCAGGACAAGAAATCAGCCCTCAAAAACTTAACTGGCAGAAAATATTTTTTTGAAAAAATCCCTAAGCCCCGGGGTCACAATTTCCGCAAAAATCTGACTTTTGGCAATTCACTCAAAAATAGTGCCAAAAGCTTGAAAATGCTCTCCTGAAAGGTTTGGCACTCGAAACAGAAGGCTTTTTATCCCAGGACAAGAAATCAGCCCTCAAAAACTTAACCGGCAGAAAATATTTTTTTGAAAAAATCCCTAAGCCCCGGGGTCACAATTTCAGCAAAAATCTGACTTTTGGCAATTCACTCAAAAATAGTGCCAAAAGCTTGAAAATGCTCTCCTGAAAGGTTTGGCACTCGAAACAGAAGGCTTTTTATCCCAGGACAAGAAATCAGCCCTCAAAAACTTAACCGGCAGAAAATATTTTTTTGAAAAAATCCCTAAGCCCCGGGGTCACAATTTCAGCAAAAATCTGACTTTTGGCAATTCACTCAGACATGGTGCCAAAAGCTTTAAAATGCTCCCCTGAAAGCTTTGGCGATGGAAACAGAAGGCTTTTTATCCCAGGACAAGAAATCAGCCCTCAAAAACTTAACCGGCAGAAAATATTTTTTTGAAAAAATCCCTAAGCCCCGGGGTCACAATTTCAGCAAAAATCTGACTTTTGGCAATTCACTCAGACATGGTGCCAAAAGCTTTAAAATGCTCCCCTGAAAGCTTTGGCGATGGAAACAGAAGGCTTTTTATCCCAGGACAAGAAACCAGCCCTCAAAAACCTAACCGGCAGAAAATATTTTTTTGAAAAAATCCCTAAGCCCCGGGGTCACAATTTCCGCAAAAATCTGACTTTTGGCAATTCACTCAAAAATGGTACCAAAAGTTAGAAAATGCTCTCCTGAAAGGGTTGGCACTCGAAACAGAAGGCTTTTTATCCCAGGACAAGAAATCAGCCCTGAAAAACTTAACCGGCAGAAAATATTTTTTTGAAAAAATCCCTAAGCCCCAGGGTCACAATTTCAGCAAAAATCTGACTTTTGGCAATTCACTCAGACATGGTGCCAAAAGCTTGAAAATGCTCCCCTGAAAGCTTTGGCGATGGAAACAGAAGGCTTTTTATCCCGGGACAAGAAATCAGCCCTCAAAAACTTAACCGGCAGAAAATATTTTTTTGAAAAAATCCCTAAGCCCCGGGGTCACAATTTCAGCAAAAATCTGACTTTTGGCAATTCACTCAAAAATGGTGCCAAAAGCTTGAAAATGCTCTACAGAAAGGTTTGGCACTCGAAACAGAAGGCTTTTTATCCCAGGACAAGAAATCAGCCCTCAAAAACTTAACCGGCAGAAAATATTTTTTTGAAAAAATCCCTAATCCCCGGGGTCACAATTTCCGTAAAAATCTGACTTTTGGCAATTCACTCAAAAATAGTGCTAAAAGCTTGAAAATGCTCCCCTGAAAGCTTTGGCGGTGGAAACAGAAGGCTTTATATCCCAGGACAAGAAATCAGCCCTCAAAAACTTAACTGGCAGAAAATATTTTTTTGAAAAATCCCTAAGCCCCGGGGTCACAATTTCAGCAAAAATCTGACTTTTGGCAATTCACTCAGACATGGTGCCAAAAGCTTTAAAATGCTCCCCTGAAAGCTTTGGCGATGGAAACAGGAGGCTTTTTATCCCAGGACAAGAAACCAGCCCTCAAAAACTTAACCGGCACAAAATATTTTTTTGAAAAAATCCCTCAGCCCCGGGGTCACAACTTCAGCAAAAATCTGACTTTTGGCAATTCACTCAAAAATGGTACCAAAAGTTAGAAAATGCTCTCCTGAAAGGGTTGGCACTCGAAACAGAAGGCTTTTTATCCCAGGACAAGAAATCAGCCCTGAAAAACTTAACCGGCAGAAAATATTTTTTTGAAAAAATCCCTAAGCCCCAGGGTCACAATTTCAGCAAAAATCTGACTTTTGGCAATTCACTCAGACATGGTGCCAAAAGCTTGAAAATGCTCCCCTGAAAGCTTTGGCGATGGAAACAGAAGGCTTTTTATCCCAGGACAAGAAATCAGCCCTCAAAAACTTAACCGGCAGAAAATATTTTTTTGAAAAAATCCCTAATCCCCGGGGTCACAATTTCCGCAAAAATCTGACTTTTGGCAATTCACTCAAAAATAGTGCTAAAAGCTTGAAAATGCTCCCCTGAAAGCTTTGGCGGTGGAAACAGAAGGCTTTATATCCCAGGACAAGAAATCAGCCCTCAAAAACTTAACTGGCAGAAAATATTTTTTTGAAAAATCCCTAAGCCCCGGGGTCACAATTTCAGCAAAAATCTGACTTTTGGCAATTGACTCAGACATGGTGCCAAAAGCTTTAAAATGCTCCAGTGAAAGCTTTGGCGATGGAAACAGAAGACTTTTTATCCCAGGACAAGAAACCAGCCCTCAAAAACCTAACCGGCAGAAAATATTTTTGTGAAAAAATCCCTAAGCCCCAGGGTCACAATTTCCGCAAAAATCTGACTTTTGGCAATTCACTCAAAAATGGTGTCAAAAGCTAGAAAATGCTCTCCTGAAAGGTTTGGCACTCGAAACAGAAGGCTTTTTATCCCAGGAAAAGAAATCAGCCCTCAAAAACCTAACCGGCAGAAAATATTTTTTTGAAAAAATCCCTAAGCCCCGGGGTCACAATTTCCGCAAAAATCTGACTTTTGGCAATTCACTCAAAAATGGTGCCAAAAGCTTGAAAATGCTCTCCTGAAAGGTTTGGCACTCGAAACAGAAGGCTTTTTATCCCAGGACAAGAAATCAGCCCTCAAAAACTTAACCGGCAGAAAATATTTTTTTGAAAAAATCCCTAAGCCCCGGGGTCACAATTTCCGCAAAAATCTGACTTTTGGCAATTCACTCAAAAATGGTGCCAAAAGCTTGAAAATGCTCTCTTGAAAGGTTTGGCACTCGAAACAGAAGGCTTTTTATCCCAGGACAAGAAATCAGCCCTCAAAAACTTAACCGGCAGAAAATATTTTTTTGAAAAAATCCCTAAGCCCCGGGGTCACAATTTCAGCAAAAATCTGACTTTTGGCAATTCACTCAAAAATGGTGCCAAAAGCTTGAAAATACTCTCCTGAAAGGTTTGGCACTCGAAACAGAAGGCTTTTTATCCCAGGACAAGAAATCAGCCCTCAAAAACTTAACCGGCAGAAAATATTTTTTTGAAAAAATCCCTAAGCCCCGGGGTCACAATTTCAGCAAAAATCTGACTTTTGGCAATTCACTCAGACATGGTGCCAAAAGCTTTAAAATGCTCCCCTGAAAGCTTTGGCGATGGAAACAGAAGGCTTTTTATCCCAGGACAAGAAACCAGCCCTCAAAAACCTAACCGGCAGAAAATATTTTTTTGAAAAAATCCCTAAGCCCCGGGGTCAAATTTCCGCAAAAATCTGACTTTTGGCAATTCACTCAAAAATGGTGCCAAAAGCTTGAAAATGCTCTCTTGAAAGGTTTGGCACTCGAAACAGAAGGCTTTTTATCCCAGGACAAGAAATCAGCCCTCAAAAACTTAACCGGCAGAAAATATTTTTTTGAAAAAATCCCTAAGCCCCGGGGTCACAATTTCAGCAAAAATCTGACTTTTGGCAATTCACTCAGACATGGTGCCAAAAGCTTGAAAATGCTCCCCTGAAAGCTTTGGCGATGGAAACAGAAGGCTTTTTATCCCAGGACAAGAAATCAGCCCTCAAAAACTTAACCAGCAGAAAATATTTTTTTGAAAAAATCCCTAAGCCCCGGGGTCACAATTTCCGCAAAAATCTGACTTTTGGCAATTCACTCAAAAATGGTACCAAAAGTTAGAAAATGCTCTCCTGAAAGGTTTGGCACTCGAAACAGAAGGTTTTTTATCCCAGGACAAGAAATCAGCCCTCAAAAACTTAACCGGCAGAAAATATTTTTTTGAAAAAATCCCTAAGCCCCGGGGTCACAATTTCCGCAAAAATCTGACTTTTGGCAATTCACTCAAAAATGGTGCCAAAAGTTTGAAAATGCTCCCCTGAAAGGTTTGGCACTTGAAACAGAAGGCTTTTTATCCCAGGACAAGAAATCAGCCCTCAAAAACTTAACCGGCATAAAATATTTTTTTGAAAAAAATCCCTAAGCCCCGGGGTCACAATTTCAGCAAAAATCTGACTTTTGGCAATTCACTCAAAAATAGTGCTAAAAGCTTGAAAATGCTCCCCTTAAACCTTTGGCGGTGGAAACAGAAGGCTTTTTATCCCAGGACAAGAAACCAGCCCTCAAAAACTTAACTGGCAGAAAATATTTTTTTGAAAAAATCCCTAAGCCCCGGGGTCACAATTTCCGCAAAAATCTGACTTTTGGCAATTCACTCAAAAATGGTGCCAAAAGTTTGAAAATGCTCTCCTGAAAGGTTTGGCACTTGAAACAGAAGGCTTTTTATCCCAGGACAAGAAATCAGCCCTCAAAAACTTAACCGGCAGAAAATATTTTTTTGAAAAAAATCCCTAAGCCCCGGGGTCACAATTTCAGCAAAAATCTGACTTTTGGCAATTCACTCAAAAATAGTGCTAAAAGCTTGAAAATGCTCCCCTGAAAGCTTTGGCGGTGGAAACAGAAGGCTTTTTATCCCAGGACAAGAAACCAGCCCTCAAAAACTTAACTGGCAGAAAATATTTTTTTGAAAAAATCCCTAAGCCCCGGGGTCACAATTTCCGCAAAAATCTGACTTTTGGCAATTCACTCAAAAATAGTGCCAAAAGCTTGAAAATGCTCTCCTGAAAGGTTTGGCACTCGAAACAGAAGGCTTTTTATCCCAGGACAAGAAATCAGCCCTCAACAACTTAACCGGCAGAAAATATTTTTTTGAAAAAATCCCTAAGCCCCGGGGTCACAATTTCCGCAAAAATCTGACTTTTGGCAATTCACTCAAAAATGGTGCCAAAAGCTTGAAAATGCTCTCCTGAAAGGTTTGGCACTCGAAACAGAAGGCTTTTTATCCCAGGACAAGAAATCAGCCCTCAAAAACTTAACCGGCAGAAAATATTTTTTTGAAAAAATCCCTAATCCCCGGGGTCACAATTTCCGCAAAAATCTGACATTTGGCAATTCACTCAAAAATAGTGCAAAAAACTTGAAAATGCTCCCCTGAAAGCTTTGGCGATGGAAACAGAAGGCTTTTTATCCCAGGACAAGAAATCAGCCCTCAAAAACTTAACCGGCAGAAAATATTTTTTTGAAAAAATCCCTAAGCCCCGGGGTCACAATTTCCGCAAAAATCTGACTTTTGGCAATTCACTCAAAAATGGTACCAAAAGTTAGAAAATGCTCTCCTGAAAGGTTTGGCACTTGAAACAGAAGGCTTTTTATCCCAGGACAAGAAATCAGCCCTCAAAAACTTAACCGGCAGAAAATATTTTTTTGAAAAAAATCCCTAAGCCCCGGGGTCACAATTTCAGCAAAAATCTGACTTTTGGCAATTCACTCAGACATGGTGCCAAAAGCTTGAAAATGCTCCCCTGAAAGCTTTGGCGATGGAAACAGAAGGCTTTTTATCCCAGGACAAGAAATCAGCCCTCAACAACTTAACCGGCAGAAAATATTTTTTTGAAAAAATCTTTAAGCCCCGGGGTCACAATTTCCGCAAAAATCTGACTTTTGGCAATTCACTCAAAAATGGTGCCAAAAGCTTGAAAATGCTCTACAAAGGTTTGGCACTCGAAACAGAAGGCTTTTTATCCCAGGACAAGAAATCAGCCCTCAAAAACTTAACCGGCAGAAAATATTTTTTTGAAAAAATCCCTAAGCCCCGGGGTCACAATTTCCGCAAAAATCTGACTTTTGGCAATTCACTCAAAAATAGTGCTAAAAGCTTGAAAATGCTCCCCTGAAAGCTTTGGCGGTGGAAACAGAAGGCTTTTTATCCCAGGACAAGAAATCAGCCCTCAAAAACTTAACTGGCAGAAAATATTTTTTTGAAAAAATCCCTAAGCCCCGGGGTCACAATTTCCGCAAAAATCTGACTTTTGGCAATTCACTCAAAAATAGTGCCAAAAGCTTGAAAATGCTCTCCTGAAAAGTTTGGCACTCGAAACAGAAGGCTTTTTATCCCAGGACAAGAAATCAGCCCTCAAAAACTTAACCGGCAGAAAATATTTTTTTGAAAAAATCCCTAAGCCCCGGGGTCACAATTTCAGCAAAAATCTGACTTTTGGCAATTGACTCAGACATGGTGCCAAAAGCTTTAAAATGCTCCCCTGAAAGCTTTGGCGATGGAAACAGAAGGCTTTTTATCCCAGGACAAGAAATCAGCCCTCAAAAACTTAACCAGCAGAAAATATTTTTTTGAAAAAATCCCTAAGCCCAGGGGTCACAATTTCCGCAAAAATCTGACTTTTGGCAATTCACTCAAAAATAGTGCCAAAAGCTTGAAAATGCTCTACTGAAAGGTTTGGCACTTGAAACAGAAGGCTTTTTATCCCAGGACAAGAAATCATTCCTCAAAAACTTAACCGGCAGAAAATATTTTTTTGAAAAAATCCCTAAACCCCGGGGTCACAATTTCTGCAAAAATCTGACTTTTGGCAATTCACTCAAAAATGGTGCCAAAAGCTTGAAAATGCTCCCCTGAAAGCTTTGGCGATGGAAACAGAAGGCTTTTTATCCCAGGACAAGAAATCAGCCCTCAAAAACTTAACCGGCAGAAAATATTTTTTTGAAAAAATCCCTAAGCCCCGGGGTCACAATTTCAGCAAAAATCTGACTTTTGGCAATTCACTCAAAAATGGTGCCAAAAGCTTGAAAATGCTCCCCTGAAAGCTTTGGCGATGGAAACAGAAGGCTTTTTATCCCAGGACAAGAAATCAGCCCTCAAAAACTTAACCGGCAGAAAATATTTTTTTGAAAAAATCCCTAAGCCCCGGGGTCAAATATCCGCAAAAATCTGACTTTTGGCAATTCACTCAAAAATGGTGCCAAAAGCTTGAAAATGCTCTCTTGAAAGGTTTGGCACTCGAAACAGAAGGCTTTTTATCACAGGACAAGAAACCAGCCCTCAACAATTTAACCGGCAGAAAATATTTTTTTGAAAAAATCCCTAAGCCCCGGGGTCACAATTTCAGCAAAAATCTGACTTTTGGCAATTGACTCAGACATGGTGCCAAAAGCTTGAAAATGCTCCCCTGAAAGCTTTGGCGATGGAAACAGAAGGCTTTTTATCCCAGGACAAGAAACCAGCCCTCAAAAACCTAACCGGCAGAAAATATTTTTGTGAAAAAATCCCTAAGCCCCAGGGTCACAATTTCCGCAAAAATCTGACTTTTGCAATTCACTCAAAAATGGTGTCAAAAGCTAGAAAATGCTCTCCTGAAAGGTTTGGCACTCGAAACAGAAGGCTTTTTATCCCAGGAAAAGAAATCAGCCCTCAAAAACCTAACCGGCAGAAAATATTTTTTTGAAAAAATCCCTAAGCCCCGGGGTCACAATTTCCGCAAAAATCTGACTTTTGGCAATTCACTCAAAAATAGTGCTAAAAGCTTGAAAATGCTCCCCTGAAACCTTTGGCGGTGGAAACAGAAGGCTTTTTATCCCAGGACAAGAAACCAGCCCTCAAAAACTTAACTGGCAGAAAATATTTTTTTGAAAAAATCCCTAAGCCCCGGGGTCACAATTTCAGCAAAAATCTGACTTTTGGCAATTCACTCAAAAATGGTGCCAAAAGCTTGAAAATGCTCCCCTGAAAGCTTTGGCGATGGAAACAGAAGGCTTTTTATCCCAGGACAAGAAATCAGCCCTCAAAAACTTAACCGGCAGAAAATATTTTTTTGAAAAAATCCCTAAGCCCCGGGGTCAAATATCCGCAAAAATCTGACTTTTGGCAATTCACTCAAAAATGGTGCCAAAAGCTTGAAAATGCTCTCTTGAAAGGTTTGGCACTCGAAACAGAAGGCTTTTTATCACAGGACAAGAAACCAGCCCTCAACAATTTAACCGGCAGAAAATATTTTTTTGAAAAAATCCCTAAGCCCCGGGGTCACAATTTCAGCAAAAATCTGACTTTTGGCAATTGACTCAGACATGGTGCCAAAAGCTTGAAAATGCTCCCCTGAAAGCTTTGGCGATGGAAACAGAAGGCTTTTTATCCCAGGACAAGAAACCAGCCCTCAAAAACCTAACCGGCAGAAAATATTTTTGTGAAAAAATCCCTAAGCCCCAGGGTCACAATTTCCGCAAAAATCTGACTTTTGCAATTCACTCAAAAATGGTGTCAAAAGCTAGAAAATGCTCTCCTGAAAGGTTTGGCACTCGAAACAGAAGGCTTTTTATCCCAGGAAAAGAAATCAGCCCTCAAAAACCTAACCGGCAGAAAATATTTTTTTGAAAAAATCCCTAAGCCCCGGGGTCACAATTTCCGCAAAAATCTGACTTTTGGCAATTCACTCAAAAATGGTGCCAAAAGCTTTAAAATGCTCTCCTGAAAGGTTTGGCACTCGAAACAGAAGGCTTTTTATCCCAGGACAAGAAATCAGCCCTCAAAAACTTAACCGGCAGAAAATATTTTTTTGAAAAAATCCCTAAGCCCCGGGGTCACAATTTCCGCAAAAATCTGACTTTTGGCAATTCACTCAAAAATGGTGCCAAAAGCTTGAAAATGCTCTCTTGAAAGGTTTGGCACTCGAAACAGAAGGCTTTTTATCACAGGACAAGAAATCAGCCCTCAAAAACTTAACCAGCAGAAAATATTTTTTTGAAAAAATCCCTAAGCCCCGGGGTCACAATTTCCGCAAAAATCTGACTTTTGGCAATTCACTCAAAAATAGTGCCAAAAGCTTGAAAATACTCTCCTGAAAGGTTTGGCACTCGAAACAGAAGGCTTTTTATCCCAGGACAAGAAATCAGCCCTCAAAAACTTAACCGGCAGAAAATATTTTTTTGAAAAAATCCCTAAGCCCCGGGGTCACAATTTCAGCAAAAATCTGACTTTTGGCAATTCACTCAGACATGGTGCAAAAAGCTTTAAAATGCTCCCCTGAAAGCTTTGGCGATGGAAACAGAAGGCTTTTTATCCCAGGACAAGAAACCAGCCCTCAAAAACCTAACCGGCAGAAAATATTTTTTTGAAAAAATCCCTAAGCCCCGGGGTCAAATTTCCGCAAAAATCTGACTTTTGGCAATTCACTCAAAAATGGTGCCAAAAGCTTGAAAATGCTCTCTTGAAAGGTTTGGCACTCGAAACAGAAGGCTTTTTATCCCAGGACAAGAAATCAGCCCTCAAAAACTTAACCGGCAGAAAATATTTTTTTGAAAAAATCCCTAAGCCCCGGGGTCACAATTTCAGCAAAAATCTGACTTTTGGCAATTCACTCAGACATGGTGCCAAAAGCTTGAAAATGCTCCCCTGAAAGCTTTGGCGATGGAAACAGAAGGCTTTTTATCCCAGGACAAGAAATCAGCCCTCAAAAACTTAACCAGCAGAAAATATTTTTTTGAAAAAATCCCTAAGCCCAGGGGTCACAATTTCCGCAAAAATCTGACTTTTGGCAATTCACTCAAAAATAGTGCCAAAAGCTTGAAAATGCTCTACTGAAAGGTTTGGCACTTGAAACAGAAGGCTTTTTATCCCAGGACAAGAAATCATTCCTCAAAAACTTAACCGGCAGAAAATATTTTTTTGAAAAAATCCCTAAGCCCCGGGGTCACAATTTCCGCAAAAATCTGACTTTTGGCAATTCACTCAAAAATAGTGCCAAAAGCTTGAAAATACTCTCCTGAAAGGTTTGGCACTCGAAACAGAAGGCTTTTTATCCCAGGACAAAAAATCAGCCCTCAAAAACTTAACCGGCAGAAAATATTTTTTTGAAAAAATCCCTAAGCCCCGGGGTCACAATTTCAGCAAAAATCTGACTTTTGGCAATTCACTCAAAAATGGCGCCAAAAGCTTGAAAATGCTCCCCTGAAAGCTTTGGCGATGGAAACAGAAGGCTTTTTATCCCAGGACAAGAAATCAGCCCTCAAAAACGTAACCGGCAGAAAATATTTTTTTGAAAAAATCCCTAAGCCCCGGGGTCACAATTTCCGCAAAAATCTGACTTTTGGCAATTCACTCAAAAATGGTGCCAAAAGCTTGAAAATGCTCTCTTGAAAGGTTTGGCACTCGAAACAGAAGGCTTTTTATCACAGGACAAGAAACCAGCCCTCAACAACTTAACCGGCAGAAAATATTTTTTTGAAAAAATCCCTAAGCCCCGGGGTCACAATTTCCGCAAAAATCTGACTTTTGGCAATTCACTCAAAAATGGTGCCAAAAGCTTGAAAATGCTCTCCTGAAAGGTTTGGCACCCGAAACAGAAGGCTTTTTATCCCAGGACAAGAAATCAGCCCTCAAAAACTTAACCGGCAGAAAATATTTTTTTGAAAAAATCCCTAAGCCCCGGGGTCACAATTTCCGCAAAAATCTGACTTTTGGCAATTCACTCAAAAATAGTGCCAAAACCTTGAAAATGCTCCCCTGAAAGCTTTGGCGATGGAAACAGAAGGCTTTTTATCCCAGGACAAGAAATCAGCCCTCAAAAACTTAACCGGCAGAAAATATTTTTTTGAAAAAATCCCTAAGCCCCGGGGTCACAATTTCAGCAAAAATCTGACTTTTGGCAATTCACTCAAAAATAGTGCCAAAAGCTTGCAAATGCTCCCCTGAAAGCTTTGACGATGGAAACAGAAGGCTTTTTATCCCAGGACAAGAAATCAGCCCTCAACAACTTAACCGACAGAAAATATTTTTTTGAAAAAATCTTTAAGCCCCGGGGTCACAATTTCCGCAAAAATCTGACTTTTGGCAATTCACTCAAAAATGGTACCAAAAGTTAGAAAATGCTCTCCTAAAAGGTTTGGCACTTGAAACAGAAGGCTTTTTATCCCAGGACAAGAAATCAGCCCTCAAAAACTTAACCGGCAGAAAATATTTTTTTGAAAAAATCCCTAAGCCCCGGGGTCACAATTTCAGCAAAAATCTGACTTTTGGCAATTCACTCAGACATGGTGCTAAAAGGTTGAAAATGCTCCCCTGAAAGCTTTGACGATGGAAACAGAAGGCTTTTTATCCCAGGACAAGAAATCAGCCCTCAACAACTTAACCGGCATAAAATATTTTTTTGAAAAAATCTTTAAGCCCCGGGGTCACAATTTCCGCAAAAATCTGACTTTTGGCAATTCACTCAAAAATGGTGCCAAAAGCTTGAAAATGCTCTCTTGAAAGGTTTGGCACTCGAAACAGAAGGCTTTTTATCCCAGGACAAGAAATCAGCCCTCAAAAACTTAACCGGCAGAAAATATTTTTTTGAAAAAATCCCTAAGCCCCAGGGTCACAATTTCCGCAAAAATCTGACTTTTGGCAATTCACTCAAAAATGGTGCCAAAAGCTTGAAAATGCTCTCCTGAAAGGTTTGGCACCCGAAACAGAAGGCTTTTTATCCCAGGACAAGAAATCAGCCCTCAAAAACTTAACCGGCAGAAAATATTTTTTTGAAAAAATCCCTAAGCCCCGGGGTCACAATTTCCGCAAAAATCTGACTTTTGGCAATTCACTCAAAAATAGTGCCAAAAGCTTGAAAATGCTCTCCTGAAAGGTTTGGCACTCGAAACAGAAGGCTTTTTATCCCAGGCCAAGAAATTAGCCCTCAAAAACGTAACCGGCAGAAAATATTTTTTTGAAAAAATCCCTAAGCCCCGGGATCACAATTTCCGCAAAAATTTGACTTTTGGCAATTAACTCAAAAATGGTGCCAAAAGCTTGAAAATGCTCCCCTGAAAGGTTTGGCATTCGAAACAGAAGGCTTTTTATCCCAGGACAAGAAATCAGCCCTCAAAAACTTCCAGGACAAGAAATCAGCCCTCAAAAACTTAACCGGCAGAAAATATTTTTTTGAAAAAAGCCCCGGGGTCACAATTTCTGCAAAAATCTGACTTTTGGCAATTCACTCAAAAATGGTGCCAAAAGCTTGAAAATGCTCTACTGAAAGGTTTGGCACTCGGAACTGAAGGCTTATTATCCCAGGACAAGAAATCAGCCCTCAAAAACTTAACCGGCAGAAAATATTTTTTTGAAAAAATCCCTAAGCCCCGGGGTCACAATTTCCGCAAAAATCTGACTTTTGGCAATTCACTCAAAAATGGTGCCAAAAGCTTGAAAATGCTCCCCTGAAAGCTTTCGCGATGGAAACAGAAGGCTTTTTATCCCAGGACAAGAAATCAGCCCTCAAAAACTTAACCGGAAGAAAATATTTTTTTGAAAAAATCCCTAAGCCCCGGGGTCACAATTTCCGCAAAAATCTGACTTTTGGCAATTCACTCAAAAATGGTGCCAAAAGCTTTAAAATGCTCCCCTGAAAGCTTTGGCGATGGAAACAGAAGGCTTTTTATGCCAGGACAAGAAATCAGCCCTCAAAAACTTAACCGGCAGAAAATATTTTTTTGAAAAAATCCCTAAGCCCCGGGGTCACAATTTCCGCAAAAATCTGACTTTTGGCAATTCACTCAAAAATGGTGCCAAAAGCTTTAAAATGCTCCCCTGAAAGATTTGGCGATGGAAACAGAAGGCTTTTTATGCCAGGACAAGAAATCAGCCCTCAAAAACTTAACCGGCAGAAAATATTTTTTTGAAAAAATCCCTAAGCCCCGGGGTCACAATTTCCGCAAAAATCTGACTTTTGGCAATTCACTCAAAAATAGTGCCAAAAGCTTGGAAATGCTCCCCTGAAAGATTTGGCACTCGAAACAGAAGGCTTTTTATCCCAGGACAAGAAATCAGCCATCAAAAACTTAACCGGCAGAAAATATTTTTTTGAAAAAATCCCTAAGCCCCGGGGTCACAATTTCCGCAAAAATATGACTTTTGGCAATTCACTCAAAAATGGTGCCAAAAGCTAGAAAATGCTCTCCTGAAAGGTTTGGCACTTGAAACAGAAGGCTTTTTATCCCAGGACAAGAAATCAGCCCTCAAAAACTTAACCGGCAGAAAATATTTTTTTGAAAAAATCCCTAAGCCCCGGGGTCACAATTTCCGCGAAAATCTGACTTTTGGCAATTCACTCAAAAATAGTGCCAAAAGCTTGAAAATGCTCTCCTGAAAGATTTGGCACTCGAAACAGAAGGCTTTTTATCCCAGGACAAGAAATCAGCCCTCAAAAACTTAACCGGCAGAAAATATTTTTTTGAAAAAATCCCTAAGCCCCGGGGTCACAATTTCCGCAAAAATCTGACTTTTGGCAATTCACTCAAAAATAGTGCCAAAAGCTTGAAAATGCTCCCCTGAAAGCTTTGGCGATGGAAACACAAGGCTTTTTATCCCAGGACAAGAAAGCAGCCCTCAAAAACTTAACCGGCAGAAAATATTTTTTTGAAAAAATCCCTAAGCCCCGGGGTCACAATTTCCGCAAAAATCTGACTTTTGGCAATTCACTCAAAAATGGTGCCAAAAGCTTGAAAATGCTCCCCTGAAAGCTTTGGCGATGGAAACAGAAGGCTTTTTATCCCAGGACAAGAAATCAGCCCTCAAAAACTTAACCGGCAGAAAATATTTTTTTGAAAAAATCCCTAAGCCCCGGCGTCACAATTTCCGCAAAAATCTGACTTTTGGCAATTCACTCAAAAATGGTGCCAAAAGCTTGAAAATGCTCTTTTGAAAGGTTTGGCACTCGAAACAGAAGGCTTTTTATCACAGGACAAGAAATCAGCCCTCAAAATCCTATCCGGCAGAAAATATTTTTTTGAAAAAATCCCTAAGCCCCGGGGTCACAATTTCAGCAAAAATCTGACTTTTGGCAATTCACTCAGACATGGTGCCAAAAGCTTGAAAATGCTCCCCTGAAAGCTTTGGCGATGGAAACAGAAGGCTTTTTATCCCAGGACAAGAAATCAGCCCTCAAAAACTTAACCGGCAGAAAATATTATTTTGAAAAAATCCCTAAGCCCCGGGGTCACAATTTCAGCAAAAATCTGACTTTTGGCAATTCACTCAGACATGGTGCCAAAAGCTTGAAAATGCTCTCCTGAAAGTTTGGCACTCGAAACAGAAGGCTTTTTATCCCAGGACAAGAAATCAGCCCTCAAAAACTTAACCGGCAGAAAATATTTTTTTGAAAAAATCCCTAAGCCCCGGGGTCACAATTTCCGCAAAAATCTGACTTTTGGGAATTCACTCAAAAATGGTGCCAAAAGCTTGAAAATGCTCTATTGAAAGGTTTGGCACTCGAAACAGAAGGCTTTTTATCACAGGACAAGAAATCAGCCCTCAAAAACCTATCCGGCAGAAAATATTTTTTTGAAACAATCCCTAAGCCCCGGGGTCACAATTTCAGCAAAAATCTGACTTTTGGCAATTCACTCAGACATGGTGCCAAAAGCTTTAAAATGCTCCTCTGAAAGCTTTGGCGATGGAAACAGAAGGCTTTTTATGCCAGGACAAGAAATCAGCCCTCAAAAACTTAACCGGCAGAAAATATTTTTTTGAAAAAATCCCTAAGCCCCGGGGTCACAATTTCCGCAAAAATCTGACTTTTGGCAATTCACTCAAAAATAGTGCCAAAAGCTTGAAAATGCTCCCCTGAAAGCTTTGGCGATGGAAACACAAGGCTTTTTATCCCAGGACAAGAAAGCAGCCCTCAAAAACTTAACCGGCAGAAAATATTTTTTTGAAAAAATCCCTAAGCCCCGGGGTCACAATTTCCGCAAAAATCAGACTTTTGGCAATTCACTCAAAAATGGTGCCAAAAGCTTGAAAATGCTCCCCTGAAAGCTTTGGCGATGGAAACAGAAGGCTTTTTATCCCAGGACAAGAAATCAGCCCTCAAAAACTTAACCGTCAGAAAATATTTTTTTGAAAAAATCCCTAAGCCCCGGGGTCACAATTTCAGCAAAAATCTGACTTTTGGCAATTCACTCAGACATGGTGCCAAAAGCTTGAAAATGCTCTCCTGAAAGTTTGGCACTCGAAACAGAAGGCTTTTTATCCCAGGACAAGAAATCAGCCCTCAAAAACTTAACCGGCAGAAAATATTTTTTTGAAAAAATCCCTAAGCCCCGGGGTCACAATTTCCGCAAAAATCTGACTTTTGGCAATTCACTCAAAAATGGTGCCAAAAGCTTGAAAATGCTCCCTTGAAAGGTTTGGCACTCGAAACAGAAGTCTTTTTATCACAGGACAAGAAATCAGCCCTCAAAAACCTATCCGGCAGAAAATATTTTTTTGAAAAAATCCCTAAGCCCCGGGGTCACAATTTCAGCAAAAATCTGACTTTTGGCAATTCACTCAGACATGGTGCCAAAAGCTTGAAAATGCTCCCCTGAAAGCTTTGGCGATGGAAACAGAAGGCTTTTTATCCCAGGACAAGAAATCAGCCCTCAAAAACTTAACCAGCAGAAAATATTTTTTTGAAAAAATCCCTAAGCCCCGGGGTCACAATTTCACCAAAAATCTGACTTTTGGCAATTCACTCAGACATGGTGCCAAAAGCTTGAAAATGCTCCCCTGAAAGCTTTGGCGATGGAAACAGAAGGCTTTTTATCCCAGGACAAGAAACCAGCCCTCAACAACTTAACCGGCAGAAAAATTTTTTTTGAAAAAATCCCTAAGCCCCGGGGTCACAATTTCCGCAAAAATCTGACATTTGGCAATTCACTCAAAAATGGTGCCAAAAGCTTGAAAATGCTCTCCTGAAAGGTTTGACACTCGAAACAGAAGGCTTTTTATCCCAGGACAAGAAATCAGCCCTCAAAAACTTAACCGGCAGAAAATATTTTTTTGAAAAAATCCCTAAGCCCCGGGGTCACAATTTCCGCAAAAATCTGACTTTTGGCAATTCACTCAAAAATGGTGCCAAAAGCTTTAAAATGCTCCTCTGAAAGCTTTGGCGATGGAAACAGAAGGCTTTTTATGCCAGGACAAGAAATCAGCCCTCAAAAACTTAACCGGCAGAAAATATTTTTTTGAAAAAATCCCTAATCCCCGGGGTCACAATTTCCGCAAAAATCTGACTTTTGGCAATTCACTCAAAAATAGTGCCAAAAGCTTGAAAATGCTCCCCTGAAAGCTTTGGCGATGGAAACACAAGGCTTTTTATCCCAGGACAAGAAAGCAGCCCTCAAAAACTTAACCGGCAGAAAATATTTTTTTGAAAAAATCCCTAAGCCCCGGGGTCACAATTTCCGCAAAAATCTGACTTTTGGCAATTCACTCAAAAATGGTGCCAAAAGCTTGAAAATGCTCCCCTGAAAGCTTTGGCGATGGAAACAGAAGGCTTTTTATCCCAGGACAAGAAATCAGCCCTCAAAAACTTAACCGGCAGAAAATATTTTTTTGAAAAAATCCCTAAGCCCCGGGGTCACAATTTCAGCAAAAATCTGACTTTTGGCAATTCACTCAGACATGGTGCCAAAAGCTTGAAAATGCTCTCCGGAAAGTTTGGCACTCGAAACAGAAGGCTTTTTATCCCAGGACAAGAAATCAGCCCTCAAAAACTTAACCGGCAGAAAATATTTTTTTGAAAAAATCCCTAAGCCCCGGGGTCACAATTTCCGCAAAAATCTGACTTTTGGCAATTCACTCAAAAATGGTGCCAAAAGCTTGAAAATGCTCCCTTGAAAGGTTTGGCACTCGAAACAGAAGGCTTTTTATCACAGGACAAGAAATCAGCCCTCAAAAACCTATCCGGCAGAAAATATTTTTTTGAAAAAATCCCTAAGCCCCGGGGTCACAATTTCAGCAAAAATCTGACTTTTGGCAATTCACTCAGACATGGTGCCAAAAGCTTGAAAATGCTCCCCTGAAAGCTTTGGCGATGGAAACAGAAGGCTTTTTATCCCAGGACAAGAAATCAGCCCTCAAAAACTTAACCGGCAGAAAATATTATTTTGAAAAAATCCCTAAGCCCCGGGGTCACAATTTCAGCAAAAATCTGACTTTTGGCAATTCACTCAGACATGGTGCCAAAAGCTTGAAAATGCTCTCCTGAAAGTTTGGCACTCGAAACAGAAGGCTTTTTATCCCAGGACAAGAAATCAGCCCTCAAAAACTTAACCGGCAGAAAATATTTTTTTGAAAAAATCCCTAAGCCCCGGGGTCACAATTTCCGCAAAAATCTGACTTTTGGGAATTCACTCAAAAATGGTGCCAAAAGCTTGAAAATGCTCTATTGAAAGGTTTGGCACTCGAAACAGAAGGCTTTTTATCACAGGACAAGAAATCAGCCCTCAAAAACCTATCCGGCAGAAAATATTTTTTTGAAACAATCCCTAAGCCCCGGGGTCACAATTTCAGCAAAAATCTGACTTTTGGCAATTCACTCAGACATGGTGCCAAAAGCTTTAAAATGCTCCTCTGAAAGCTTTGGCGATGGAAACAGAAGGCTTTTTATGCCAGGACAAGAAATCAGCCCTCAAAAACTTAACCGGCAGAAAATATTTTTTTGAAAAAATCCCTAAGCCCCGGGGTCACAATTTCCGCAAAAATCTGACTTTTGGCAATTCACTCAAAAATGGTGCCAAAAGCTTGAAAATGCTCCCCTGAAAGCTTTGGCGATGGAAACAGAAGGCTTTTTATCCCAGGACAAGAAATCAGCCCTCAAAAACTTAACCGGCAGAAAATATTTTTTTGAAAAAATCCCTAAGCCCCGGGGTCACAATTTCAGCAAAAATCTGACTTTTGGCAATTCACTCAGACATGGTGCCAAAAGCTTGAAAATGCTCTCCTGAAAGTTTGGCACTCGAAACAGAAGGCTTTTTATCCCAGGACAAGAAATCAGCCCTCAAAAACTTAACCGGCAGAAAATATTTTTTTGAAAAAATCCCTAAGCCCCGGGGTCACAATTTCCGCAAAAATCTGACTTTTGGCAATTCACTCAAAAATAGTGCCAAAAGCTTGAAAATGCTCCCTTGAAAGGTTTGGCACTCGAAACAGAAGGCTTTTTATCACAGGACAAGAAATCAGCCCTCAAAAACCTATCCGGCAGAAAATATTTTTTTGAAAAAATCCCTAAGCCCCGGGGTCACAATTTCAGCAAAAATCTGACTTTTGGCAATTCACTCAGACATGGTGCCAAAAGCTTGAAAATGCTCCCCTGAAAGCTTTGGCGATGGAAACAGAAGGCTTTTTATCCCAGGACAAGAAATCAGCCCTCAAAAACTTAACCAGCAGAAAATATTTTTTTGAAAAAATCCCTAAGCCCCGGGGTCACAATTTCACCAAAAATCTGACTTTTGGCAATTCACTCAGACATGGTGCCAAAAGCTTGAAAATGCTCCCCTGAAAGCTTTGGCGATGGAAACAGAAGGCTTTTTATCCCAGGACAAGAAACCAGCCCTCAACAACTTAACCGGCAGAAAAAATTTTTTTGAAAAAATCCCTAAGCCCCGGGGTCACAATTTCCGCAAAAATCTGACATTTGGCAATTCACTCAAAAATGGTGCCAAAAGCTTGAAAATGCTCTCCTGAAAGGTTTGACACTCGAAACAGAAGGCTTTTTATCCCAGGACAAGAAATCAGCCCTCAAAAACTTAACCGGCAGAAAATATTTTTTTGAAAAAATCCCTAAGCCCCGGGGTCACAATTTCCGCAAAAATCTGACTTTTGGCAATTCACTCAAAAATGGTGCCAAAAGCTTTAAAATGCTCCTCTGAAAGCTTTGGCGATGGAAACAGAAGGCTTTTTATGCCAGGACAAGAAATCAGCCCTCAAAAACTTAACCGGCAGAAAATATTTTTTTTGAAAAAATCCCTAATCCCCGGGGTCACAATTTCCGCAAAAATCTGACTTTTGGCAATTCACTCAAAAATAGTGCCAAAAGCTTGAAAATGCTCCCCTGAAAGCTTTGGCGATGGAAACACAAGGCTTTTTATCCCAGGACAAGAAAGCAGCCCTCAAAAACTTAACCGGCAGAAAATATTTTTTTGAAAAAATCCCTAAGCCCCGGGGTCACAATTTCCGCAAAAATCTGACTTTTGGCAATTCACTCAAAAATGGTGCCAAAAGCTTGAAAATGCTCCCCTGAAAGCTTTGGCGATGGAAACAGAAGGCTTTTTATCCCAGGACAAGAAATCAGCCCTCAAAAACTTAACCGGCAGAAAATATTTTTTTGAAAAAATCCCTAAGCCCCGGGGTCACAATTTCAGCAAAAATCTGACTTTTGGCAATTCACTCAGACATGGTGCCAAAAGCTTGAAAATGCTCTCCTGAAAGTTTGGCACTCGAAACAGAAGGCTTTTTATCCCAGGACAAGAAATCAGCCCTCAAAAACTTAACCGGCAGAAAATATTTTTTTGAAAAAATCCCTAAGCCCCGGGGTCACAATTTCCGCAAAAATCTGACTTTTGGCAATTCACTCAAAAATGGTGCCAAAAGCTTGAAAATGCTCCCTTGAAAGGTTTGGCACTCGAAACAGAAGGCTTTTTATCACAGGACAAGAAATCAGCCCTCAAAAACCTATCCGGCAGAAAATATTTTTTTGAAAAAATCCCTAAGCCCCGGGGTCACAATTTCAGCAAAAATCTGACTTTTGGCAATTCACTCAGACATGGTGCCAAAAGCTTGAAAATGCTCCCCTGAAAGCTTTGGCGATGGAAACAGAAGGCTTTTTATCCCAGGACAAGAAATCAGCCCTCAAAAACTTAACCAGCAGAATATATTTTTTTGAAAAAATCCCTAAGCCCCGGGGTCACAATTTCACCAAAAATCTGACTTTTGGCAATTCACTCAGACATGGTGCCAAAAGCTTGAAAATGCTCCCCTGAAAGCTTTGGCGATGGAAACAGAAGGCTTTTTATCCCAGGACAAGAAACCAGCCCTCAACAACTTAACCGGCAGAAAAAAATTTTTTGAAAAAATCCCTAAGCCCCGGGGTCACAATTTCCGCAAAAATCTGACATTTGGCAATTCACTCAAAAATGGTGCCAAAAGCTTGAAAATGCTCTCCTGAAAGGTTTGACACTCGAAACAGAAGGCTTTTTATCCCAGGACAAGAAATCAGCCCTCAAAAACTTAACCGGCAGAAAATATTTTTTTGAAAAAATCCCTAAGCCCCGGGGTCACAATTTCCGCAAAAATCTGACTTTTGGCAATTCACTCAAAAATGGTGCCAAAAGCTTGAAAATGCTCTCCTGAAAGGTTTGGCACTCGAAACAGAAGGCTTTTTATGCCAGGACAAGAAATCAGCCCTCAAAAACTTAACCGGCAGAAAATATTTTTTTTGAAAAAATCCCTAAGCCCCGGGGTCACAATTTCCGCGAAAATCTGACTTTTGTCAATTCACTCAAAAATAGTGCCAAAAGCTTGAAAATGCTCTCCTGAAAGATTTGGCACTCGAAACAGAAGGCTTTTTATCCCAGGACAAGAAATCAGCCCTCAAAAACTTAACCGGTAGAAAATATTTTTTTGAAAAAATCCCTAAGCCCCGGGGTCACAATTTCCGCAAAAATCTGACTTTTGGCAATTCACTCAAAAATAGTGCCAAAAGCTTGAAAATGCTCCCCTGAAAGCTTTGGCGATGGAAACAGAAGGCTTTTTATCCCAGGACAAGAAATCAGCCCTCAAAAACTTAACCGGCAGAAAATATTTTTTTGAAAAAATCCCTAAGCCCCGGGGTCACAATTTCAGCAAAAATCTGACTTTTGGCAATTCACTCAGACATGGTGCCAAAAGCTTGAAAATGCTCCCCTGAAAGCTTTGGCGATGGAAACAGAAGGCTTTTTATCCCAGGACAAGAAATCAGCCCTCAAAAACTTAACCGGCAGAAAATATTTTTTTGAAAAAATCCCTAAGCCCCGGGGTCACAATTTCCGCAAAAATCTGACTTTTGGCAATTCACTCAAAAATGGTGCCAAAAGCTTGAAAATGCTCTCCTGAAAGGTTTGGCACTCGAAACAGAAGGCTTTTTATGCCAGGACAAGAAATCAGCCCTCAAAAACTTAACCGGCAGAAAATATTTTTTTTGAAAAAATCCCTAAGCCCCGGGGTCACAATTTCCGCGAAAATCTGACTTTTGGCAATTCACTCAAAAATAGTGCCAAAAGCTTGAAAATGCTCTCCTGAAAGATTTGGCACTCGAAACAGAAGGCTTTTTATCCCAGGACAAGAAATCAGCCCTCAAAAACTTAACCGGTAGAAAATATTTTTTTGAAAAAATCCCTAAGCCCCGGGGTCACAATTTCCGCAAAAATCTGACTTTTGGCAATTCACTCAAAAATAGTGCCAAAACCTTGAAAATGCTCCCCTGAAAGCTTTGGCGATGGAAACAGAAGGCTTTTTATGCCAGGACAAGAAATCAACCCTCAAAAACTTAACCGGCAGAAAATATTTTTTTGAAAAAATCCCTAAGCCCCGGGGTCACAATTTCCGCAAAAATCTGACTTTTGGCAATTCACTCAAAAATAGTGCCAAAAGCTTGAAAATGCTCTCCTGAAAGATTTGGCACTCGAAACAGAAGGCTTTTTATCCCAGGACAAGAAATCAGCCCTCAAAAACTTAACCGGCAGAAAATATTTTTTTGAAAAAATCCCTAAGCCCCGGGGTCACAATTTCCGCAAAAATCTGACTTTTGGCAATTCACTCAAAAATGGTGCCAAAAGCTTGAAAATGCTCCCTTGAAAGGTTTGGCATTCGAAACAGAAGGCTTTTTATGCCAGGACAAGAAATCAGCCCTCAAAAACTTAACCGGCAGAAAATATTTTTTTGAAAAAATCCCTAAGCCCCGGGGTCACAATTTCCGCAAAAATCTGACTTTTGGCAATTCACTCAAAAATGGTGCCAAAAGCTTGAAAATGCTCCCCTGAAAGCTTTGGCGATGGAAACAGAAGGCTTTTTATCCCAGGACAAGAAATCAGCCCTCAAAAACTTAACCGGCAGAAAATATTTTTTTGAAAAAATCCCTAAGCCCCGGGGTCACAATTTCAGCAAAAATCTGACTTTTGGCAATTCACTCAGACATGGTGCCAAAAGCTTGAAAATGCTCCCCTGAAAGCTTTGGCGATGGAAACAGAAGGCTTTTTATCCCAGGACAAGAAATCAGCCCTCAAAAACTTAACCGGCAGAAAATATTTTTTTGAAAAAATCCCTAAGCCCCGGGGTCACAATTTCCGCAAAAATCTGACTTTTGGCAATTCACTCAAAAATGGTGCCAAAAGCTTGAAAATGCTCTCCTGAAAGGTTTGGCACTCGAAACAGAAGGCTTTTTATGCCAGGACAAGAAATCAGCCCTCAAAAACTTAACCGGCAGAAAATATTTTTTTTGAAAAAATCCCTAAGCCCCGGGGTCACAATTTCCGCGAAAATCTGACTTTTGGCAATTCACTCAAAAATAGTGCCAAAAGCTTGAAAATGCTCCCCTGACAGGTTTGGCACTCGAAACAGAAGGCTTTTTATCCCAGGACAAGAAATCAGCCCTCAAAAACTTAACCGGTAGAAAATATTTTTTTGAAAAAATCCCTAAGCCCCGGGGTCACAATTTCCGCAAAAATCTGACTTTTGGCAATTCACTCAAAAATAGTGCCAAAACCTTGAAAATGCTCCCCTGAAAGCTTTGGCGATGGAAACAGAAGGCTTTTTATGCCAGGACAAGAAATCAGCCCTCAAAAACTTAACCGGCAGAAAATATTTTTTTGAAAAAATCCCTAAGCCCCGGGGTCACAATTTCCGCAAAAATCTGACTTTTGGCAATTCACTCAAAAATAGTGCCAAAAGCTTGAAAATGCTCTCCTGAAAGATTTGGCACTCGAAACAGAAGGCTTTTTATCCCAGGACAAGAAATCAGCCCTCAAAAACTTAACCGGCAGAAAATATTTTTTTGAAAAAATCCCTAAGCCCCGGGGTCACAATTTCCGCAAAAATCTGACTTTTGGCAATTCACTCAAAAATGGTGCCAAAAGCTTGAAAATGCTCCCTTGAAAGGTTTGGCATTCGAAACAGAAGGCTTTTTATGCCAGGACAAGAAATCAGCCCTCAAAAACTTAACCGGCAGAAAATATTTTTTTGAAAAAATCCCTAAGCCCCGGGGTCACAATTTCCGCAAAAATCTGACTTTTGGCAATTCACTCAAAAATGGTGCCAAAAGCTTGAAAATGCTCTATTGAAAGGTTTGGCACTCGAAACAGAAGGCTTTTTATCACAGGACAAGAAATCAGCCCTCAAAAACCTATCCGGCAGAAAATATTTTTTTGAAAAAATCCCTAAGCCCCGGGGTCACAATTTCAGCAAAAATCTGACTTTTGGCAATTCACTCAGACATGGTGCCAAAAGCTTGAAAATGCTCCCCTGAAAGCTTTGGCGATGGAAACAGAAGGCTTTTTATCCCAGGACAAGAAATCAGCCCTCAAAAACTTAACCAGCAGAAAATATTTTTTTGAAAAAATCCCTAAGCCCCGGGGTCACAATTTCACCAAAAATCTGACTTTTGGCAATTGACTCAGACATGGTGCCAAAAGCTTGAAAATGCTCTACTAAAAGGTTTGGCACTCGAAACAGAAGGCTTTTTATCCCAGGACAAGAAATCAGCCCTCAAAAACTTAACCGGCAGAAAATATTTTTTTGAAAAAATCCCTAAGCCCCGGGGTCACAATTTCCGCAAAAATCTGACTTTTGGCAATTCACTCAAAAATGGTGCCGAAAGCTTGAAAATGCTCTACTGAAAGGTTTGGCACTCGAAACAGAAGGCTTTTTATCCCAGGACAAGAAATCAGCCCTCAAAAACTTAACCGGCACAAAATATTTTTTTGAAAAAATCCCTCAGCCCCGGGGTCACAACTTCAGCAAAAATCTGACTTTTGGCAATTCACTCAAAAATGGTGCCAAAAGCTTGAAAATGCTCTCCTGAAAGGTTTGTCACTCGAAACAGAAGGCTTTTTATCCCAGGACAAGAAATCAGCCCTCAAAAACTTAACCGGCAGAAAATATTTTTTTGAAAAAATCCCTAAGCCCAGGGTCACAATTTCCGCAAAAATCTGACTTTTGGCAATTCACTCAAAAATGGTGCTAAAAGCTTGAAAATGCTCTCCTGAAAGGTTTGGCACTCGAAACAGAAGGCTTTTTATCCCAGGACAAGAAATCAGCCCTCAAAAACTTAACCGGCAGAAAATATTTTTTTGAAAAAATCCCAAAGCCCCGTGGTCAAAATTTCAGCAAAAATCTGACTTTTGGCAATTCACTCAAAAATGGTGCCAAAAGCTTGAAAATGCTCCCCTGAAAGCTTTGGCGATGGAAACAGAAGGCTTTTTATCCCAGGACAAGAAATCAGCCCTCAAAAACTTAACCGGCAGAAAATATTTTTTTGAAAAAATCCCTAAGCCCCGGGGTCACAATTTCAGCAAAAATCTGACTTTTGGCAATTCACTCAAAAATAGTGCCAAAAGCTTGAAAATGCTCTCCTGAAAGTTTGGCACTCGAAACAGAAGGCTTTTTATCCCAGGACAAGAAATCAGCCCTCAAAAACTTAACCGGCAGAAAATATTTTTTTGATAAAATCCCTAAGCCCCGGGGTCACAATTTCCGCAAAAATCTGACTTTTGGCAATTCACTCAAAAATAGTGCCAAAAGCTTGAAAATGCTCTCCTGAAAGGTTTGGCACTCGAAACAGAAGGTTTTTTATCCCAGGACAAGAAATCAGCCCTCAAAAACTTAACCGGCAGAAAATATTTTTTTGAAAAAATCCCTAAGCCCCGGGGTCACAATTTCCGCAAAAATCTGACTTTTGGCAATTCACTCAAAAATGGTGCCAAAAGCTTGAAAATGCTCTACTGAAAGGTTTGGCACTCGAAACAGAAGGCTTTTTCTCCCAGGACAAGAAATCAGCCCTCAAAAACTTAACCGGCACAAAATATTTTTTTGAAAAAATCCCTCAGCCCCGGGGTCACAACTTCAGCAAAAATCTGACTTTTGGCAATTCACTCAAAAATGTTGCCAAAAGCTTGAAAATGCTCTCCTGAAAGGTTTGTCACTCGAAACAGAAGGCTTTTTATCCCAGGACAAGAAATCAGCCCTCAAAAACTTAACCGGCAGAAAATATTTTTTTGAAAATATCCCTAAGCCCCGGGGTCACAATTTCAGCAAAAATCTGACTTTTGGCAATTCACTCAGACATGGTGCCAAAAGCTTGAAAATGCTCCCCTGAAAGCTTTGGCGATGGAAACAGAAGGCTTTTTATCCCAGGACAAGAAATCAGCCCTCAAAAACTTAACCAGCAGAAAATATTTTTTTGAAAAAATCCCTAAGCCCCGGGGTCACAATTTCACCAAAAATCTGACTTTTGGCAATTCACTCAGACATGGTGCCAAAAGCTTGAAAATGCTCTACTAAAAGGTTTGGCACTCGAAACAGAAGGCTTTTTATCCCAGGACAAGAAATCAGCCCTCGAAAACTTAACCGGCAGAAAATATTTTTTTGAAAAAATCCCTAAGCCCCGGGGTCACAATTTCCGCAAAAATCTGACTTTTGGCAATTCACTCAAAAATGGTGCCGAAAGCTTGAAAATGCTCTACTGAAAGGTTTGGCACTCGAAACAGAAGGCTTTTTATCCCAGGACAAGAAATCAGCCCTCAAAAACTTAACCGGCACAAAATATTTTTTTGAAAAAATCCCTCAGCCCCGGGGTCACAACTTCAGCAAAAATCTGACTTTTGGCAATTCACTCAAAAATGGTGCCAAAAGCTTGAAAATGCTCTCCTGAAAGGTTTGTCACTCGAAACAGAAGGCTTTTTATCCCAGGACAAGAAATCAGCCCTCAAAAACTTAACCGGCAGAAAATATTTTTTTGAAAAAATCCCTAAGCCCAGGGTCACAATTTCCGCAAAAATCTGACTTTTGGCAATTCACTCAAAAATGGTGCTAAAAGCTTGAAAATGCTCTCCTGAAAGGTTTGGCACTCGAAACAGAAGGCTTTTTATCCCAGGACAAGAAATCAGCCCTCAAAAACTTAACCGGCAGAAAATATTTTTTTGAAAAAATCCCAAAGCCCCGTGGTCAAAATTTCAGCAAAAATCTGACTTTTGGCAATTCACTCAAAAATGGTGCCAAAAGCTTGAAAATGCTCCCCTGAAAGCTTTGGCGATGGAAACAGAAGGCTTTTTATCCCAGGACAAGAAATCAGCCCTCAAAAACTTAACCGGCAGAAAATATTTTTTTGAAAAAATCCCTAAGCCCCGGGGTCACAATTTCAGCAAAAATCTGACTTTTGGCAATTCACTCAAAAATAGTGCCAAAAGCTTGAAAATGCTCTCCTGAAAGTTTGGCACTCGAAACAGAAGGCTTTTTATCCCAGGACAAGAAATCAGCCCTCAAAAACTTAACCGGCAGAAAATATTTTTTTGATAAAATCCCTAAGCCCCGGGGTCACAATTTCCGCAAAAATCTGACTTTTGGCAATTCACTCAAAAATAGTGCCAAAAGCTTGAAAATGCTCTCCTGAAAGGTTTGGCACTCGAAACAGAAGGTTTTTTATCCCAGGACAAGAAATCAGCCCTCAAAAACTTAACCGGCAGAAAATATTTTTTTGAAAAAATCCCTAAGCCCCGGGGTCACAATTTCCGCAAAAATCTGACTTTTGGCAATTCACTCAAAAATGGTGCCAAAAGCTTGAAAATGCTCTACTGAAAGGTTTGGCACTCGAAACAGAAGGCTTTTTCTCCCAGGACAAGAAATCAGCCCTCAAAAACTTAACCGGCACAAAATATTTTTTTGAAAAAATCCCTCAGCCCCGGGGTCACAACTTCAGCAAAAATCTGACTTTTGGCAATTCACTCAAAAATGTTGCCAAAAGCTTGAAAATGCTCTCCTGAAAGGTTTGTCACTCGAAACAGAAGGCTTTTTATCCCAGGACAAGAAATCAGCCCTCAAAAACTTAACCGGCAGAAAATATTTTTTTGAAAATATCCCTAAGCCCCAGGGTCACAATTTCCGCAAAAATCTGACTTTTGGCAATTCACTCAAAAATGGTTCCAAAAGCTTGAAAATGCTCCCCTGAAAGCTTTGGCGATGGAAACACAAGGCTTTTTATCCCAGGACAAGAAACCAGCCCTCAAAAACTTAACCGGCAGAAAATATTTTTTTGAAAAAATCCCTAAGCCCCGGGGTCACAATCTCCGCAAAAATCTGACTTTTGGCAATTCACTCAAAAATGGTGCCAAAAGCTTGAAAATGCTCTCCTGAAAGGTTTGGCACTCGAAACAGAAGGCTTTTTATCCCAGGACAAGACATCAGCCCTCAAAAACTTAACCAGCAGAAAATATTTTTTTGAAAAAATCCCTAAGCCCCGGGGTCACAACTTCAGCAAAAATCTGACTTTTGGCAATTCACTCAAAAATGGTGCCAACAGCTTGAAAATGCTCTCCTGAAAGGTTTGGCACTCGAAACAGAAGGCTTTTTATCCCAGGACAAGAAATCAGCCCTCAAAAACTTAACCGGCAGAAAATATTTTTTTGAAAAAATCCCAAAGCCCCGGGGTCACAATTTCAACAAAAATCTGTCTTTTGGCAATTCACTCAAAAATGGTGCCAAAAGCTTGAAAATGCTCCCCTGAAAGCTAAGGCGATGGAAACAGAAGGCTTTTTATCCCAGGACAAGAAATCAGCCCTCAAAAACTTAACCGGCAGAAAATATTTTTTTGAAAAAATCCCTAAGCCCCGGGGTCACAATTTCCGCAAAAATCTGACTTTTGGCAATTCACTCAAAAATGGGACCAAAAGCTTTAAAATTCTCCCCTGAAAGCAATCAAGATGGAAACAGAAGGCTTTTTATCCTAGGACAAGAAACCAGCCCTCAAAAACCTAACCGGCAGAAAATATTTTTTTGAAAAAATCCCTAAGCCCCGGGGTCACAATTTCCGCAATAATCTGTCTTTTGGCAATTCACTCAAAAATGGTGCCAAAAGCTTGAAAATGCTCCCCTGAAAGCTTTGGCGATGGAAACAGAAGGCTTTTTATCCCAGGACAAGAAATCAGCCCTCAAAAACATAACCGGCAGAAAATATTTTTTTGAAAAAATCCCTAAGCCCCGGGGTCACAATTTCCGCAAAAATCTGACTTTTGGCAATTCACTCAAAAATAGTGCCAAAAGCTTGAAAATGCTCTCCTGAAAGGTTTGGCACTCGAAACAGAAGGCTTTTTATGCCAGGACAAGAAATCAGCCCTCAAAAACTTAACCGGCAGAAAATATTTTTTTGAAAAAATCCCTAAGCCCCGGGGTCACAATTTCAGCAAAAATCTGACTTTTGGCAATTCACTCAAAAATGGTGCCAAAAGCTTGAAAATGCTCCCCTGAAAGCTTTGGCGATGGAAACAGAAGGCTTTTTATCCCAGGACAAGAAATCAGCCCTCAAAAACTTAACCGGCAGAAAATATTTTTTTGAAAAAATCCCTAAGCCCCGGGGTCACAATTTCCGCAAAAATCTGACTTTTGGCAATTCACTCAAAAATAGTGCCAAAAGCTTGAAAATGCTCTCCTGAAAGGTTTGGCACTCGAAACAGAAGGCTTTTTATGCCAGGACAAGAAATCAGCCCTCAAAAACTTAACCGGCAGAAAATATTTTTTTGAAAAAATCCCTAAGCCCCGGGGTCACAATTTCCGCAAAAATCTGACTTTTGGCAATTCACTCAAAAATGGTGCCAAAAGCTTGAAAATGCTCTCCTGAAAGGTTTTTCACTCGAAACAGAAGGCTTTTTATCACAGGACAAGAAATCAGCCCTCAAAAACCTATCCGGCAGAAAATATTTTTTTGAAAAAATCCCTAAGCCCCGGGGTCACAATTTCAGCAAAAATCTGACTTTTGGCAATTCACTCAGACATGGTGCCAAAAGCTTGAAAATGCTCCCCTGAAAGCTTTGGCGATGGAAACAGAAGGCTTTTTATCCCAGGACAAGAAATCAGCCCTCAAAAACTTAACCGGCACAAAATATTTTTTTGAAAAAATCCCTAAGCCCCGGGGTCACAATTTCAGCAAAAATCTGACTTTTGGCAATTCACTCAAAAATGGTGCCAAAAGCTTGAAAATGCTCCCCTGAAAGCTAAGGCGATGGAAACAGAAGGCTTTTTATCCCAGGACAAGAAATCAGCCCTCAAAAACTTAACCGGCAGAAAATATTTTTTGAAAAAATCCCTAAGCCCCGGGGTCACAATTTCCGCAAAAATCTGACTTTTGGCAATTCACTCAAAAATGGGACCAAAAGCTTTAAAATTCTCCCCTGAAAGCAATCAAGATGGAAACAGAAGGCTTTTTATCCTAGGACAAGAAAACAGCCCTCAAAAACCTAACCGGCAGAAAATATTTTTTTGAAAAAATCCCTAAGCCCCGGGGTCACAATTTCCGCAAAAATCTGTCTTTTGGCAATTCACTCAAAAATGGTGCCAAAAGCTTGAAAATGCTCCCCTGAAAGCTTTGGCGATGGAAACAGAAGGCTTTTTATCCCAGGACAAGAAATCAGCCCTCAAAAACTTAACCGGCAGAAAATATTTTTTTGAAAAAATCCCTAAGCCCCGGGGTCACAATTTCCGCAAAAATCTGACTTTTGGCAATTCACTCAAAAATAGTGCCAAAAGCTTGAAAATGCTCTCCTGAAAGGTTTGGCACTCGAAACAGAAGGCTTTTTATGCCAGGACAAGAAATCAGCCCTCAAAAACTTAACCGGCAGAAAATATTTTTTTGAAAAAATCCCTAAGCCCCGGGGTCACAATTTCCGCAAAAATCTGACTTTTGGCAATTCACTCAAAAATGGTGCCAAAAGCTTGAAAATGCTCTCCTGAAAGGTTTGTCACTCGAAACAGAAGGCTTTTTATCACAGGACAAGAAATCAGCCCTCAAAAACCTATCCGGCAGAAAATATTTTTTTGAAAAAATCCCTAAGCCCCGGGGTCACAATTTCAGCAAAAATCTGACTTTTGGCAATTCACTCAGACATGGTGCCAAAAGCTTGAAAATGCTCCCCTGAAAGCTTTGGCGATGGAAACAGAAGGCTTTTTATCCCAGGACAAGAAATCAGCCCTCAAAAACTTAACCAGCAGAAAATATTTTTTTGAAAAAATCCCTAAGCCCCGGGGTCACAATTTCACCAAAAATCTGACTTTTGGCAATTCACTCAGACATGGTGCCAAAAGCTTGAAAATGCTCTACTAAAAGGTTTGGCACTCGAAACAGAAGGCTTTTTATCCCAGGACAAGAAATCAGCCCTCGAAAACTTAACCGGCAGAAAATATTTTTTTGAAAAAATCCCTAAGCCCCGGGGTCACAATTTCCGCAAAAATCTGACTTTTGGCAATTCACTCAAAAATGGTGCCGAAAGCTTGAAAATGCTCTACTGAAAGGTTTGGCACTCGAAACAGAAGGCTTTTTATCCCAGGACAAGAAATCAGCCCTCAAAAACTTAACCGGCACAAAATATTTTTTTGAAAAAATCCCTCAGCCCCGGGGTCACAACTTCAGCAAAAATCTGACTTTTGGCAATTCACTCAAAAATGGTGCCAAAAGCTTGAAAATGCTCTCCTGAAAGGTTTGTCACTCGAAACAGAAGGCTTTTTATGCCAGGACAAGAAATCAGCCCTCAAAAACTTAACCGGCAGAAAATATTTTTTTGAAAAAATCCCTAAGCCCAGGGTCACAATTTCCGCAAAAATCTGACTTTTGGCAATTCACTCAAAAATGGTGCCAAAAGCTTGAAAATGCTCTCCTGAAAGGTTTGTCACTCGAAACAGAAGGCTTTTTATCACAGGACAAGAAATCAGCCCTCAAAAACCTATCCGGCAGAAAATATTTTTTTGAAAAAATCCCTAAGCCCCGGGGTCACAATTTCAGCAAAAATCTGACTTTTGGCAATTCACTCAGACATGGTGCCAAAAGCTTGAAAATGCTCCCCTGAAAGCTTTGGCGATGGAAACAGAAGGCTTTTTATCCCAGGACAAGAAATCAGCCCTCAAAAACTTAACCAGCAGAAAATATTTTTTTGAAAAAATCCCTAAGCCCCGGGGTCACAATTTCACCAAAAATCTGACTTTTGGCAATTCACTCAGACATGGTGCCAAAAGCTTGAAAATGCTCTACTAAAAGGTTTGGCACTCGAAACAGAAGGCTTTTTATCCCAGGACAAGAAATCAGCCCTCGAAAACTTAACCGGCAGAAAATATTTTTTTGAAAAAATCCCTAAGCCCCGGGGTCACAATTTCCGCAAAAATCTGACTTTTGGCAATTCACTCAAAAATGGTGCCGAAAGCTTGAAAATGCTCTACTGAAAGGTTTGGCACTCGAAACAGAAGGCTTTTTATCCCAGGACAAGAAATCAGCCCTCAAAAACTTAACCGGCACAAAATATTTTTTTGAAAAAATCCCTCAGCCCCGGGGTCACAACTTCAGCAAAAATCTGACTTTTGGCAATTCACTCAAAAATGGTGCCAAAAGCTTGAAAATGCTCTCCTGAAAGGTTTGTCACTCGAAACAGAAGGCTTTTTATCCCAGGACAAGAAATCAGCCCTCAAAAACTTAACCGGCAGAAAATATTTTTTTGAAAAAATCCCTAAGCCCAGGGTCACAATTTCCGCAAAAATCTGACTTTTGGCAATTCACTCAAAAATGGTGCTAAAAGCTTGAAAATGCTCTCCTGAAAGGTTTGGCACTCGAAACAGAAGGCTTTTTATCCCAGGACAAGAAATCAGCCCTCAAAAACTTAACCGGCAGAAAATATTTTTTGAAAAAATCCCTAAGCCCCGGGGTCACAATTTCCGCAAAAATCTTACTTTTGGCAATTCACTCAAAAATGGGGCCAAAAGCTTTAAAATGCTCCCCTGAAAGCTTTCACGATGGAAACAGAAGGCTTTTTATCCTAGGACAAGAAACCAGCCCTCAAAAACCTAACCGGCAGAAAATATTTTTTTGAAAATATCCCTAAGCCCCGGGGTCACAATTTCAGCAAAAATCTGACTTTTGGCAATTCACTCAAAAATGGTGCCAAAAGCTTGAAAATGCTCTACTAAAAGGTATGGCACTCGAAACAGAAGGCTTTTTATCCCAGGACAAGAAATCAGCCCTCAAAAACTTAACCGGCAGAAAATATTTTTTTGAAAAAATCCCTAAGCCCCGGGGTCACAATTTCCGCAAAAATCTGACTTTTGGCAATTCACTCAAAAATGGTGCCAAAAGCTTGAAAATGCTCCCCTGAAAGCTTTGGCGATGGAAACAGAAGGCTTTTTTATCCCAGGACAAGAAATCAGCCCTCAAAAACTTAACCGGCAGAAAATATTTTTTTGAAAAAATCCCTAAGCCCCGGGGTCACAATTTCCGCAAAAATCTGACTTTTGGCAATTCACTCAAAAATGGTGCCAAAAGCTTGAAAATGCTCCCCTGAAAGCTTTGGTGATGGAAACAGAAGGATTTTTAAGCCAGGACAAGAAATCAGCCCTCAAAAACTTAAATGGCAGAAAATATTTTTTTGAAAAAATCCCTAAGCCCCGGGGTCACAATTTCCGCAAAAATCTGTCTTTTGGCAATTCACTCAAAAATGGTGCCAAAAGCTTGAAAATGCTCCCCTGAAAGCTTTGGCGATGGAAACAGAAGGCTTTTTATCCCAGGACAAGAAATCAGCCCTCAAAAACATAACCGGCAGAAAATATTTTTTTGAAAAAATCCCTAAGCCCCGGGGTCACAATTTCCGCAAAAATCTGACTTTTGGCAATTCACTCAAAAATAGTGCCAAAAGCTTGAAAATGCTCTCCTGAAAGTTTTGGCACTCGAAACAGAAGGCTTTTTATGCCAGGACAAGAAATCAGCCCTCAAAAACTTAACCGGCAGAAAATATTTTTTTGAAAAAATCCCTAAGCCCCGGGGTCACAATTTCCGCAAAAATCTAACTTTTCGCAATTCACTCAAAAATGGTGCCAAAAGCTTGAAAATGCTCCCCTGAAAGCTTTGGCGATGGAAACAGAAGGCTTTTTATCCCAGGACAAGAAATCAGCCCTCAAAAACTTAACCGGCAGAAAATATTTTTTTGAAAAAATCCCTAAGCCCCGGGGTCACAATTTCCGCAAAAATCTGACTTTTGGCAATTCACTCAAAAATAGTGCCAAAAGCTTGAAAATGCTCTCCTGAAAGGTTTGGCACTCGAAACAGAAGGCTTTTTATGCCAGGACAAGAAATCAGCCCTCAAAAACTTAACCGGCAGAAAATATTTTTTTGAAAAAATACCTAAGCCCCGGGGTCACAATTTCCGCAAAAATCTGACTTTTGGCAATTCACTCAAAAATAGTGCCAAAAGCTTGAAAATGCTCTCCTGAAAGGTTTGGCACTCGAAACAGAAGGCTTTTTATGCCAGGACAAGAAATCAGCCCTCAAAAACTTAACCGGCAGAAAATATTTTTTTGAAAAAATCCCTAAGCCCCGGGGTCACAATTTCCGCAAAAATCTGACTTTTGGCAATTCACTCAAAAATGGTGCCAAAAGCTTGAAAATGCTCTCCTGAAAGGTTTGTCACTCGAAACAGAAGGCTTTTTATCCCAGGACAAGAAATCAGCCCTCAAAAACTTAACCGGCAGAAAATATTTTTTTGAAAAAATCCCTAAGCCCCAGGGTCACAATTTCCGCAAAAATCTGACTTTTGGCAATTCACTCAAAAATGGTGCTAAAAGCTTGAAAATGCTCTCCTGAAAGGTTTGGCACTCGAAACAGAAGGCTTTTTATCCCAGGACAAGAAATCAGCCCTCAAAAACTTAACCGGCAGAAAATATTTTTTTGAAAAAATCCCAAAGCCCCGGGGTCACAATTTCAGCAAAAATATGACTTTTGGCAATTCACTCAAAAATAGTGCCAAAAGCTTGAAAATGCTCTCCTGAAAGTTTGGCACTCGAAGCAGAAGGCTTTTTATCCCAGGACAAGAAATCAGCCCTCAAAAACTTAACCGGCAGAAAATATTTTTTTGAAAAAATCCCTAAGCCCCGGGGTCACAATTTCCGCAAAAATCTGACTTTTGGCAATTCACTCAAAAATAGTGCCAAAAGCTTGAAAATGCTCTCCTGAAAGGTTTGGCACTCGAAACAGAAGGTTTTTTATCCCAGGACAAGAAATCAGCCCTCAAAAACTTAACCGGCAGAAAATATTTTTTTGAAAAAATCCCTAAGCCCCGGGGTCACAATTTCCGCAAAAATCTGACTTTTGGCAATTCACTCAAAAATGGTGCCAAAAGCTTGAAAATGCTCTACTGAAAGGTTTGGCACTCGAAACAGAAGGCTTTTTCTCCCAGGACAAGAAATCAGCCCTCAAAAACTTAACCGGCAGAAAATATTTTTTGAAAAAATCCCTAAGCCCCGGGGTCACAATTTCCGCAAAAATCTGACTTTTGGCAATTCACTCAAAAATGGGGCCAAAAGCTTTAAAATGCTCCCCTGAAAGCTTTCACGATGGAAACAGAAGGCTTTTTATCCTAGGACAAGAAACCAGCCCTCAAAAACCTAACCGGCAGAAAATATTTTTTTGAAAATATCCCTAAGCCCCGGGGTCACAATTTCAGCAAAAATCTGACTTTTGGCAATTCACTCAAAAATGGTGCCAAAAGCTTGAAAATGCTCTACTAAAAGGTATGGCACTCAAAACAGAAGGCTTTTTATCCCAGGACAAGAAATCAGCCCTCAAAAACTTAACCGGCAGAAAATATTTTTTTGAAAAAATCCCAAAGCCCCGGGGTCACAATTTCCGCAAAAATCTGACTTTTGGCAATTCACTCAAAAATGGTGCCAAAAGCTTGAAAATGCTCCCCTGAAAGCTTTGGCGATGGAAACAGAAGGCTTTTTTATCCCAGGACAAGAAATCAGCCCTCAAAAACTTAACCGGCAGAAAATATTTTTTTGAAAAAATCCCTAAGCCCCGGGGTCACAATTTCCGCAAAAATCTGACTTTTGGCAATTCACTCAAAAATGGTGCCAAAAGCTTGAAAATGCTCCCCTGAAAGCTTTGGTGATGGAAACAGAAGGATTTTTATCCCAGGACAAGAAATCAGCCCTCAAAAACTTAACCGGCACAAAATATTTTTTTGAAAAAATCCCTAAGCCCCAGGGTCACAATTTCCGCAAAAATCTGACTTTTGGCAATTCACTCAAAAATGGTGCCAAAAGCTTGAAAATGCTCTACTAAAAGGTTTGGCACTCGAAACAGAAGGCTTTTTATCCCAGGACAAGAAATCAGCCCTCAAAAACTTAAATGGCAGAAAATAGTTTTTTGAAAAAATCCCTAAGCCCCGGGGTCACAATTTCCGCAAAAATCTGACTTTTGGCAATTCACTCAAAAATGGTGCCAAAAGCTTGAAAATGCTCCCCTGAAAGCTTTGGCGATGGAAACAGAAGGCTTTTTTATCCCAGGACAAGAAATCAGCCCTCAAAAACTTAACCGGCAGAAAATATTTTTTTGAAAAAATCCCTAAGCCCCGGGGTCACAATTTCCGCAAAAATCTGACTTTTGGCAATTCACTCAAAAATGGTGCCAAAAGCTTGAAAATGCTCCCCTGAAAGCTTTGGTGATGGAAACAGAAGGATTTTTATCCCAGGACAAGAAATCAGCCCTCAAAAACTTAACCGGCACAAAATATTTTTTTGAAAAAATCCCTAAGCCCCGGGGTCACAATTTCCGCAAAAATCTGACTTTTGGCAATTCACTCAAAAATGGTGCCAAAAGCTTGAAAATGCTCCCCTGAAAGCTTTGGCGATGGAAACAGAAGGCTTTTTTATCCCAGGACAAGAAATCAGCCCTCAAAAACTTAACCGGCAGAAAATATTTTTTTGAAAAAATCCCTAAGCCCCGGGGTCACAATTTCCGCAAAAATCTGACTTTTGGCAATTCACTCAAAAATGGTGCCAAAAGCTTGAAAATGCTCCCCTGAAAGCTTTGGTGATGGAAACAGAAGGATTTTTATCCCAGGACAAGAAATCAGCCCTCAAAAACTTAACCGGCACAAAATATTTTTTTGAAAAAATCCCTAAGCCCCAGGGTCACAATTTCCGCAAAAATCTGACTTTTGGCAATTCACTCAAAAATGGTGCCAAAAGCTTGAAAATGCTCTACTAAAAGGTTTGGCACTCGAAACAGAAGGCTTTTTATCCCAGGACAAGAAATCAGCCCTCAAAAACTTAAATGGCAGAAAATAGTTTTTTGAAAAAATCCCTAAGCCCCGGGGTCACAATTTCCGCAAAAATCTGTCTTTTGGCAATTCACTCAAAAATGGTGCCAAAAGCTTGAAAATGCTCCCCTGAAAGCTTTGGCGATGGAAACAGAAGGCTTTTTATCCCAGGACAAGAAATCAGCCCTCAAAAACATAACCGGCAGAAAATATTTTTTTGAAAAAATCCCTAAGCCCCGGGGTCACAATTTCCGCAAAAATCTGACTTTTGGCAATTCACTCAAAAATAGTGCCAAAAGCTTGAAAATGCTCTCCTGAAAGGTTTGGCACTCGAAACAGAAGGCTTTTTATGCCAGGACAAGAAATCAGCCCTCAAAAACTTAACCGGCAGAAAATATTTTTTTGAAAAAATCCCTAAGCCCCGGGGTCACAATTTCCGCAAAAATCTAACTTTTGGCAATTCACTCAAAAATGGTGCCAAAAGCTTGAAAATGCTCCCCTGAAAGCTTTGGCGATGGAAACAGAAGGCTTTTTATCCCAGGACAAGAAATCAGCCCTCAAAAACTTAACCGGCAGAAAATATTTTTTTGAAAAAATCCCTAAGCCCCGGGGTCACAATTTCCGCAAAAATCTGACTTTTGGCAATTCACTCAAAAATAGTGCCAAAAGCTTGAAAATGCTCTCCTGAAAGGTTTGGCACTCGAAACAGAAGGCTTTTTATGCCAGGACAAGAAATCAGCCCTCAAAAACTTAACCGGCAGAAAATATTTTTTTGAAAAAATACCTAAGCCCCGGGGTCACAATTTCCGCAAAAATCTGACTTTTGGCAATTCACTCAAAAATAGTGCCAAAAGCTTGAAAATGCTCTCCTGAAAGGTTTGTCACTCGAAACAGAAAGCTTTTTATCCCAGGACAAGAAATCAGCCCTCAAAAACTTAACCGGCAGAAAATATTTTTTTGAAAAAATCCCTAAGCCCCGGGGTCACAATTTCCGCAAAAATCTGACTTTTGGCAATTCACTCAAAAATAGTGCCAAAAGCTTGAAAATGCTCTCCTGAAAGGTTTGGCACTCGAAACAGAAGGTTTTTTATCCCAGGACAAGAAATCAGCCCTCAAAAACTTAACCGGCAGAAAATATTTTTTTGAAAAAATCCCTAAGCCCCGGGGTCACAATTTCCGCAAAAATCTGACTTTTGGCAATTCACTCAAAAATGGTGCCAAAAGCTTGAAAATGCTCTACTGAAAGGTTTGGCACTCGAAACAGAAGGCTTTTTCTCCCAGGACAAGAAATCAGCCCTCAAAAACTTAACCGGCAGAAAATATTTTTTGAAAAAATCCCTAAGCCCCGGGGTCACAATTTCCGCAAAAATCTGACTTTTGGCAATTCACTCAAAAATGGGGCCAAAAGCTTTAAAATGCTCCCCTGAAAGCTTTCACGATGGAAACAGAAGGCTTTTTATCCTAGGACAAGAAACCAGCCCTCAAAAACCTAACCGGCAGAAAATATTTTTTTGAAAATATCCCTAAGCCCCGGGGTCACAATTTCAGCAAAAATCTGACTTTTGGCAATTCACTCAAAAATGGTGCCAAAAGCTTGAAAATGCTCTACTAAAAGGTATGGCACTCGAAACAGAAGGCTTTTTATCCCAGGACAAGAAATCAGCCCTCAAAAACTTAACCGGCAGAAAATATTTTTTTGAAAAAATCCCTAAGCCCCGGGGTCACAATTTCCGCAAAAATCTGACTTTTGGCAATTCACTCAAAAATGGTGCCAAAAGCTTGAAAATGCTCCCCTGAAAGCTTTGGCGATGGAAACAGGAGGCTTTTTTATCCCAGGACAAGAAATCAGCCCTCAAAAACTTAACCGGCAGAAAATATTTTTTTGAAAAAATCCCTAAGCCCCGGGGTCACAATTTCCGCAAAAATCTGACTTTTGGCAATTCACTCAAAAATGGTGCCAAAAGCTTGAAAATGCTCTACTAAAAGGTTTGGCACTCGAAACAGAAGGCTTTTTATCCCAGGACAAGAAATCAGCCCTCAAAAACTTAAATGGCAGAAAATACTTTTTTGAAAAAATCCCTAAGCCCCGGGGTCACAATTTCCGCAAAAATCTGTCTTTTGGCAATTCACTCAAAAATGGTGCCAAAAGCTTGAAAATGCTCCCCTGAAAGCTTTGGCGATGGAAACAGAAGGCTTTTTATCCCAGGACAAGAAATCAGCCCTCAAAAACATAACCGGCAGAAAATATTTTTTTGAAAAAATCCCTAAGCCCCGGGGTCACAATTTCCGCAAAAATCTGACTTTTGGCAATTCACTCAAAAATAGTGCCAAAAGCTTGAAAATGCTCTCCTGAAAGGTTTGGCACTCGAAACAGAAGGCTTTTTATGCGAGGACAAGAAATCAGCCCTCAAAAACTTAACCGGCAGAAAATATTTTTTTGAAAAAATCCCTAAGCCCCGGGGTCACAATTTCCGCAAAAATCTAACTTTTGGCAATTCACTCAAAAATGGTGCCAAAAGCTTGAAAATGCTCCCCTGAAAGCTTTGGCGATGGAAACAGAAGGCTTTTTATCCCAGGACAAGAAATCAGCCCTCAAAAACTTAACCGGCAGAAAATATTTTTTTGAAAAAATCCCTAAGCCCCGGGGTCACAATTTCCGCAAAAATCTGACTTTTGGCAATTCACTCAAAAATAGTGCCAAAAGCTTGAAAATGCTCTCCTGAAAGGTTTGGCACTCGAAACAGAAGGCTTTTTATGCCAGGACAAGAAATCAGCCCTCAAAAACTTAACCGGCAGAAAATATTTTTTTGAAAAAATACCTAAGCCCCGGGGTCACAATTTCCGCAAAAATCTGACTTTTGGCAATTCACTCAAAAATAGTGCCAAAAGCTTGAAAATGCTCTCCTGAAAGGTTTGGCACTCGAAACAGAAGGCTTTTTATGCCAGGACAAGAAATCAGCCCTCAAAAACTTAACCGGCAGAAAATATTTTTTTGAAAAAATCCCTAAGCCCCGGGGTCACAATTTCCGCAAAAATCTGACTTTTGGCAATTCACTCAAAAATGGTGCCAAAAGCTTGAAAATGCTCTCCTGAAAGGTTTGTCACTCGAAACAGAAGGCTTTTTATCCCAGGACAAGAAATCAGCCCTCAAAAACTTAACCGGCAGAAAATATTTTTTTGAAAAAATCCCTAAGCCCCGGGGTCACAATTTCCGCAAAAATCTGACTTTTGGCAATTCACTCAAAAATGGTGCCAAAAGCTTGAAAATGCTCTACTGAAAGGTTTGGCACTCGAAACAGAAGGCTTTTTCTCCCAGGTCAAGAAATCAGCCCTCAAAAACTTAACCGGCAGAAAATATTTTTTGAAAAAATCCCTAAGCCCCGGGGTCACAATTTCCGCAAAAATCTGACTTTTGGCAATTCACTCAAAAATGGTGCCAAAAGCTTTAAAATGCTCTCCTGAAAGGTTTGGCACTCGAAACAGAAGGCTTTTTATCCCAGGACAAGAAATCAGCCCTCAAAAACTTAAACGGCAGAAAATATTTTTTTGAAAAAATCCCAAAGCCCCGGGGTCACAATTTCAGCAAAAATCTGACTTTTGGCAATTCACTCAAAAATGGTGCCAAAAGCTTGAAAATGCTCCCCTGAAAGCTTTGGCGATGGAAACAGAAGGCTTTTTATCCCAGGACAAGAAATCGGCCCTCAAAAACTTAACCGGCAGAAAATATTTTTTTGAAAAAATCCCTAAGCCCCGGGGTCACAATTTCCGCAAAAATCTGACTTTTGGCAATTCACTCAAAAATGGTGCCAAAAGCTTGAAAATGCTCTACTGAAAGGTTTGGCACTCGAAACAGAAGGCTTTTTCTCCCAGGACAAGAAATCAGCCCTCAAAAACTTAACCGGCAGAAAATATTTTTTTGAAAAAATCCCTAAGCCCCGGGGTCACAATTTCCGCAAAAATCTGACTTTTGGCAATTCACTCACACATGGTGCCAAAAGCTTTAAAATGCTCCCCTGAAAGCTTTCGCGATGGAAACAGAAGGCTTTTTATCCCAGGACAAGACATCAGCCCTCAAAAACTTAACCAGCAGAAAATATTTTTTTGAAAAAATCCCTAAGCCCCGGGGTCACAACTTCAGCAAAAATCTGACTTTTGGCAATTCACTCAAAAATGGTGCCAAAAGCTTGAAAATGCTCTCCTGAAAGGTTTGGCACTCGAAACAGAAGGCTTTTTATCCCAGGACAAGAAATCAGCCCTCAAAAACTTAACCGGCAGAAAATATTTTTTTGAAAAAATCCCTAAGCCCCGGGGTCACAATTTCCGCAAAAATCTGACTTTTGGCAATTCACTCAAAAATGGTGCCAAAAGCTTGAAAATGCTCTCCTGAAAGGTTTGGCACTCGAAACAGAAGGCTTTTTCTCCCAGGACAAGAAATCAGCCCTCAAAAACTTAACCGGCAGAAAATATTTTTTGGAAAAAATCCCTAAGCCCCGGGGTCACAATTTCCGCAAAAATCTGACTTTTGGCAATTCACTCACACATGGTGCCAAAAGCTTTAAAATGCTCCCCTGAAAGCTTTCGCGATGGAAACACAAGGCTTTTTATCCCAGGACAAGAAACCAGCCCTCAAAAACCTAACCGGCAGAAAATATTTTTTTGAAAAAATCCCTAAGCCCCGGGGTCACAATTTCAGCAAAAATCTGACTTTTGGCAATTCACTCAAAAATTGTGCCCAAAGCTTGAAAATGCTCTCCTGAAAGGTTTGTCACTCGAAACAGAAAGCTTTTTATCCCAGGACAAGAAATCAGCCCTCAAAAACTTAACCGGCAGAAAATATTTTTTTGAAAAAATCCCAAAGCCCCGGGGTCACAATTTCAGCAAAAATCTGACTTTTGGCAATTCACTCAAAAATGGTGCCAAAAGCTTGAAAATGCTCCCCTGAAAGCTTTGGCGATGGAAACAGAAGGCTTTTTATCCCAGGACAAGAAATCAGCCCTCAAAAACTTAACCGGCAGAAAATATTTTTTTGAAAAAATCCCTAAGCCCCGGGGTCACAATTTCCGCAAAAATCTGACTTTTGGCAATTCACTCAAAAATGGTGCCAAAAGCTTGAAAATGCTCTCCTGAAAGGTTTGGCACTCGAAACAGAAGGCTTTTTATCCCAGGACAAGAAATCAGCCCTCAAAAACTTAACCGGCAGAAAATATTTTTTTGAAAAAATCCCTAAGCCCCGGGGTCACAATTTCCGCAAAAATCTGACTTTTGGCAATTCACTCAAAAATGGTGCCAAAAGCTTGAAAATGCTCCCCTGAAAGCTTTGGCGATGGAAACAGAAGGCTTTTTATCCCAGGACAAGAAATCAGCCCTCAAAAACTTAACCGGCAGAAAATATTTTTTTGAAAAAATCCCTAAGCCCCGGGGTCACAATTTCCGCAAAAATCTGACTTTTGGCAATTCACTCAAAAATGGTGCCAAAAGCTTGAAAATGCTCTACTGAAAGGTTTGGCACTCGAAACAGAAGGCTTTTTCTCCCAGGACAAGAAATCAGCCCTCAAAAACTTAACCGGCAGAAAATATTTTTTTGAAAAAATCCCTAAGCCCCGGGGTCACAATTTCCGCAAAAATCTGACTTTTGGCAATTCACTCACACATGGTGCCAAAAGCTTTAAAATGCTCCCCTGAAAGCTTTCGCGATGGAAACAGAAGGCTTTTTATCCCAGGACAAGAAACCAGCCCTCAAAAACCTAACCGGCAGAAAATATTTTTTTGAAAAAATCCCTAAGCCCCGGGGTCACAATTTCAGCAAAAATCTGACTTTTGGCAATTCACTCAAAAATGGTACCCAAAGCTTGAAAATGCTCTCCTGAAAGGTTTGGCACTCGAAACAGAAGGCTTTTTATCCCAGGACAAGAAATCAGCCCTCAAAAACTTAACTGGCAGAAAATATTTTTTTGAAAAAAATCCCTAAGCCCCGGGGTCACAATTTCCGCAAAAATCTGACTTTTGGCAATACACTCACACATGGTGCCAAAAGCTTTAAAATGCTCCCCTGAAAGCTTTGGCGATGGAAACAGAAGGCTTTTTATCCCAGGACAAGAAATCAGCCCTCAAAAACCTAACCGGCAGAAAATATTTTTTTGAAAAAATCACTAAGCCCCGGGGTCACAACTTCAGCAAAAATCTGACTTTTGGCAATTCACTCAAAAATGGTGCCAAAAGCTTGAAAATGCTCTACTGAAAGGTTTGGCACTCGAAACAGAAGGCTTTTTATCCCAGGACAAGAAATCAGCCCTCAAAAACTTAACCGGCACAAAATATTTTTTTGAAAAAATCCCTAAGCCCCGGGGTCACAATTTCCGCAAAAATCTGACTTTTGGCAATTCACTCAAAAATAGTGCCAAAAGCTTGAAAATGCTCCCCTGAAAGCTTTGGCGATGGAAACACAAGGCTTTTTATCCCAGGACAAGAAACCAGCCCTCAAAAACTTAACCGGCAGAAAATATTTTTTTGAAAAAATCCCTAAGCCCCGGGGTCACAATCTCCGCAAAAATCTGACTTTTGGCAATTCACTCAAAAATGGTGCCAAAAGCTTGAAAATGCTCCCCTGAAAGCTTTGGCGATGGAAACAGAAGGCTTTTTATCCCAGGAGAAGACATCAGCCCTCAAAAACTTAACCAGCAGAAAATATTTTTTTGAAAAAATCCCTAAGCCCCGGGGTCACAACTTCAGCAAAAATCTGACTTTTGGCAATTCACTCAAAAATGGTGCCAAAAGCTTGAAAATGCTCTCCTGAAAGGTTTGGCACTCGAAACAGAAGGCTTTTTATCCCAGGACAAGAAATCAGCCCTCAAAAACTTAACCGGCAGAAAATATTTTTTTGAAAAAATCCCAAAGCCCCGGGGTCACAATTTCAGCAAAAATCTGACTTTTGGCAATTCACTCAAAAATGGTGCCAAAAGCTTGAAAATGCTCCCCTGAAAGCTTTGGCGATGGAAACAGAAGGCTTTTTATCCCAGGACAAGAAATCAGCCCTCAAAAACTTAACCGGCAGAAAATATTTTTTTGAAAAAATCCCTAAGCCCCGGGGTCACAATTTCCGCAAAAATCTGACTTTTGGCAATTCACTCAAAAATGGTGCCAAAAGCTTGAAAATGCTCTCCTGAAAGGTTTGGCACTCGAAACAGAAGGCTTTTTCTCCCAGGACAAGAAATCAGCCCTCAAAAACTTAACCGGCAGAAAATATTTTTTGGAAAAAATCCCTAAGCCCCGGGGTCACAATTTCCGCAAAAATCTGACTTTTGGCAATTCACTCACACATGGTGCCAAAAGCTTTAAAATGCTCCCCTGAAAGCTTTCGCGATGGAAACACAAGGCTTTTTATCCCAGGACAAGAAACCAGCCCTCAAAAACCTAACCGGCAGAAAATATTTTTTTGAAAAAATCCCTAAGCCCCGGGGTCACAATTTCAGCAAAAATCTGACTTTTGGCAATTCACTCAAAAATTGTGCCCAAAGCTTGAAAATGCTCTCCTGAAAGGTTTGTCACTCGAAACAGAAAGCTTTTTATCCCAGGACAAGAAATCAGCCCTCAAAAACTTAACCGGCAGAAAATATTTTTTTGAAAAAATCCCAAAGCCCCGGGGTCACAATTTCAGCAAAAATCTGACTTTTGGCAATTCACTCAAAAATGGTGCCAAAAGCTTGAAAATGCTCCCCTGAAAGCTTTGGCGATGGAAACAGAAGGCTTTTTATCCCAGGACAAGAAATCAGCCCTCAAAAACTTAACCGGCAGAAAATATTTTTTTGAAAAAATCCCTAAGCCCCGGGGTCACAATTTCCGCAAAAATCTGACTTTTGGCAATTCACTCAAAAATGGTGCCAAAAGCTTGAAAATGCTCTCCTGAAAGGTTTGGCACTCGAAACAGAAGGCTTTTTATCCCAGGACAAGAAATCAGCCCTCAAAAACTTAACCGGCAGAAAATATTTTTTTGAAAAAATCCCTAAGCCCCGGGGTCACAATTTCCGCAAAAATCTGACTTTTGGCAATTCACTCAAAAATGGTGCCAAAAGCTTGAAAATGCTCCCCTGAAAGCTTTGGCGATGGAAACAGAAGGCTTTTTATCCCAGGACAAGAAATCAGCCCTCAAAAACTTAACCGGCAGAAAATATTTTTTTGAAAAAATCCCTAAGCCCCGGGGTCACAATTTCCGCAAAAATCTGACTTTTGGCAATTCACTCAAAAATGGTGCCAAAAGCTTGAAAATGCTCTCCTGAAAGGTTTGGCACTCGAAACAGAAGGCTTTTTATCCCAGGACAAGAAATCAGCCCTCAAAAACTTAACCGGCAGAAAATATTTTTTTGAAAAAATCCCAAAGCCCCGGGGTCACAATTTCAGCAAAAATCTGACTTTTGGCAATTCACTCAAAAATGGTGCCAAAAGCTTGAAAATGCTCCCCTGAAAGCTTTGGCGATGGAAACAGAAGGCTTTTTATCCCAGGACAAGAAATCAGCCCTCAAAAACTTAACCGGCAGAAAATATTTTTTTGAAAAAATCCCTTAGCCCCGGGGTCACAATTTCCGCAAAAATCTGACTTTTGGCAATTCACTCAAAAATGGTGCCAAAAGCTTGAAAATGCTCCCCTTAAAGCTTTGGTGATGGAAACAGAAGGCTTTTTATCCCAGGAGAAGAAATCAGCCCTCAAAAACTTAACCGGCAGAAAATATTTTTTTGAAAAAATCCCTAAGCCCCGGGGTCACAATTTCCGGAAAAATCTGACTTTTGGCAATTCACTCAAAAATGGTGCCAAAAGCTTGAAAATGCTCTCCTGAAAGGTTTGGCACTCGAAACAGAAGGCTTTTTATCCCAGGACAAGAAATCAGCCCTCAAAAACTTAACCGGCAGAAAATATTTTTTTGAAAAAATCCCAAAGCCCCGGGGTCACAATTTCAGCAAAAATCTGACTTTTGGCAATTCACTCAAAAATGGTGCCAAAAGCTTGAAAATGCTCCCCTGAAAGCTTTTGCGATGGAAACAGATGGCTTTTTATCCCAGGACAAGAAATCAGCCCTCAACAACTTAACCGGCAGAAAATATTTTTTTGAAAAAATCCCTAAGCCCCGGGGTCACAATTTCCGCAAAAATCTGACTTTTGGCAATTCACTCAAAAATGGTGCCAAAAGCTTGAAAATGCTCTCCTGAAAGGTTTGGCACTCGAAACAGAAGGCTTTTTATCCCAGGCCAAGAAATCAGCCCTCAAAAACGTAACCGGCAGAAAATATTTTTTTGAAAAAATCCCTAAGCCCCGGGGTCACAATTTCCGCAAAAATCTGACTTTTGGCAATTCACTCAAAAATGGTGCCAAAAGCTTGAAAATGCTCTACTGAAAGGTTTCGCACTCGAAACAGAAGGCTTTTTCTCCCAGGACAAGAAATCAGCCCTCAAAAACTTAACCGGCAGAAAATATTTTTTTGAAAAAATCCCTAAGCCCCGGGGTCATAATTTCCGCAAAAATCTGACTTTTGGCAATTCACTCACACATGGTGCCAAAAGCTTTAAAATGCTCCCCTGAAAGCTTTCGCGATGTAAACAGAAGGCTTTTTATCCCAGGACAAGAAACCAGCCCTCAAAAACCTAACCGGCAGAAAATATTTTTTTGAAAAAATCCCTAAGCCCCGGGGTCACAATTTCAGCAAAAATCTGACTTTTGGCAATTCACTCAAAAATGGTGCCCAAAGCTTGAAAATGCTCTCCTGAAAGGTTTGTCACTCGAAACAGAAAGCTTTTTATCCCAAGACAAGAAATCAGCCCTCAAAAACTTAACCGGCAGAAAATATTTTTTTGAAAAAATTCCAAAGCCCGGGGTCACAATTTCAGCAAAAATCTGACTTTTGGCAATTCACTCAAAAATGGTGCCAAAAGCTTGAAAATGCTCCCCTGAAAGCTTTGGCGATGGAAACAGAAGGCTTTTTATCCCAGGACAAGAAATCAGCCCTCAAAAACTTAACCAGCAGAAAATATTTTTTTGACAAAATCCCTAAGCCCCGGGGTCACAACTTCAGCAAAAATCTGACTTTTGCCAATTCACTCAAAAATGGTGCCAAAAGCTTGAAAATGCTCTCCTGAAAGGTTTGGCACTCGAAACAGAAGGCTTTTTATCCCAGGACAAGAAATCAGCCCTCAAAAACTTAACCGGCAGAAAATATTTTTTTGAAAAAATCCCAAAGCCCCGGGGTCACAATTTCCGCAAAAATCTGACTTTTGGCAATTCACTCAAAAATGGTGCCAAAAGCTTGAAAATGCTCTACTGAAAGGTTTGGCACTCGAAACAGAAGGCTTTTTATCCCAGGACAAGAAATCAGCCCTCAAAAACTTAACCGGCAGAAAATATTTTTTTGAAAAAATCCCAAAGCCCCGGGGTCACAATTTCAGCAAAAATCTGACTTTTGGCAATTCACTCAAAAATGGTGCCAAAAGCTTGAAAATGCTCCCCTGAAAGCTTTGGCGATGGAAACAGAAGGCTTTTTATCCCAGGACAAGAAATCAGCCCTCAAAAACTTAACCGGCAGAAAATATTTTTTTGAAAAAATCCCAAAGCCCCGGGGTCACAATTTCCGCAAAAATCTGACTTTTGGCAATTCACTCAAAAATGGTGCCAAAAGCTTGAAAATGCTCTACTGAAAGGTTTGGCACTCGAAACAGAAGGCTTTTTCTCCCAGGACAAGAAATCAGCCCTCAAAAACTTAACCGGCAGAAAATATTTTTTTGAAAAAATCCCTAAGCCCCGGGGTCACAATTTCCGCAAAAATCTGACTTTTGGCAATTCACTCACACTTGGTGCCAAAAGCTTTAAAATGTTCCCCTGAAAGCTTTCGCGATGGAAACAGAAGGCTTTTTATCCCAGGACAAGAAACCAGCCCTCAAAAACCTAACCGGCAGAAAATTTTTTTTTGAAAAAATCCCTAAGCCCCGGGGTCACAATTTCAGCAAAAATCTGACTTTTGGCAATTCACTCAAAAATGGTGCCCAAAGCTTGAAAATGCTCTCCTGAAAGGTTTGGCGATGGAAACAGAAGGCTTTTTATCCCAGGACAAGAAATCAGCCCTCAAAAACTTAACCGGCAGAAAATATTTTTTTGAAAAAATCCCTAAGCCCCGGGGTCACAATTTCAGCAAAAATCTGACTTTTGGCAATTCACTCAAAAATGGTGCCAAAAGCTTGAAAATGCTCCCCTGAAAGCTTTGGCGATGGAAACAGAAGGCTTTTTATCCCAGGACAAGAAATCAGCCCTCAAAAACTTAACCGGCAGAAAATATTTTTTTGAAAAAATCCCTAAGCCCCGGGGTCACAACTTCAGCAAAAATCTGACTTTTGGCAATTCACTGAAAAATGGTGCCAAAAGCTTGAAAATGCTCTCCTGAAAGGTTTGGCACTCGAAACAGAAGGCTTTTTATCCCAGGACAAGAAATCAGCCCTCAAAAACTTAACCGGCAGAAAATATTTTTTTGAAAAAATCCCAAAGCCCCGGGGTCACAATTTCCGCAAAAATCTGACTTTTGGCAATTCACTCAAAAATGGTGCCAAAAGCTTGAAAATGCTCTCCTGAAAGGTTTGGCACTCGAAACAGAAGGCTTTTTATCCCAGGACAAGAAATCAGCACTCAAAAACTTAACCGGCAGAAAATATTTTTTTGAAAAAATCCCTAAGCCCCGGGGTCACAATTTCCGCAAAAATCTGACTTTTGGCAATTCACTCACACATGGTGCCAAAAGCTTTAAAATGCTCCCCTGAAAGCTTTCGCGATGGAAACAGAAGGCTTTTTATCCCAGGACAAGAAACCAGCCCTCAAAAACCTAACCGGCAGAAAATATTTTTTTGAAAAAATCCCTAAGCCCCGGGGTCACAATTTCCGCAAAAATCTGACTTTTGGCAATTCACTCAAAAATGGTGCCAAAAGCTTGAAAATGCTCTCCTGAAAGGTTTGGCACTCGAAACAGAAGGCTTTTTATCCCAGGCCAAGAAATCAGCCCTCAAAAACGTAACCGGCAGAAAATATTTTTTTGAAAAAATCCCTAAGCCCCGGGGTCACAATTTCCGCAAAAATCTGACTTTTGGCAATTCACTCAAAAATGGTGCCAAAAGCTTGAAAATGCTCTACTGAAAGGTTTCGCACTCGAAACAGAAGGCTTTTTCTCCCAGGACAAGAAATCAGCCCTCAAAAACTTAACCGGCAGAAAATATTTTTTTGAAAAAATCCCTAAGCCCCGGGGTCACAATTTCCGCAAAAATCTGACTTTTGGCAATTCACTCACACATGGTGCCAAAAGCTTTAAAATGCTCCCCTGAAAGCTTTCGCGATGGAAACAGAAGGCTTTTTATCCCAGGACAAGAAACCAGCCCTCAAAAACCTAACCGGCAGAAAATATTTTTTTGAAAAAATCCCTAAGCCCCGGGGTCACAATTTCAGCAAAAATCTGACTTTTGGCAATTCACTCAAAAATGGTGCCCAAAGCTTGAAAATGCTCTCCTGAAAGGTTTGTCACTCGAAACAGAAAGCTTTTTATCCCAAGACAAGAAATCAGCCCTCAAAAACTTAACCGGCAGAAAATATTTTTTTGAAAAAATTCCAAAGCCCGGGGTCACAATTTCAGCCAAAATCTGACTTTTGGCAATTCACTCAAAAATGGTGCCAAAAGCTTGAAAATGCTCCCCTGAAAGCTTTGGCGATGGAAACAGAAGGCTTTTTATCCCAGGACAAGAAATCAGCCCTCAAAAACTTAACCAGCAGAAAATATTTTTTTGACAAAATCCCTAAGCCCCGGGGTCACAACTTCAGCAAAAATCTGACTTTTGGCAATTCACTCAAAAATGGTGCCAAAAGCTTGAAAATGCTCTCCTGAAAGGTTTGGCACTCGAAACAGAAGGCTTTTTATCCCAGGACAAGAAATCAGCCCTCAAAAACTTAACCGGCAGAAAATATTTTTTTGAAAAAATCCCAAAGCCCCGGGGTCACAATTTCCGCAAAAATCTGACTTTTGGCAATTCACTCAAAAATGGTGCCAAAAGCTTGAAAATGCTCTCCTGAAAGGTTTGGCACTCGAAACCGAAGGCTTTTTATCCCAGGACAAGAAATCAGCCCTCAAAAACTTAACCGGCAGAAAATATTTTTTTGAAAAAATCCCAAAGCCCCGGGGTCACAATTTCAGCAAAAATCTGACTTTTGGCAATTCACTCAAAAATGGTGCCAAAAGCTTGAAAATGCTCCCCTGAAAGCTTTGGCGATGGAAACAGAAGGCTTTTTATCCCAGGACAAGAAATCAGCCCTCAAAAACTTAACCGGCAGAAAATATTTTTTTGAAAAAATCCCTAAGCCCCGGGGTCACAATTTCCGCAAAAATCTGACTTTTGGCAATTCACTCACACTTGGTGCCAAAAGCTTTAAAATGTTCCCCTGAAAGCTTTCGCGATGGAAACAGAAGGCTTTTTATCCCAGGACAAGAAACCAGCCCTCAAAAACCTAACCGGCAGAAAATTTTTTTTTGAAAAAATCCCTAAGCCCCGGGGTCACAATTTCAGCAAAAATCTGACTTTTGGCAATTCACTCAAAAATGGTGCCCAAAGCTTGAAAATGCTCTCCTGAAAGGTTTGGCGATGGAAACAGAAGGCTTTTTATCCCAGGACAAGAAATCAGCCCTCAAAAACTTAACCGGCAGAAAATATTTTTTTGAAAAAATCCCTAAGCCCCGGGGTCACAATTTCAGCAAAAATCTGACTTTTGGCAATTCACTCAAAAATGGTGCCAAAAGCTTGAAAATGCTCCCCTGAAAGCTTTGGCGATGGAAACAGAAGGCTTTTTATCCCAGGACAAGAAATCAGCCCTCAAAAACTTAACCAGCAGAAAATATTTTTTTGAAAAAATCCCTAAGCCCCGGGGTCACAACTTCAGCAAAAATCTGACTTTTGGCAATTCACTGAAAAATGGTGCCAAAAGCTTGAAAATGCTCCCCTGAAAGCTTTGGCGATGGAAACAGAAGGCTTTTTATCCCAGGACAAGAAATCAGCCCTCAAAAACTTAACCGGCAGAAAATATTTTTTTGAAAAAATCCCAAAGCCCCGGGGTCACAATTTCCGCAAAAATCTGACTTTTGGCAATTCACTCAAAAATGGTGCCAAAAGCTTGAAAATGCTCTCCTGAAAGGTTTGGCACTCGAAACAGAAGGCTTTTTATCCCAGGACAAGAAATCAGCACTCAAAAACTTAACCGGTCACAAAATCTGACTTTTGGCAATTCACTGAAAAATGGTGCCAAAAGCTTGAAAATGCTCTCCTGAAAGGTTTGGCACTCGAAACAGAAGGCTTTTTATCCCAGGACAAGAAATCAGCCCTCAAAAACTTAACCGGCAGAAAATATTTTTTTGAAAAAATCCCAAAGCCCCGGGGTCACAATTTCCGCAAAAATCTGACTTTTGGCAATTCACTCAAAAATGGTGCCAAAAGCTTGAAAATGCTCTCCTGAAAGGTTTGGCACTCGAAACAGAAGGCTTTTTATCCCAGGACAAGAAATCAGCACTCAAAAACTTAACCGGCAGAAAATATTTTTTTGAAAAAATCCCTAAGCCCCGGGGTCACAATTTCCGCAAAAATCTGACTTTTGGCAATTCACTCAAAAATGGTGCCAAAAGCTTGAAAATGCTCCCCTGAAAGCTTTGGCGATGGAAACAGAAGGCTTTTTATCCCAGGACAAGAAATCAGCCCTGAAAAACTTAACCAGCAGAAAATATTTTTTTGACAAAATCCCTAAGCCCCGGGGTTACAACTTCAGCAAAAATCTGACTTTTGGCAATTCACTCAAAAATGGTGCCAAAAGCTTGAAAATGCTCTCCTGAAAGGTTTGGCACTCGAAACAGAAGGCTTTTTATCCCAGGACAAGAAATCAGCCCTCAAAAACTTAACCGGCAGAAAATATTTTTTTGAAAAAATCCCAAAGCCCCGGGGTCACAATTTCAGCAAAAATCTGACTTTTGGCAATTCACTCAAAAATGGTGCCAAAAGCTTGAAAATGCTCTCCTGAAAGGTTTGGCACTCGAAACAGAAGGCTTTTTATCCCAGGACAAGAAATCAGCCCTCAAAAACTTAACCGGCAGAAAATATTTTTTTGAAAAAATCCCAAAGCCCCGGGGTCACAATTTCCGCAAAAATCTGACTTTTGGCAATTCACTCAAAAATGGTGCCAAAAGCTTGAAAATGCTCTCCTGAAAGGTTTGGCACTCGAAACAGAAGGCTTTTTATCCCAGGACAAGAAATCAGCCCTCAAAAACTTAACCGGCAGAAAATATTTTTTTGAAAAAATCCCTAAGCCCCGGGGTCACAATTTCCGCAAAAATCTGACTTTTGGCAATTCACTCAAAAATGGTGCCAAAAGCTTGAAAATGCTCACCTGAAAGCTATGGCGATGGAAACAGAAGGCTTTTTATCCCAGGACAAGAAATCAGCCCTCAAAAACTTAACCGGCAGAAAATATTTTTTTGAAAAAATCCCAAAGCCCCGGGGTCACAATTTCAGCAAAAATCTGACTTTTGGCAATTCACTCAAAAATGGTGCCAAAAGCTTGAAAATGCTCCCCTGAAAGCTTTGGCGATGGAAACAGAAGGCTTTTTATCCCAGGACAAGAAATCAGCCCTCAAAAACTTAACCGGCAGAAAATATTTTTTTGAAAAAATCCCTAAGCCCCGGGGTCACAATTTCCGCAAAAATCTGACTTTTGGCAATTCACTCAAAAATGGTGCCAAAAGCTTGAAAATGCTCTACTGAAAGGTTTGGCACTCGAAACAGAAGGCTTTTTCTCCCAGGACAAGAAATCAGCCCTCAAAAACTTAACCGGCAGAAAATATTTTTTTGAAAAAATCCCTAAGCCCCGGGGTCACAATTTCCGCAAAAATCTGACTTTTGGCAATTCACTCACACTTGGTGCCAAAAGCTTTAAAATGCTCCCCTGAAAGCTTTCGCGATGGAAACAGAAGGCTTTTTATCCCAGGACAAGAAACCAGCCCTCAAAAACCTAACCGGCAGAAAATTTTTTTTTGAAAAAATCCCTAAGCCCCGGGGTCACAATTTCAGCAAAAATCTGACTTTTGGCAATTCACTCAAAAATGGTGCCCAAAGCTTGAAAATGCTCTCCTGAAAGTTTTGGCGATGGAAACAGAAGGCTTTTTATCCCAGGACAAGAAATCAGCCCTCAAAAACTTAACCGGCAGAAAATATTTTTTTGAAAAAATCCCTAAGCCCCGGGGTCACAATTTCAGCAAAAATCTGACTTTTGGCAATTCACTCACACATGGTGCCAAAAGCTTTAAAATGCTCCCCTGAAAGCTTTCGCGATGGAAACAGAAGGCTTTTTATCCCAGGACAAGAAACCAGCCCTCAAAAACCTAACCGGCAGAAAATATTTTTTTGAAAAAATCCCTAAGACCCGGGGTCACAATTTCCGCAAAAATCTGACTTTTGGCAATTCACTCAAAAATGGTGCCAAAAGCTTGAAAATGCTCTCCTGAAAGGTTTGGCACTCGAAACAGAAGGCTTTTTATCCCAGGACAAGAAATCAGCACTCAAAAACTTAACCGGCAGAAAATATTTTTTTGAAAAAATCCCTAAGCCCCGGGGTCACAATTTCCGCAAAAATCTGACTTTTGGCAATTCACTCAAAAATGGTGCCAAAAGCTTGAAAATGCTCCCCTGAAAGCTTTGGCGATGGAAACAGAAGGCTTTTTATCCCAGGACAAGAAATCAGCCCTGAAAAACTTAACCAGCAGAAAATATTTTTTTGACAAAATCCCTAAGCCCCGGGGTCACAACTTCAGCAAAAATCTGACTTTTGGCAATTCACTCAAAAATGGTGCCAAAAGCTTGAAAATGCTCTCCTGAAAGGTTTGGCACTCGAAACCGAAGGCTTTTTATCCCAGGACAAGAAATCAGCCCTCAAAAACTTAACCGGCAGAAAATATTTTTTTGAAAAAATCCCAAAGCCCCGGGGTCACAATTTCAGCAAAAATCTGACTTTTGGCAATTCACTCAAAAATGGTGCCAAAAGCTTGAAAATGCTCTCCTGAAAGGTTTGTCACTCGAAACAGAAGGCTTTTTATCCCAGGACAAGAAATCAGCCCTCAAAAACTTAACCGGCAGAAAATATTTTTTTGAAAAAATCCCAAAGCCCCGGGGTCACAATTTCCGCAAAAATCTGACTTTTGGCAATTCACTCAAAAATGGTGCCAAAAGCTTGAAAATGCTCTCCTGAAAGGTTTGGCACTCGAAACAGAAGGCTTTTTATCCCAGGACAAGAAATCAGCCCTCAAAAACTTAACCGGCAGAAAATATTTTTTTGAAAAAATCCCTAAGCCCCGGGGTCACAATTTCCGCAAAAATCTGACTTTTGGCAATTCACTCAAAAATGGTGCCAAAAGCTTGAAAATGCTCACCTGAAAGCTATGGCGATGGAAACAGAAGGCTTTTTATCCCAGGACAAGAAATCAGCCCTCAAAAACTTAACCGGCAGAAAATATTTTTTTGAAAAAATCCCTAAGCCCCGGGGTCACAATTTCCGCAAAAATCTGACTTTTGACAATTCACTCAAAAATGGTGCCAAAAGCTTGAAAATGCTCCCCTTAAAGCTTTGGCGATGGAAACAGAGGGCTTTTTCTCCCAGGACAAGAAATCAGCCCTCAAAAACTTAACCGGCAGAAAATTTTTTTTTGAAAAAATCCCTAAGCCCTGGGGTCACAATTTCCGCAAAAATCTGACTTTTGGCAATTCACTCAAAAATGGTGCCAAAAGCTTGAAAATGCTCTCCTGAAAGGTTTGGCACTCGAAACAGAAGGCTTTTTATCCCAGGACAAGAAATCAGCCCTCAAAAACTTAACCGGCACAAAATATTTTTTTGAAAAAATCCCTAACCCCCGGGGTCACAATTTCCGCAAAAATCTGACTTTTGGCAATTCACTCAAAAATAGTGCCAAAAGCTTGAAAATGCTCTCCTGAAAGGTTTGGCACTCGAAACAGAAGGCTTTTTATCCCAGGACAAGAAATCAGCCCTCAAAAACTTAACCGGCAGAAAATATTTTTTTGAAAAAATCCCTAAGCCCCGGGGTCACAATTTCCGCAAAAATCTGACTTTTGGCAATTCACTCAAAAATGGTGCCAAAAGCTTGAAAATGCTGTACTGAAAGGTTTGGCACTCGAAACAGAAGGTTTTTTATCCCAGGACAAGAAATCAGCCCTCAAAAACTTAACCTGCAGAAAATATTTTTTTGAAAAAATCCCTAAGCCCCGGGGTCACAATTTCCGCAAAAATCTGACTTTTGACAATTCACTCAAAAATGGTGCCAAAAGCTTGAAAATGCTCTCCTGAAAGGTTTGGCACTCGAAACAGAAGGCTTTTTATCCCAGGACAAGAAATCAGCCCTCAAAAACTTAACCGGCAGAAAATATTTTTTTGAAAAAATCCCAAAGCCCCGGGGTCACAATTTCCGCAAAAATCTGACTTTTGGCAATTCACTCAAAAATGGTGCCAAAAGCTTGAAAATGCTCTCCTGAAAGGTTTGGCACTCGAAACAGAAGGCTTTTTATCCCAGGACAAGAAATCAGCCCTCAAAAACTTAACCGGCAGAAAATATTTTTTTGAAAAAATCCCAAAGCCCCGGGGTCACAATTTCAGCAAAAATCTGACTTTTGGCAGTTCACTCAAAAATGGTGCCAAAAGCTTGAAAATGCTCCCCTGAAAGCTTTGGCGATGCAAACAGAAGGCTTTTTATCCCAGGACAAGAAATCAGCCCTCAAAAACTTAACCGGTAGAAAATATTTTTTTGAAAAAATCCCTAAGCCCCGGGGTCACAATTTCCGCAAAAATCTGACTTTTGGCAATTCACTCAAAAATGGTGTCAAAAGCTTGAAAATGCTCTACTGAAAGGTTTGGCACTCGAAACAGAAGGCTTTTTATCCCAGGACAAGAAATCAGCCCTCAAAAACTTAACCGGCAGAAAATATTTTTTTGAAAAAATCCCTAAGCCCCGGGGTCACAATTTCCGCAAAAATCTGACTTTTGGCAATTCACTCACACATGGTGCCAAAAGCTTGAAAATGCTCCCCTGAAAGCTTTCGCGATGGAAACAGAAGGCTTTTTATCCCAGGACAAGAAACCAACCCTCAAAAACCTAACCGGCAGAAAATATTTTTTTGAAAAAATCCCTAAGCCCCGGGGTCACAATTTCAGCAAAAATCTGACTTTTGGCAATTCACTCAAAAATGGTGCCAAAAGCTTGAAAATGCTCCCCTGAAAGCTTTGGCGATGGAAACAGAAGGCTTTTTATCCCAGGACAAGAAATCAGCCCTCAAAAACTTAACCGGCAGAAAATATTTCTTTGAAAAAATCCCTAAGCCCCGGGGTCACAATTTCCGCAAAAATCTGACTTTTGGCAATTCACTCAAAAATAGTGCCAAAAGCTTGAAAATGCTCTCCTGAAAGGTTTGGCACTCGAAACAGAAGGCTTTTTATCCCAGGACAAGAAATCAGCCCTCAAAAACTTAACCGGCAGAAAATATTTTTTTGAAAAAATCCCTAAGCCCCGGGGTCACAATTTTCGCAAAAATCTGACTTTTGGCAATTCACTCAAAAATGGTGCCAAAAGGTTGAAAATGCTCTACTAAAAGGTTTGGCACTCGAAGCAGAAGGCTTTTTATCCCAGGACAAGAAATCAGCCCTCAAAAACTTAACCGGCAGAAAATATTTTTTTGAAAAAATCCCTAAGCCCCGGGGTCACAATTTCCGCAAAAATCTGACTTTTGGCAATTCACTCAAAAATGGTGCCAAACCTTGAAAATGCTCCCCTGAAAGCTTTGGCGATGGAAACAGAAGGCTTTTTATCCCAGGACAAGAAATCAGCCCTCAAAAACTTAACCAGCAGAAAATATTTTTTTGAAAAAATCCCAAAGCCCCGGGGTCACAATTTCAGCAAAAATCTGACTTTTGGCAATTCACTCAAAAATGGTGCCAAAAGCTTGAAAATGCTCTCCTGAAATATTTGTCACTCGAAACAGAAGGCTTTTTATCCCAGGACAAGAAATCAGCCCTCAAAAACTTAACCGGCAGAAAATATTTTTTTGAAAAAATCCCTAAGCCCCGGGGTCACAATTTCCGCAAAAATCTGACTTTTGGCAATTCACTCAAAAATGGTGCCAAAAGCTTGAAAATGCTCTCTTGATAGGTTTGGCACTCGGAACTGAAGGCTTTTTATCCCAGGACAAGAAATCAGCCCTCAAAAACTTAACCGGCACAAAATATTTTTTTGAAAAAATCCCTAAGCCCCGGGGTCACAATTTCCGCAAAAATCTGACTTTTGGCAATTCACTCAAAAATAGTGCCAAAAGCTTGAAAATGCTCTCCTGAAAGGTTTGGCACTCGAAACAGAAGGCTTTTTATCCCACTACAAGAAATCAGCCCTCAAAAACTTAACCGGCAGAAAATATTTTTTTGAAAAAATCCCAAAGCCCCGGGGTCACAATTTCCGCAAAAATCTGACTTTTGGCAATTCACTCAAAAATGGTGCCAAAAGCTTGAAAATGCTCTCCTGAAAGGTTTGGCACTCGAAACAGAAGGCTTTTTATCCCAGGACAAGAAATCAGCCCTCAAAAACTTAACCGGCAGAAAATATTTTTTTGAAAAAATCCCAAAGCCCCGGGGTCACAATTTCAGCAAAAATCTGACTTTTGGCAATTCACTCAAAAATGGTGCCAAAAGCTTGAAAATGCTCCCCTGAAAGCCTTGGCGATGCAAACAGAAGGCTTTTTATCCCAGGACAAGAAATCAGCCCTCAAAAACTTAACCGGCAGAAAATATTTTTTTGAAAAAATCCCTAAGCCCCGGGGTCACAATTTCCGCAAAAATCTGACTTTTGGCAATTCACTCACACATGGTGCCAAAAGCTTTAAAATGCTCCCCTGAAAGCTTTCGCGATGGAAACAGAAGGCTTTTTATCCCAGGACAAGAAATCAGCCCTCAAAAACTTAACCGGCAGAAAATATTTTTTTGAAAAAATCCCTAAGCCCCGGGGTCACAATTTCAGCAAAAATCTGACTTTTGGCAATTCACTCAAAAATGGTGCCAAAAGCTTGAAAATGCTCCCCTGAAAGCTTTGGCGATGGAAACAGAAGGCTTTTTATCCCAGGACAAGAAATCAGCCCTCAAAAACTTAACCAGCAGAAAATATTTTTTTGAAAAAATCCCTAAGACCCGGGGTCACAACTTCAGCAAAAATCTGACTTTTGGCAATTCACTGAAAAATGGTGCCAAAAGCTTGAAAATGCTCTCCTGAAAGGTTTGGCACTCGAAACAGAAGGCTTTTTATCCCAGGACAAGAAATCAGCCCTCAAAAACTTAACCGGCAGAAAATATTTTTTTGAAAAAATCCCAAAGCCCCGGGGTCACAATTTCCGCAAAAATCTGACTTTTGGCAATTCACTCAAAAATGGTGCCAAAAGCTTGAAAATGCTCTCCTGAAAGGTTTGGCACTCGAAACAGAAGGCTTTTTATCCCAGGACAAGAAATCAGCACTCAAAAACTTAACCGGCAGAAAATATTTTTTTGAAAAAATCCCTAAGCCCCGGGGTCACAATTTCCGCAAAAATCTGACTTTTGGCAATTCACTCAAAAATGGTGCCAAAAGCTTGAAAATGCTCCCCTGAAAGCTTTGGCGATGGAAACAGAAGGCTTTTTATCCCAGGACAAGAAATCAGCCCTGAAAAACTTAACCAGCAGAAAATATTTTTTTGACAAAATCCCTAAGCCCCGGGGTCACAACTTCAGCAAAAATCTGACTTTTGGCAATTCACTCAAAAATGGTGCCAAAAGCTTGAAAATGCTCTCCTGAAAGGTTTGGCACTCGAAACCGAAGGCTTTTTATCCCAGGACAAGAAATCAGCCCTCAAAAACTTAACCGGCAGAAAATATTTTTTTGAAAAAATCCCAAAGCCCCGGGGTCACAATTTCAGCAAAAATCTGACTTTTGGCAATTCACTCAAAAATGGTGCCAAAAGCTTGAAAATGCTGTACTGAAAGGTTTGGCACTCGAAACAGAAGGCTTTTTATCCCAGGACAAGAAATCAGCCCTCAAAAACTTAACCTGCAGAAAATATTTTTTTGAAAAAATCCCTAAGCCCCGGGGTCACAATTTCCGCAAAAATCTGACTTTTGGCAATTCACTCAAAAATGGTGCCAAAAGCTTGAAAATGCTCTCCTGAAAGGTTTGGCACTCGAAACAGAAGGCTTTTTATCCCAGGACAAGAAATCAGCCCTCAAAAACTTAACCGGCAGAAAATATTTTTTTGAAAAAATCCCTAAGCCCCGGGGTCACAATTTCCGCAAAAATCTGACTTTTGGCAATTCACTCAAAAATGGTGCCAAAAGCTTGAAAATGCTCACCTGAAAGCTATGGCGATGGAAACAGAAGGCTTTTTATCCCAGGACAAGAAATCAGCCCTCAAAAACTTAACCGGCAGAAAATATTTTTTTGAAAAAATCCCTAAGCCCCGGGGTCACAATTTCCGCAAAAATCTGACTTTTGACAATTCACTCAAAAATGGTGCCAAAAGCTTGAAAATGCTCCCCTTAAAGCTTTGGCGATGGAAACAGAGGGCTTTTTCTCCCAGGACAAGAAATCAGCCCTCAAAAACTTAACCGGCAGAAAATTTTTTTTTGAAAAAATCCCTAAGCCCTGGGGTCACAATTTCCGCAAAAATCTGACTTTTGGCAATTCACTCAAAAATGGTGCCAAAAGCTTGAAAATGCTCTCCTGAAAGGTTTGGCACTCGAAACAGAAGGCTTTTTATCCCAGGACAAGAAATCAGCCCTCAAAAACTTAACCGGCACAAAATATTTTTTTGAAAAAATCCCTAACCCCCGGGGTCACAATTTCCGCAAAAATCTGACTTTTGGCAATTCACTCAAAAATAGTGCCAAAAGCTTGAAAATGCTCTCCTGAAAGGTTTGGCACTCGAAACAGAAGGCTTTTTATCCCAGGACAAGAAATCAGCCCTCAAAAACTTAACCGGCAGAAAATATTTTTTTGAAAAAATCCCTAAGCCCCGGGGTCACAATTTCCGCAAAAATCTGACTTTTGGCAATTCACTCAAAAATGGTGCCAAAAGCTTGAAAATGCTGTACTGAAAGGTTTGGCACTCGAAACAGAAGGCTTTTTATCCCAGGACAAGAAATCAGCCCTCAAAAACTTAACCTGCAGAAAATATTTTTTTGAAAAAATCCCTAAGCCCCGGGGTCACAATTTCAGCAAAAATCTGACTTTTGGCAATTCACTCAAAAATGGTGCCAAAAGCTTGAAAATGCTCCCCTGAAAGCTTTGGCGATGGAAACAGAAGGCTTTTTATCCCAGGACAAGAAATCAGCCCTCAAAAACTTAACCAGCAGAAAATATTTTTTTGAAAAAATCCCTAAGACCCGGGGTCACAACTTCAGCAAAAATCTGACTTTTGGCAATTCACTGAAAAATGGTGCCAAAAGCTTGAAAATGCTCTCCTGAAAGGTTTGGCACTCGAAACAGAAGGCTTTTTATCCCAGGACAAGAAATCAGCCCTCAAAAACTTAACCGGCAGAAAATATTTTTTTGAAAAAATCCCAAAGCCCCGGGGTCACAATTTCCGCAAAAATCTGACTTTTGGCAATTCACTCAAAAATGGTGCCAAAAGCTTGAAAATGCTCTCCTGAAAGGTTTGGCACTCGAAACAGAAGGCTTTTTATCCCAGGACAAGAAATCAGCACTCAAAAACTTAACCGGCAGAAAATATTTTTTTGAAAAAATCCCTAAGCCCCGGGGTCACAATTTCCGCAAAAATCTGACTTTTGGCAATTCACTCAAAAATGGTGCCAAAAGCTTGAAAATGCTCCCCTGAAAGCTTTGGCGATGGAAACAGAAGGCTTTTTATCCCAGGACAAGAAATCAGCCCTGAAAAACTTAACCAGCAGAAAATATTTTTTTGACAAAATCCCTAAGCCCCGGGGTCACAACTTCAGCAAAAATCTGACTTTTGGCAATTCACTCAAAAATGGTGCCAAAAGCTTGAAAATGCTCTCCTGAAAGGTTTGGCACTCGAAACCGAAGGCTTTTTATCCCAGGACAAGAAATCAGCCCTCAAAAACTTAACCGGCAGAAAATATTTTTTTGAAAAAATCCCAAAGCCCCGGGGTCACAATTTCAGCAAAAATCTGACTTTTGGCAATTCACTCAAAAATGGTGCCAAAAGCTTGAAAATGCTGTACTGAAAGGTTTGGCACTCGAAACAGAAGGCTTTTTATCCCAGGACAAGAAATCAGCCCTCAAAAACTTAACCTGCAGAAAATATTTTTTTGAAAAAATCCCTAAGCCCCGGGGTCACAATTTCCGCAAAAATCTGACTTTTGGCAATTCACTCAAAAATGGTGCCAAAAGCTTGAAAATGCTCTCCTGAAAGGTTTGGCACTCGAAACAGAAGGCTTTTTATCCCAGGACAAGAAATCAGCCCTCAAAAACTTAACCGGCAGAAAATATTTTTTTGAAAAAATCCCTAAGGCCCGGGGTCACAATTTCCGCAAAAATCTGACTTTTGGCAATTCACTCAAAAATGGTGCCAAAAGCTTGAAAATGCTCACCTGAAAGCTATGGCGATGGAAACAGAAGGCTTTTTATCCCAGGACAAGAAATCAGCCCTCAAAAACTTAACCGGCAGAAAATATTTTTTTGAAAAAATCCCTAAGCCCCGGGGTCACAATTTCCGCAAAAATCTGACTTTTGACAATTCACTCAAAAATGGTGCCAAAAGCTTGAAAATGCTCCCCTTAAAGCTTTGGCGATGGAAACAGAGGGCTTTTTCTCCCAGGACAAGAAATCAGCCCTCAAAAACTTAACCGGCAGAAATTTTTTTTTTGAAAAAATCCCTAAGCCCTGGGGTCACAATTTCCGCAAAAATCTGACTTTTGGCAATTCACTCAAAAATGGTGCCAAAAGCTTGAAAATGCTCTCCTGAAAGGTTTGGCACTCGAAACAGAAGGCTTTTTATCCCAGGACAAGAAATCAGCCCTCAAAAACTTAACCGGCACAAAATATTTTTTTGAAAAAATCCCTAACCCCCGGGGTCACAATTTCCGCAAAAATCTGACTTTTGGCAATTCACTCAAAAATAGTGCCAAAAGCTTGAAAATGCTCTCCTGAAAGGTTTGGCACTCGAAACAGAAGGCTTTTTATCCCAGGACAAGAAATCATCCCTCAAAAACTTAACCGGCAGAAAATATTTTTTTGAAAAAATCCCTAAGCCCCGGGGTCACAATTTCCGCAAAAATCTGACTTTTGGCAATTCACTCAAAAATGGTGCCAAAAGCTTGAAAATGCTGTACTGAAAGGTTTGGCACTCGAAACAGAAGGCTTTTTATCCCAGGACAAGAAATCAGCCCTCAAAAACTTAACCTGCAGAAAATATTTTTTTGAAAAAATCCCTAAGCCCCGGGGTCACAATTTCCGCAAAAATCTGACTTTTGACAATTCACTCAAAAATGGTGCCAAAAGCTTGAAAATGCTCTCCTGAAAGGTTTGGCACTCGAAACAGAAGGCTTTTTATCCCAGGACAAGAAATCAGCCCTCAAAAACTTAACCGGCAGAAAATATTTTTTTGAAAAAATCCCAAAGCCCCGGGGTCACAATTTCCGCAAAAATCTGACTTTTGGCAATTCACTCAAAAATGGTGCCAAAAGCTTGAAAATGCTCTCCTGAAAGGTTTGGCACTCGAAACAGAAGGCTTTTTATCCCAGGACAAGAAATCAGCCCTCAAAAACTTAACCGGCAGAAAATATTTTTTTGAAAAAATCCCAAAGCCCCGGGGTCACAATTTCAGCAAAAATCTGACTTTTGGCAATTCACTCAAAAATGGTGCCAAAAGCTTGAAAATGCTCCCCTGAAAGCTTTGGCGATGCAAACAGAAGGCTTTTTATCCCAGGACAAGAAATCAGCCCTCAAAAACTTAACCGGTAGAAAATATTTTTTTGAAAAAATCCCTAAGCCCCGGGGTCACAATTTCCGCAAAAATCTGACTTTTGGCAATTCACTCAAAAATGGTGTCAAAAGCTTGAAAATGCTCTACTGAAAGGTTTGGCACTCGAAACAGAAGGCTTTTTCTCCCAGGACAAGAAATCAGCCCTCAAAAACTTAACCGGCAGAAAATATTTTTTTGAAAAAATCCCTAAGCCCCGGGGTCACAATTTCCGCAAAAATCTGACTTTTGGCAATTCACTCACACATGGTGCCAAAAGCTTGAAAATGCTCCCCTGAAAGCTTTCGCGATGGAAACAGAAGGCTTTTTATCCCAGGACAAGAAACCAACCCTCAAAAACCTAACCGGCAGAAAATATTTTTTTGAAAAAATCCCAAAGCCCCGGGGTCACAATTTCAGCAAAAATCTGACTTTTGGCAATTCACTCAAAAATGGTGCCAAAAGCTTGAAAATGCTCCCCTGAAAGCTTTGGCGATGCAAACAGAAGGCTTTTTATCCCAGGACAAGAAATCAGCCCTCAAAAACTTAACCGGCAGAAAATATTTCTTTGAAAAAATCCCTAAGCCCCGGGGTCACAATTTCCGCAAAAATCTGACTTTTGGCAATTCACTCAAAAATAGTGCCAAAAGCTTGAAAATGCTCTCCTGAAAGGTTTGGCACTCGAAACAGAAGGCTTTTTATCCCAGGACAAGAAATCAGCCCTCAAAAACTTAACCGGCAGAAAATATTTTTTTGAAAAAATCCCTAAGCCCCGGGGTCACAATTTTCGCAAAAATCTGACTTTTGGCAATTCACTCAAAAATGGTGCCAAAAGGTTGAAAATGCTCTACTAAAAGGTTTGGCACTCGAAGCAGAAGGCTTTTTATCCCAGGACAAGAAATCAGCCCTCAAAAACTTAACCGGCAGAAAATATTTTTTTGAAAAAATCCCTAAGCCCCGGGGTCACAATTTCCGCAAAAATCTGACTTTTGGCAATTCACTCAAAAATGGTGCCAAACCTTGAAAATGCTCCCCTGAAAGCTTTGGCGATGGAAACAGAAGGCTTTTTATCCCAGGACAAGAAATCAGCCCTCAAAAACTTAACCAGCAGAAAATATTTTTTTGAAAAAATCCCAAAGCCCCGGGGTCACAATTTCAGCAAAAATCTGACTTTTGGCAATTCACTCAAAAATGGTGCCAAAAGCTTGAAAATGCTCTCCTGAAATATTTGTCACTCGAAACAGAAGGCTTTTTATCCCAGGACAAGAAATCAGCCCTCAAAAACTTAACCGGCAGAAAATATTTTTTTGAAAAAATCCCTAAGCCCCGGGGTCACAATTTCCGCAAAAATCTGACTTTTGGCAATTCACTCAAAAATGGTGCCAAAAGCTTGAAAATGCTCTCTTGATAGGTTTGGCACTCGGAACTGAAGGCTTTTTATCCCAGGACAAGAAATCAGCCCTCAAAAACTTAACCGGCACAAAATATTTTTTTGAAAAAATCCCTAAGCCCCGGGGTCACAATTTCCGCAAAAATCTGACTTTTGGCAATTCACTCAAAAATAGTGCCAAAAGCTTGAAAATGCTCTCCTGAAAGGTTTGGCACTCGAAACAGAAGGCTTTTTATCCCACTACAAGAAATCAGCCCTCAAAAACTTAACCGGCAGAAAATATTTTTTTGAAAAAATCCCAAAGCCCCGGGGTCACAATTTCCGCAAAAATCTGACTTTTGGCAATTCACTCAAAAATGGTGCCAAAAGCTTGAAAATGCTCTCCTGAAAGGTTTGGCACTCGAAACAGAAGGCTTTTTATCCCAGGACAAGAAATCAGCCCTCAAAAACTTAACCGGCAGAAAATATTTTTTTGAAAAAATCCCAAAGCCCCGGGGTCACAATTTCAGCAAAAATCTGACTTTTGGCAATTCACTCAAAAATGGTGCCAAAAGCTTGAAAATGCTCCCCTGAAAGCCTTGGCGATGCAAACAGAAGGCTTTTTATCCCAGGACAAGAAATCAGCCCTCAAAAACTTAACCGGTAGAAAATATTTTTTTGAAAAAATCCCTAAGCCCCGGGGTCACAATTTTCGCAAAAATCTGACTTTTGGCAATTCACTCAAAAATGGTGTCAATAGCTTGAAAATGCTCTACTGAAAGGTTTGGCACTCGAAACAGAAGGCTTTTTCTCCCAGGACAAGAAATCAGCCCTCAAAAACTTAACCGGCAGAAAATATTTTTTTGAAAAAATCCCTAAGCCCCGGGGTCACAATTTCCGCAAAAATCTGACTTTTGGCAATTCACTCACACATGGTGCCAAAAGCTTTAAAATGCTCCCCTGAAAGCTTTCGCGATGGAAACAGAAGGCTTTTTATCCCAGGACAAGAAACCAGCCCTCAAAAACCTAACCGGCAGAAAATATTTTTTTGAAAAAATCCCTAAGCCCCGGGGTCACAATTTCAGCAAAAATCTGACTTTTGGCAATTCACTCAAAAATGGTGCCAAAAGCTTGAAAATGCTCCCCTGAAAGCTTTGGCGATGGAAACAGAAGGCTTTTTATCCCAGGACAAGAAATCAGCCCTCAAAAACTTAACCGGCAGAAAATATTTTTTTGAAAAAATCCCTAAGCCCCGGGGTCACAATTTCCGGAAAAATCTGACTTTTGGCAATTCACTCAAAAATGGTGCCAAAAGCTTGAAAATGCTCACCTGAAAGCTATGGCGATGGAAACAGAAGGCTTTTTATCCCAGGACAAGAAATCAGCCCTCAAAAACTTAACCGGCAGAAAATATTTTTTTGAAAAAATCCCTAAGCCCCGGGGTCACAATTTCCGCAAAAATCTGACTTTTGACAATTCACTCAAAAATGGTGCCAAAAGCTTGAAAATGCTCCCCTTAAAGCTTTGGCGATGGAAACAGAGGGCTTTTTCTCCCAGGACAAGAAATCAGCCCTCAAAAACTTAACCGGCAGAAAATTTTTTTTTGAAAAAATCCCTAAGCCCTGGGGTCACAATTTCCGCAAAAATCTGACTTTTGGCAATTCACTCAAAAATGGTGCCAAAAGCTTGAAAATGCTCTCCTGAAAGGTTTGGCACTCGAAACAGAAGGCTTTTTATCCCAGGACAAGAAATCAGCCCTCAAAAACTTAACCGGCACAAAATATTTTTTTGAAAAAATCCCTAACCCCCGGGGTCACAATTTCCGCAAAAATCTGACTTTTGGCAATTCACTCAAAAATAGTGCCAAAAGCTTGAAAATGCTCTCCTGAAAGGTTTGGCACTCGAAACAGAAGGCTTTTTATCCCACTACAAGAAATCAGCCCTCAAAAACTTAACCGGCAGAAAATATTTTTTTGAAAAAATCCCAAAGCCCCGGGGTCACAATTTCCGCAAAAATCTGACTTTTGGCAATTCACTCAAAAATGGTGCCAAAAGCTTGAAAATGCTCTCCTGAAAGGTTTGGCACTCGAAACAGAAGGCTTTTTATCCCAGGACAAGAAATCAGCCCTCAAAAACTTAACCGGCAGAAAATATTTTTTTGAAAAAATCCCTAAGCCCCGGGGTCACAATTTCCGCAAAAATCTGACTTTTGGCAATTCACTCAAAAATGGTGCCAAAAGCTTGAAAATGCTGTACTGAAAGGTTTGGCACTCGAAACAGAAGGCTTTTTATCCCAGGACAAGAAATCAGCCCTCAAAAACTTAACCTGCAGAAAATATTTTTTTGAAAAAATCCCTAAGCCCCGGGGTCACAATTTCCGCAAAAATCTGACTTTTGACAATTCACTCAAAAATGGTGCCAAAAGCTTGAAAATGCTCTCCTGAAAGGTTTGGCACTCGAAACAGAAGGCTTTTTATCCCAGGACAAGAAATCAGCCCTCAAAAACTTAACCGGCAGAAAATATTTTTTTGAAAAAATCCCAAAGCCCCGGGGTCACAATTTCCGCAAAAATCTGACTTTTGGCAATTCACTCAAAAATGGTGCCAAAAGCTTGAAAATGCTCTCCTGAAAGGTTTGGCACTCGAAACAGAAGGCTTTTTATCCCAGGACAAGAAATCAGCCCTCAAAAACTTAACCGGCAGAAAATATTTTTTTGAAAAAATCCCAAAGCCCCGGGGTCACAATTTCAGCAAAAATCTGACTTTTGGCAATTCACTCAAAAATGGTGCCAAAAGCTTGAAAATGCTCCCCTGAAAGCTTTGGCGATGCAAACAGAAGGCTTTTTATCCCAGGACAAGAAATCAGCCCTCAAAAACTTAACCGGTAGAAAATATTTTTTTGAAAAAATCCCTAAGCCCCGGGGTCACAATTTCCGCAAAAATCTGACTTTTGGCAATTCACTCAAAAATGGTGTCAAAAGCTTGAAAATGCTCTACTGAAAGGTTTGGCACTCGAAACAGAAGGCTTTTTCTCCCAGGACAAGAAATCAGCCCTCAAAAACTTAACCGGCAGAAAATATTTTTTTGAAAAAATCCCAAAGCCCCGGGGTCACAATTTCAGCAAAAATCTGACTTTTGGCAATTCACTCACACATGGTGCCAAAAGCTTGAAAATGCTCCCCTGAAAGCTTTCGCGATGGAAACAGAAGGCTTTTTATCCCAGGACAAGAAACCAACCCTCAAAAACCTAACCGGCAGAAAATATTTTTTTGAAAAAATCCCTAAGCCCCGGGGTCACAATTTCAGCAAAAATCTGACTTTTGGCAATTCACTCAAAAATGGTGCCAAAAGCTTGAAAATGCTCCCCTGAAAGCTTTGGCGATGGAAACAGAAGGCTTTTTATCCCAGGACAAGAAATCAGCCCTCAAAAACTTAACCGGCAGAAAATATTTCTTTGAAAAAATCCCTAAGCCCCGGGGTCACAATTTCCGCAAAAATCTGACTTTTGGCAATTCACTCAAAAATAGTGCCAAAAGCTTGAAAATGCTCTCCTGAAAGGTTTGGCACTCGAAACAGAAGGCTTTTTATCCCAGGACAAGAAATCAGCCCTCAAAAACTTAACCGGCAGAAAATATTTTTTTGAAAAAATCCCTAAGCCCCGGGGTCACAATTTTCGCAAAAATCTGACTTTTGGCAATTCACTCAAAAATGGTGCCAAAAGGTTGAAAATGCTCTACTAAAAGGTTTGGCACTCGAAGCAGAAGGCTTTTTATCCCAGGACAAGAAATCAGCCCTCAAAAACTTAACCGGCAGAAAATATTTTTTTGAAAAAATCCCTAAGCCCCGGGGTCACAATTTCCGCAAAAATCTGACTTTTGGCAATTCACTCAAAAATGGTGCCAAACCTTGAAAATGCTCCCCTGAAAGCTTTGGCGATGGAAACAGAAGGCTTTTTATCCCAGGACAAGAAATCAGCCCTCAAAAACTTAACCAGCAGAAAATATTTTTTTGAAAAAATCCCAAAGCCCCGGGGTCACAATTTCAGCAAAAATCTGACTTTTGGCAATTCACTCAAAAATGGTGCCAAAAGCTTGAAAATGCTCTCCTGAAATATTTGTCACTCGAAACAGAAGGCTTTTTATCCCAGGACAAGAAATCAGCCCTCAAAAACTTAACCGGCAGAAAATATTTTTTTGAAAAAATCCCTAAGCCCCGGGGTCACAATTTCCGCAAAAATCTGACTTTTGGCAATTCACTCAAAAATGGTGCCAAAAGCTTGAAAATGCTCTCTTGATAGGTTTGGCACTCGGAACTGAAGGCTTTTTATCCCAGGACAAGAAATCAGCCCTCAAAAACTTAACCGGCACAAAATATTTTTTTGAAAAAATCCCTAAGCCCCGGGGTCACAATTTCCGCAAAAATCTGACTTTTGGCAATTCACTCAAAAATAGTGCCAAAAGCTTGAAAATGCTCTCCTGAAAGGTTTGGCACTCGAAACAGAAGGCTTTTTATCCCACTACAAGAAATCAGCCCTCAAAAACTTAACCGGCAGAAAATATTTTTTTGAAAAAATCCCAAAGCCCCGGGGTCACAATTTCCGCAAAAATCTGACTTTTGGCAATTCACTCAAAAATGGTGCCAAAAGCTTGAAAATGCTCTCCTGAAAGGTTTGGCACTCGAAACAGAAGGCTTTTTATCCCAGGACAAGAAATCAGCCCTCAAAAACTTAACCGGCAGAAAATATTTTTTTGAAAAAATCCCAAAGCCCCGGGGTCACAATTTCAGCAAAAATCTGACTTTTGGCAATTCACTCAAAAATGGTGCCAAAAGCTTGAAAATGCTCCCCTGAAAGCCTTGGCGATGCAAACAGAAGGCTTTTTATCCCAGGACAAGAAATCAGCCCTCAAAAACTTAACCGGTAGAAAATATTTTTTTGAAAAAATCCCTAAGCCCCGGGGTCACAATTTTCGCAAAAATCTGACTTTTGGCAATTCACTCAAAAATGGTGTCAATAGCTTGAAAATGCTCTACTGAAAGGTTTGGCACTCGAAACAGAAGGCTTTTTCTCCCAGGACAAGAAATCAGCCCTCAAAAACTTAACCGGCAGAAAATATTTTTTTGAAAAAATCCCTAAGCCCCGGGGTCACAATTTCCGCAAAAATCTGACTTTTGGCAATTCACTCACACATGGTGCCAAAAGCTTTAAAATGCTCCCCTGAAAGCTTTCGCGATGGAAACAGAAGGCTTTTTATCCCAGGACAAGAAACCAGCCCTCAAAAACCTAACCGGCAGAAAATATTTTTTTGAAAAAATCCCTAAGCCCCGGGGTCACAATTTCAGCAAAAATCTGACTTTTGGCAATTCACTCAAAAATGGTGCCAAAAGCTTGAAAATGCTCCCCTGAAAGCTTTGGCGATGGAAACAGAAGGCTTTTTATCCCAGGACAAGAAATCAGCCCTCAAAAACTTAACCGGCAGAAAATATTTTTTTGAAAAAATCCCTAAGCCCCGGGGTCACAATTTCCGGAAAAATCTGACTTTTGGCAATTCACTCAAAAATAGTGCCAAAAGCTTGAAAATGCTCTCCTGAAAGGTTTGGCACTCGAAACAGAAGGCTTTTTATCCCAGGACAAGAAATCAGCCCTCAAAAACTTAACCGGCAGAAAATATTTTTTTGAAAAAATCCCTAAGCCCCGGGGTCACAATTTCCGCAAAAATCTGACTTTTGGCAATTCACTCAAAAATGGTGCCAAACCTTGAAAATGCTCCCCTGAAAGCTTTGGCGATGGAAACAGAAGGCTTTTTCTCCCAGGACAAGAAATCAGCCCTCAAAAACTTAACCGGCAGAAAATATTTTTTTGAAAAAATCCCTAAGCCCCGGGGTCACAATTTCCGCAAAAATCTGACTTTGGGCAATTCACTCACACATGGTGCCAAAAGCTTGAAAATGCTCCCCTGAAATATTTGTCACTCGAAACAGAAGGCTTTTTATCCCAGGACAAGAAATCAGCCCTCAAAAACTTAACCGGCAGAAAATATTTTTTTGAAAAAATCCCAAAGCCCCGGGGTCACAATTTCCGCAAAAATCTGACTTTTGGCAATTCACTCAAAAATGGTGCCAAAAGCTTGAAAATGCTCTCTTGATAGGTTTGGCACTCGGAACTGAAGGCTTTTTATCCCAGGACAAGAAATCAGCCCTCAAAAACTTAACCGGCACAAAATATTTTTTTGAAAAAATCCCTAAGCCCCGGGGTCACAATTTCCGCAAAAATCTGACTTTTGGCAATTCACTCAAAAATAGTGCCAAAAGCTTGAAAATGCTCTCCTGAAAGGTTTGGCACTCGAAACAGAAGGCTTTTTATCCCACTACAAGAAATCAGCCCTCAAAAACTTAACCGGCAGAAAATATTTTTTTGAAAAAATCCCAAAGCCCCGGGGTCACAATTTCCGCAAAAATCTGACTTTTGGCAATTCACTCAAAAATGGTGCCAAAAGCTTGAAAATGCTCTCCTGAAAGGTTTGGCACTCGAAACAGAAGGCTTTTTATCCCAGGACAAGAAATCAGCCCTCAAAAACTTAACCGGCAGAAAATATTTTTTTGAAAAAATCCCAAAGCCCCGGGGTCACAATTTCAGCAAAAATCTGACTTTTGGCAATTCACTCAAAAATGGTGCCAAAAGCTTGAAAATGCTCCCCTGAAAGCCTTGGCGATGCAAACAGAAGGCTTTTTATCCCAGGACAAGAAATCAGCCCTCAAAAACTTAACCGGTAGAAAATATTTTTTTGAAAAAATCCCTAAGCCCCGGGGTCACAATTTTCGCAAAAATCTGACTTTTGGCAATTCACTCAAAAATGGTGTCAATAGCTTGAAAATGCTCTACTGAAAGGTTTGGCACTCGAAACAGAAGGCTTTTTCTCCCAGGACAAGAAATCAGCCCTCAAAAACTTAACCGGCAGAAAATATTTTTTTGAAAAAATCCCTAAGCCCCGGGGTCACAATTTCCGCAAAAATCTGACTTTTGGCAATTCACTCACACATGGTGCCAAAAGCTTTAAAATGCTCCCCTGAAAGCTTTCGCGATGGAAACAGAAGGCTTTTTATCCCAGGACAAGAAACCAGCCCTCAAAAACCTAACCGGCAGAAAATATTTTTTTGAAAAAATCCCTAAGCCCCGGGGTCACAATTTCAGCAAAAATCTGACTTTTGGCAATTCACTCAAAAATGGTGCCAAAAGCTTGAAAATGCTCCCCTGAAAGCTTTGGCGATGGAAACAGAAGGCTTTTTATCCCAGGACAAGAAATCAGCCCTCAAAAACTTAACCGGCAGAAAATATTTTTTTGAAAAAATCCCTAAGCCCCGGGGTCACAATTTCCGGAAAAATCTGACTCTTGGCAATTCACTCAAAAATAGTGCCAAAAGCTTGAAAATGCTCTCCTGAAAGGTTTGGCACTCGAAACAGAAGGCTTTTTATCCCAGGACAAGAAATCAGCCCTCAAAAACTTAACCGGCAGAAAATATTTTTTTGAAAAAATCCCTAAGCCCCGGGGTCACAATTTCCGCAAAAATCTGACTTTTGGCAATTCACTCAAAAATGGTGCCAAACCTTGAAAATGCTCCCCTGAAAGCTTTGGCGATGGAAACAGAAGGCTTTTTCTCCCAGGACAAGAAATCAGCCCTCAAAAACTTAACCGGCAGAAAATATTTTTTTGAAAAAATCCCTAAGCCCCGGGGTCACAATTTCCGCAAAAATCTGACTTTTGGCAATTCACTCACACATGGTGCCAAAAGCTTTAAAATGCTCCCCTGAAAGCTTTCGCGATGGAAACAGAAAGCTTTTTATCCCAGGACAAGAAACCAGCCCTCAAAAACCTAACCGGCAGAAAATATTTTTTTGAAAAAATCCCTAAGCCCCGGGGTCACAATTTCAGCAAAAATCTGACTTTTGGCAATTCACTCAAAAATGGTGCCAAAAGCTTGAAAATGCTCCCCTGAAAGCTTTGGCGATGGAAACAGAAGGCTTTTATCCCAGGACAAGAAATCAGCCCTCAAAAACTTAACCGGCAGAAAATATTTTTTTGAAAAAATCCCTAAGCCCCGGGGTCACAATTTCCGCAAAAATCTGACTTTTGGCAATTCACTCAAAAATAGTGCCAAAAGCTTGAAAATGCTCTCCTGAAAGGTTTGGCACTCGAAACAGAAGGCTTTTTATTCCAGGACAAGAAATCAGCCCTCAAAAACTTAACCGGCAGAAAATATTTTTTTGAAAAAATCCCTAAGCCCCGGGGTCACAATTTCCGCAAAAATCTGACTTTTGGCAATTCACTCAAAAATAGTGCCAAAAGCTTGAAAATGCTCTCCTGAAAGGTTTGGCACTCGAAACAGAAGGCTTTTTATCCCAGGACAAGAAATCAGCCCTCAAAAACTTAACCGGCAGAAAATATTTTTTTGAAAAAATCCCTAAGCCCCGGGGTCACAATTTCAGCAAAAATCTGACTTTTGGCAATTCACTCAGACATGGTGCCAAAAGCTTGAAAATGCTCCCCTGAAAGCTTTGGCGATGGAAACAGAAGGCTTTTTATCCCAGGACAAGAAATCAGCCCTCAAAAACTTAACCAGCAGAAAATATTTTATTGAAAAAATCCCTAAGCCCCGGGGTCACAATTTCCGCAAAAATCTGACTTTTGGCAATTCACTCAAAAATGGTGCCAAAAGCTTGAAAATGCTCTCCTGAAAGGTTTGGCACTCGAAGCAGAAGGCTTTTTATCCCAGGACAAGAAATCAGCCCTCAAAAACTTAACCGGCAGAAAATATTTTTTTGAAAAAATCCCTAAGCCCCGGGGTCACAATTTCCGCAAAAATCTGACTTTTGGCAATTCACTCAAAAATGGTGCCAAAAGCTTGAAAATGCTGTACTGAAAGGTTTGGCATTCGAAACAGAAGGCTTTTTATCCCAGGACAAGAAATCAGCCCTCAAAAACTTAACCTGCAGAAAATATTTTTTTGAAAAAATCCCTAAGCCCCGGGGTCACAATTTCCGCAAAAATCTGACTTTTGACAATTCACTCAAAAATGGTGCCAAAAGCTTGAAAATGCTCTCCTGAAAGGTTTGGCACTCGAAACAGAAGGCTTTTTATCCCAGGACAAGAAATCAGCCCTCAAAAACTTAACCGGCAGAAAATATTTTTTTGAAAAAATCCCAAAGCCCCGGGGTCACAATTTCCGCAAAAATCTGACTTTTGGCAATTCACTCAAAAATGGTGCCAAAAGCTTGAAAATGCTCTCCTGAAAGGTTTGGCACTCGAAACAGAAGGCTTTTTATCCCAGGACAAGAAATCAGCCCTCAAAAACTTAACCGGCAGAAAATATTTTTTTGAAAAAATCCCAAAGCCCCGGGGTCACAATTTCAGCAAAAATCTGACTTTTGGCAATTCACTCAAAAATGGTGCCAAAAGCTTGAAAATGCTCCCCTGAAAGCTTTGGCGATGCAAACAGAAGGCTTTTTATCCCAGGACAAGAAATCAGCCCTCAAAAACTTAACCGGCAGAAAATATTTTTTTGAAAAAATCCCTAAGCCCCGGGGTCACAATTTCCGCAAAAATCTGACTTTTGGCAATTCACTCACACATGGTGCCAAAAGCTTGAAAATGCTCCCCTGAAAGCTTTCGCGATGGAAACAGAAGGCTTTTTATCCCAGGACAAGAAACCAACCCTCAAAAACCTAACCGGCAGAAAATATTTTTTTGAAAAAATCCCTAAGCCCCGGGGTCACAATTTCCGCAAAAATCTGACTTTTGGCAATTCACTCAAAAATAGTGCCAAAAGCTTGAAAATGCTCTCCTGAAAGGTTTGGCACTCGAAACAGAAGGCTTTTTATCCCAGGACAAGAAATCAGCCCTCAAAAACTTAACCGGCAGAAAATATTTTTTTGAAAAAATCCCTAAGCCCCGGGGTCACAATTTCCGCAAAAATCTGACTTTTGGCAATTCACTCAAAAATGGTGCCAAAAGGTTGAAAATGCTCTACTAAAAGGTTTGGCACTCGAAGCAGAAGGCTTTTTATCCCAGGACAAGAAATCAGCCCTCAAAAACTTAACCGGCAGAAAATATTTTTTTGAAAAAATCCCTAAGCCCCGGGGTCACAATTTCCGCAAAAATCTGACTTTTGGCAATTCACTCAAAAATGGTGCCAAACCTTGAAAATGCTCCCCTGAAAGCTTTGGCGATGGAAACAGAAGGCTTTTTATCCCAGGACAAGAAATCAGCCCTCAAAAACTTAACCGGCAGAAAATATTTTTTTGAAAAAATCCCAAAGCCCCGGGGTCACAATTTCCGCAAAAATCTGACTTTTGGCAATTCACTCAAAAATGGTGCCAAAAGCTTGAAAATGCTCTCCTGAAAGGTTTGTCACTCGAAACAGAAGGCTTTTTATCCCAGGACAAGAAATCAGCCCTCAAAAACTTAACCGGCAGAAAATATTTTTTTGAAAAAATCCCAAAGCCCCGGGGTCACAATTTCCGCAAAAATCTGACTTTTGGCAATTCACTCAAAAATGGTGCCAAAAGCTTGAAAATGCTCTCTTGATAGGTTTGGCACTCGGAACTGAAGGCTTTTTATCCCAGGACAAGAAATCAGCACTCAAAAACTTAACCGGCACAAAATATTTTTTTGAAAAAATCCCAAAGCCCCGGGGTCACAATTTCCGCAAAAATCTGACTTTTGGCAATTCACTCAAAAATGGTGCCAAAAGCTTGAAAATGCTCTCCTGAAAGGTTTGGCACTCGAAACAGAAGGCTTTTTATCCCAGGACAAGAAATCAGCCCTCAAAAACTTAACCGGCAGAAAATATTTTTTTGAAAAAATCCCTAAGCCCCGGGGTCACAATTTCCGCAAAAATCTGACTTTTGGCAATTCACTCACACATGGTGCCAAAAGCTTTAAAATGCTCCCCTGAAAGCTTTCGCGATGGAAACAGAAGGCTTTTTATCCCAGGACAAGAAACCAGCCCTCAAAAACCTAACCGGCAGAAAATATTTTTTTGAAAAAATCCCTAAGCCCCGGGGTCACAATTTCAGCAAAAATCTGACTTTTGGCAATTCACTCAAAAATGGTGCCAAAAGCTTGAAAATGCTCCCCTGAAAGCTTTGGCGATGGAAACAGAAGGCTTTTTATCCCAGGACAAGAAATCAGCCCTCAAAAACTTAACCGGCAGAAAATATTTTTTTGAAAAAATCCCTAAGCCCCGGGGTCACAATTTCCGCAAAAATCTGACTTTTGGCAATTCACTCAAAAATAGTGCCAAAAGCTTGAAAATGCTCTCCTGAAAGGTTTGGCACTCGAAACAGAAGGCTTTTTATCCCAGGACAAGAAATCAGCCCTCAAAAACTTAACCGGCAGAAAATATTTTTTTGAAAAAATCCCTAAGCCCCGGGGTCACAATTTCCGCAAAAATCTGACTTTTGGCAATTCACTCAAAAATGGTGCCAAACCTTGAAAATGCTCCCCTGAAAGCTTTGGCGATGGAAACAGAAGGCTTTTTCTCCCAGGACAAGAAATCAGCCCTCAAAAACTTAACCGGCAGAAAATATTTTTTTGAAAAAATCCCTAAGCCCCGGGGTCACAATTTCCGCAAAAATCTGACTTTTGGCAATTCACTCACACATGGTGCCAAAAGCTTTAAAATGCTCCCCTGAAAGCTTTCGCGATGGAAACAGAAAGCTTTTTATCCCAGGACAAGAAACCAGCCCTCAAAAACCTAACCGGCAGAAAATATTTTTTTGAAAAAATCCCTAAGCCCCGGGGTCACAATTTCAGCAAAAATCTGACTTTTGGCAATTCACTCAAAAATGGTTCCAAAAGCTTGAAAATGCTCCCCTGAAAGCTTTGGCGATGGAAACAGAAGGCTTTTTATCCCAGGACAAGAAATCAGCCCTCAAAAACTTAACCGGCAGAAAATATTTTTTTGAAAAAATCCCTAAGCCCCGGGGTCACAATTTCCGCAAAAATCTGACTTTTGGCAATTCACTCAAAAATAGTGCCAAAAGCTTGAAAATGCTCTCCTGAAAGGTTTGGCACTCGAAACAGAAGGCTTTTTATTCCAGGACAAGAAATCAGCCCTCAAAAACTTAACCGGCAGAAAATATTTTTTTGAAAAAATCCCTAAGCCCCGGGGTCACAATTTCCGCAAAAATCTGACTTTTGGCAATTCACTCAAAAATAGTGCCAAAAGCTTGAAAATGCTCTCCTGAAAGGTTTGGCACTCGAAGCAGAAGGCTTTTTATCCCAGGACAAGAAATCAGCCCTCAAAAACTTAACCGGCAGAAAATATTTTTTTGAAAAAATCCCTAAGCCCCGGGGTCACAATTTCCGCAAAAATCTGACTTTTGGCAATTCACTCAAAAATGGTGCAAAAAGCTTGAAAATGCTGTACTGAAAGGTTTGGCACTCGAAACAGAAGGCTTTTTATCCCAGGACAAGAAATCAGCCCTCAAAAACTTAACCTGCAGAAAATATTTTTTTGAAAAAATCCCTAAGCCCCGGGGTCACAATTTCCGCAAAAATCTGACTTTTGACAATTCACTCAAAAATGGTGCCAAAAGCTTGAAAATGCTCTCCTGAAAGGTTTGGCACTCGAAACAGAAGGCTTTTTATCCCAGGACAAGAAATCAGCCCTCAAAATCTTAACCGGCAGAAAATATTTTTTTGAAAAAATCCCAAAGCCCCGGGGTCACAATTTCCGCAAAAATCTGACTTTTGGCAATTCACTCAAAAATGGTGCCAAAAGCTTGAAAATGCTCTCCTGAAAGGTTTGGCACTCGAAACAGAAGGCTTTTTCTCCCAGGACAAGAAATCAGCCCTCAAAAACTTAACCGGCAGAAAATATTTTTTTGAAAAAATCCCTAAGCCCCGGGGTCACAATTTCCGCAAAAATCTGACTTTTGGCAATTCACTCACACATGGTGCCAAAAGCTTGAAAATGCTCCCCTGAAAGCTTTCGCGATGGAAACAGAAGGCTTTTTATCCCAGGACAAGAAACCAACCCTCAAAAACCTAACCGGCAGAAAATATTTTTTTGAAAAAATCCCTAAGCCCCGGGGTCACAATTTCAGCAAAAATCTGACTTTTGGCAATTCACTCAAAAATGGTGCCAAAAGCTTGAAAATGCTCCCCTGAAAGCTTTGGCGATGGAAACAGAAGGCTTTTTATCCCAGGACAAGAAATCAGCCCTCAAAAACTTAACCGGCAGAAAATATTTTTTTGAAAAAATCCCTAAGCCCCGGGGTCACAATTTCCGCAAAAATCTGACTTTTGGCAATTCACTCAAAAATAGTGCCAAAAGCTTGAAAATGCTCTCCTGAAAGGTTTGGCACTCGAAACAGAAGGCTTTTTATCCCAGGACAAGAAATCAGCCCTCAAAAACTTAACCGGCAGAAAATATTTTTTTGAAAAAATCCCTAAGCCCCGGGGTCACAATTTCCGCAAAAATCTGACTTTTGGCAATTCACTCAAAAATGGTGCCAAAAGGTTGAAAATGCTCTACTAAAAGGTTTGGCACTCGAACCAGAAGGCTTTTTATCCCAGGACAAGAAATCAGCCCTCAAAAACTTAACCGGCAGAAAATATTTTTTTGAAAAAATCCCTAAGCCCCGGGGTCACAATTTCCGCAAAAATCTGACTTTTGGCAATTCACTCAAAAATGGTGCCAAACCTTGAAAATGCTCCCCTGAAAGCTTTGGCGATGGAAACAGAAGGCTTTTTATCCCAGGACAAGAAATCAGCCCTCAAAAACTTAACCAGCAGAAAATATTTTTTTGAAAAAATCCCAAAGCCCCGGGGTCACAATTTCAGCAAAAATCTGACTTTTGGCAATTCACTCAAAAATGGTGCCAAAAGCTTGAAAATGCTCTCCTGAAAGGTTTGTCACTCGAAACAGAAGGCTTTTTATCCCAGGACAAGAAATCAGCCCTCAAAAACTTAACCGGCAGAAAATATTTTTTTGAAAAAATCCCAAAGCCCCGGGGTCACAATTTCCGCAAAAATCTGACTTTTGGCAATTCACTCAAAAATGGTGCCAAAAGCTTGAAAATGCTCTCTTGATAGGTTTGGCACTCGGAACTGAAGGCTTTTTATCCCAGGACAAGAAATCAGCCCTCAAAAACTTAACCGGCACAAAATATTTTTTTGAAAAAATCCCTAAGCCCCGGGGTCACAATTTCCGCAAAAATCTGACTTTTGGCAATTCACTCAAAAATAGTGCCAAAAGCTTGAAAATGCTCTCCTGAAAGGTTTGGCACTCGAAACAGAAGGCTTTTTATCCCACTACAAGAAATCAGCCCTCAAAAACTTAACCGGCAGAAAATATTTTTTTGAAAAAATCCCAAAGCCCCGGGGTCACAATTTCCGCAAAAATCTGACTTTTGGCAATTCACTCAAAAATGGTGCCAAAAGCTTGAAAATGCTCTCCTGAAAGGTTTGGCACTCGAAACAGAAGGCTTTTTATCCCAGGACAAGAAATCAGCCCTCAAAAACTTAACCGGCAGAAAATATTTTTTTGAAAAAATCCCTAAGCCCCGGGGTCACAATTTCCGCAAAAATCTGACTTTTGGCAATTCACTCACACATGGTGCCAAAAGCTTTAAAATGCTCCCCTGAAAGCTTTCGCGATGGAAACAGAAGGCTTTTTATCCCAGGACAAGAAACCAGCCCTCAAAAACCTAACCGGCAGAAAATATTTTTTTGAAAAAATCCCTAAGCCCCGGGGTCACAATTTCAGCAAAAATCTGACTTTTGGCAATTCACTCAAAAATGGTGCCAAAAGCTTGAAAATGCTCCCCTGAAAGCTTTGGCGATGGAAACAGAAGGCTTTTTATCCCAGGACAAGAAATCAGCCCTCAAAAACTTAACCGGCAGAAAATATTTTTTTGAAAAAATCCCTAAGCCCCGGGGTCACAATTTCCGCAAAAATCTGACTTTTGGCAATTCACTCAAAAATAGTGCCAAAAGCTTGAAAATGCTCTCCTGAAAGGTTTGGCACTCGAAACAGAAGGCTTTTTATCCCAGGACAAGAAATCAGCCCTCAAAAACTTAACCGGCAGAAAATATTTTTTTGAAAAAATCCCTAAGCCCCGGGGTCACAATTTCCGCAAAAATCTGACTTTTGGCAATTCACTCAAAAATGGTGCCAAACCTTGAAAATGCTCCCCTGAAAGCTTTGGCGATGGAAACAGAAGGCTTTTTCTCCCAGGACAAGAAATCAGCCCTCAAAAACTTAACCGGCAGAAAATATTTTTTTGAAAAAATCCCTAAGCCCCGGGGTCACAATTTCCGCAAAAATCTGACTTTTGGCAATTCACTCACACATGGTGCCAAAAGCTTTAAAATGCTCCCCTGAAAGCTTTCGCGATGGAAACAGAAAGCTTTTTATCCCAGGACAAGAAACCAGCCCTCAAAAACCTAACCGGCAGAAAATATTTTTTTGAAAAAATCCCTAAGCCCCGGGGTCACAATTTCAGCAAAAATCTGACTTTTGGCAATTCAATCAAAAATGGTTCCAAAAGCTTGAAAATGCTCCCCTGAAAGCTTTGGCGATGGAAACAGAAGGCTTTTTATCCCAGGACAAGAAATCAGCCCTCAAAAACTTAACCGGCAGAAAATATTTTTTTGAAAAAATCCCTAAGCCCCGGGGTCACAATTTCCGCAAAAATCTGACTTTTGGCAATTCACTCAAAAATAGTGCCAAAAGCTTGAAAATGCTCTCCTGAAAGGTTTGGCACTCGAAACAGAAGGCTTTTTATTCCAGGACAAGAAATCAGCCCTCAAAAACTTAACCGGCAGAAAATATTTTTTTGAAAAAATCCCTAAGCCCCGGGGTCACAATTTCCGCAAAAATCTGACTTTTGGCAATTCACTCAAAAATAGTGCCAAAAGCTTGAAAATGCTCTCCTGAAAGGTTTGGCACTCGAAACAGAAGGCTTTTTATCCCAGGACAAGAAATCAGCCCTCAAAAACTTAACCGGCAGAAAATATTTTTTTGAAAAAATCCCTAAGCCCCGGGGTCACAATTTCAGCAAAAATCTGACTTTTGGCAATTCACTCAGACATGGTGCCAAAAGCTTGAAAATGCTCCCCTGAAAGCTTTGGCGATGGAAACAGAAGGCTTTTTATTCCAGGACAAGAAATCAGCCCTCAAAAACTTAACCAGCAGAAAATATTTTATTGAAAAAATCCCTAAGCCCCGGGGTCACAATTTCCGCAAAAATCTGACTTTTGGCAATTCACTCAAAAATGGTGCCAAAAGCTTGAAAATGCTCTCCTGAAAGGTTTGGCACTCGAAGCAGAAGGCTTTTTATCCCAGGACAAGAAATCAGCCCTCAAAAACTTAACCGGCAGAAAATATTTTTTTGAAAAAATCCCTAAGCCCCGGGGTCACAATTTCCGCAAAAATCTGACTTTTGGCAATTCACTCAAAAATGGTGCCAAACCTTGAAAATGCTCCCCTGAAAGCTTTGGCGATGGAAACAGAAGGCTTTTTATCCCAGGACAAGAAATCAGCCCTCAAAAACTTAACCGGCAGAAAATATTTTTTTGAAAAAATCCCTAAGCCCCGGGGTCACAATTTCCGCAAAAATCTGACTTTTGGCAATTCACTCAAAAATGGTGCCAAAAGCTTGAAAATGCTCTCTTGATAGGTTTGGCACTCGGAACTGAAGGCTTTTTATCCCAGGACAAGAAATCAGCCCTCAAAAACTTAACCGGCAGAAAATATTTTTTTGAAAAAATCCCTAAGCCCCGGGGTCACAATTTCCGCAAAAATCTGACTTTTGGCAATTCACTCAAAAATAGTGCCAAAAGCTTGAAAATGCTCTCCTGAAAGGTTTGGCACTCGAAACAGAAGGCTTTTTATCCCAGGACAAGAAATCAGCCCTCAAAAACTTAACCGGCAGAAAATATTTTTTTGAAAAAATCCCTAAGCCCCGGGGTCACAATTTCCGCAAAAATCTGACTTTTGGCAATTCACTCAAAAATGGTGCCAAAAGCTTGAAAATGCTCCCGTGAAAGCTTTGGCGATGGAAACAGAAGGCTTTTTATCCCAGGACAAGAAATCAGCCCTCAAAAACTTAACCGGCAGAAAATATTTTTTTGAAAAAATCCCTAAGCCCCGGGGTCACAATTTCCGCAAAAATCTGACTTTTGGCAATTCACTCAAAAATGGTGCCAAAAGCTTGAAAATGCTCCCCTGAAAGCATTGGCGATGGAAACAGAAGGCTTTTTATCGCAGGACAAGAAATCAGCCCTCAAAAACTTAACCGGCAGAAAATATTTTTTTGAAAAAATCCCTAAGCCCCGGGGTCACAATTTCCGCAAAAATCTGACTTTTGGCAATTCACTCAAAAATGGTGCCAAAAGCTTGAAAATGCTCTCTTGATAGGTTTGGCACTCGGAACTGAAGGCTTTTTATCCCAGGACAAGAAATCAGCCCTCAAAAACTTAACCGGCACAAAATATTTTTTTGAAAAAATCCCTAAGCCCCGGGGTCACAATTTCCGCAAAAATCTGACTTTTGGCAATTCACTCAAAAATAGTGCCAAAAGCTTGAAAATGCTCTCCTGAAAGGTTTGGCACTCGAAACAGAAGGCTTTTTATCCCAGGACAAGAAATCAGCCCTCAAAAACTTAACCGGCAGAAAATATTTTTTTGAAAAAATCCCTAAGGCCCGGGGTCACAATTTCCGCAAAAATCTGACTTTTGGCAATTCACTCAAAAATGGTGCCAAAAGCTTGAAAATGCTCACCTGAAAGCTATGGCGATGGAAACAGAAGGCTTTTTATCCCAGGACAAGAAATCAGCCCTCAAAAACTTAACCGGCAGAAAATATTTTTTTGAAAAAATCCCTAAGCCCCGGGGTCACAATTTCCGCAAAAATCTGACTTTTGGCAATTCACTCAAAAATGGTGCCAAACCTTGAAAATGCTCCCCTGAAAGCTTTGGCGATGGAAACAGAAGGCTTTTTATCCCAGGACAAGAAATCAGCCCTCAAAAACTTAACCAGCAGAAAATATTTTTTTGAAAAAATCCCTAAGCCCCGGGGTCACAATTTCCGCAAAAATCTGACTTTTGGCAATTCACTCAAAAATGGTGCCAAAAGCTTGAAAATGCTCTCTTGATAGGTTTGGCACTCGGAACTGAAGGCTTTTTATCCCAGGACAAGAAATCAGCCCTCAAAAACTTAACCGGAAGAAAATATTTTTTTGAAAAAATCCCTAAGCCCCGGGGTCACAATTTCCGCAAAAATCTGACTTTTGGCAATTCACTCAAAAATAGTGCCAAAAGCTTGAAAATGCTCTCCTGAAAGGTTTGGCACTCGAAACAGAAGGCTTTTTATCCCAGGACAAGAAATCAGCCCTCAAAAACTTAACCGGCAGAAAATATTTTTTTGAAAAAATCCCTAAGCCCCGGGGTCACAATTTCCGCAAAAATCTGACTTTTGGCAATTCACTCAAAAATGGTGCCAAAAGCTTGAAAATGCTCCCCTGAAAGCTTTGGCGATGGAAACAGAAGGCTTTTTATCCCAGGACAAGAAATCAGCCCTCAAAAACTTAACCGGCAGAAAATATTTTTTTGAAAAAATCCCTAAGCCCCGGGGTCACAATTTCCGCAAAAATCTGACTTTTGGCAATTCACTCAAAAATGGTGCCAAAAGCTTGAAAATGCTCTCCTGAAACGTTTGGCACTCGAAACAGAAGGCTTTTTATCCCAGGACAAGAAATCAGCCCTCAAAAACTTAACCGGCAGAAAATATTTTTTTGAAAAAATCCCTAAGCCCCGGGGTCACAATTTCCGCAAAAATCTGACTTTTGGCAATTCACTCAAAAATGGTGCCAAAAGATTGAAAATGCTCTCCTGAAAGCTTTGACGGTGGAAACAGAAGGCTTTTTATCCCAGGACAAGAAATCAGCCCTCAAAAACTTAACCGGCAGAAAATATTTTTTTGAAAAAATCCCTAAGCCCCGGGGTCACAATTTCCGCAAAAATCTGACTTTTGGCAATTCACTCAAAAATGGTGCCAAAAGCTTGAAAATGCTCCCCTGAAAGCATTGGCGATGGAAACAGAAGGCTTTTTATCCCAGGACAAGAAATCAGCCCTCAAAAACTTAACCGGCAGAAAATATTTTTTTGAAAAAATCCCTAAGCCCCGGGGTCACAATTTCCGCAAAAATCTGACTTTTGGCAATTCACTCAAAAATAGTGCCAAAAGCTTGAAAATGCTCTCCTGAAAGGTTTGGCACTCGAAGCAGAAGGCTTTTTATCCCAGGACAAGAAATCAGCCCTCAAAAACTTAACCGGCAGAAAATATTTTTTTGAAAAAATCCCTAAGCCCCGGGGTCACAATTTCCGCAAAAATCTGACTTTTGGCAATTCACTCAAAAATGGTGCCAAACCTTGAAAATGCTCCCCTGAAAGCTTTGGCGATGGAAACAGAAGGCTTTTTATCCCAGGACAAGAAATCAGCCCTCAAAAACTTAACCGGCAGAAAATATTTTTTTGAAAAAATCCCTAAGCCCCGGGGTCACAATTTCCGCAAAAATCTGACTTTTGGCAATTCACTCAAAAATGGTGCCAAAAGCTTGAAAATGCTCTCTTGATAGGTTTGGCACTCGGAACTGAAGGCTTTTTATCCCAGGACAAGAAATCAGCCCTCAAAAACTTAACCGGCAGAAAATATTTTTTTGAAAAAATCCCTAAGCCCCGGGGTCACAATTTCCGCAAAAATCTGACTTTTGGCAATTCACTCAAAAATAGTGCCAAAAGCTTGAAAATGCTCTCCTGAAAGGTTTGGCACTCGAAACAGAAGGCTTTTTATCCCAGGACAAGAAATCAGCCCTCAAAAACTTAACCGGCAGAAAATATTTTTTTGAAAAAATCCCTAAGCCCCGGGGTCACAATTTCCGCAAAAATCTGACTTTTGGCAATTCACTCAAAAATGGTGCCAAAAGCTTGAAAATGCTCCCCTGAAAGCATTGGCGATGGAAACAGAAGGCTTTTTATCGCAGGACAAGAAATCAGCCCTCAAAAACTTAACCGGCAGAAAATATTTTTTTGAAAAAATCCCTAAGCCCCGGGGTCACAATTTCCGCAAAAATCTGACTTTTGGCAATTCACTCAAAAATGGTGCCAAAAGCTTGAAAATGCTCTCTTGATAGGTTTGGCACTCGGAACTGAAGGCTTTTTATCCCAGGACAAGAAATCAGCCCTCAAAAACTTAACCGGCACAAAATATTTTTTTGAAAAAATCCCTAAGCCCCGGGGTCACAATTTCCGCAAAAATCTGACTTTTGGCAATTCACTCAAAAATAGTGCCAAAAGCTTGAAAATGCTCTCCTGAAAGGTTTGGCACTCGAAACAGAAGGCTTTTTATCCCAGGACAAGAAATCAGCCCTCAAAAACTTAACCGGCAGAAAATATTTTTTTGAAAAAATCCCTAAGCCCCGGGGTCACAATTTCCGCAAAAATCTGACTTTTGGCAATTCACTCAAAAATGGTGCCAAAAGCTTGAAAATGCTCTACTAAAAGGTTTGGCACTCGAAGCAGAAGGCTTTTTATCCCAGGACAAGAAATCAGCCCTCAAAAACTTAACCGGCAGAAAATATTTTTTTGAAAAAATCCCTAAGCCCCGGGGTCACAATTTCCGCAAAAATCTGACTTTTGGCAATTCACTCAAAAATGGTGCCAAACCTTGAAAATGCTCCCCTGAAAGCTTTGGCGATGGAAACAGAAGGCTTTTTATCCCAGGACAAGAAATCAGCCCTCAAAAACTTAACCGGCAGAAAATATTTTTTTGAAAAAATCCCTAAGCCCCGGGGTCACAATTTCCGCAAAAATCTGACTTTTGGCAATTCACTCAAAAATGGTGCCAAAAGCTTGAAAATGCTCTCTTGATAGGTTTGGCACTCGGAACTGAAGGCTTTTTATCCCAGGACAAGAAATCAGCCCTCAAAAACTTAACCGGAAGAAAATATTTTTTTGAAAAAATCCCTAAGCCCCGGGGTCACAATTTCCGCAAAAATCTGACTTTTGGCAATTCACTCAAAAATAGTGCCAAAAGCTTGAAAATGCTCTCCTGAAAGGTTTGGCACTCGAAACAGAAGGCTTTTTATCCCAGGACAAGAAATCAGCCCTCAAAAACTTAACCGGCAGAAAATATTTTTTTGAAAAAATCCCTAAGCCCCGGGGTCACAATTTCCGCAAAAATCTGACTTTTGGCAATTCACTCAAAAATGGTGCCAAAAGCTTGAAAATGCTCCCCTGAAAGCTTTGGCGATGGAAACAGAAGGCTTTTTATCCCAGGACAAGAAATCAGCCCTCAAAAACTTAACCGGCAGAAAATATTTTTTTGAAAAAATCCCTAAGCCCCGGGGTCACAATTTCCGCAAAAATCTGACTTTTGGCAATTCACTCAAAAATGGTGCCAAAAGCTTGAAAATGCTCTCCTGAAAGGTTTGGCACTCGAAACAGAAGGCTTTTTATCCCAGGACAAGAAATCAGCCCTCAAAAACTTAACCGGCAGAAAATATTTTTTTGAAAAAATCCCTAAGCCCCGGGGTCACAATTTCCGCAAAAATCTGACTTTTGGCAATTCACTCAAAAATGGTGCCAAAAGATTGAAAATGCTCTCCTGAAAGCTTTGACGGTGGAAACAGAAGGCTTTTTATCCCAGGACAAGAAATCAGCCCTCAAAAACTTAACCGGCAGAAAATATTTTTTTGAAAAAATCCCTAAGCCCCGGGGTCACAATTTCCGCAAAAATCTGACTTTTGGCAATTCACTCAAAAATGGTGCCAAAAGCTTGAAAATGCTCCCCTGAAAGCATTGGCGATGGAAACAGAAGGCTTTTTATCCCAGGACAAGAAATCAGCCCTCAAAAACTTAACCGGCAGAAAATATTTTTTTGAAAAAATCCCTAAGCCCCGGGGTCACAATTTCCGCAAAAATCTGACTTTTGGCAATTCACTCAAAAATAGTGCCAAAAGCTTGAAAATGCTCTCCTGAAAGGTTTGGCACTCGAAACAGAAGGCTTTTTATCCCAGGACAAGAAATCATCCCCCAAAAACTTAACCGGCAGAAAATATTTTTTTGAAAAAATCCCTAAGCCCCGGGGTCACAATTTCCGCAAAAATCTGACTTTTGGCAATTCACTCAAAAATGGTGCCAAAAGTTTGAAAGTGCTCCCGTGAAAGCTTTGGCGATGGAAACAGAAGGCTTTTTATCCCAGGACAAGAAATCAGCCCTCAAAAACTTAACCGGCAGAAAATATTTTTTTGAAAAAATCCCTAAGCCCCGGGGTCACAATTTCCGCAAAAATCTGACTTTTGGCAATTCACTCAAAAATGGTGCCAAAAGCTTGAAAATGCTCCCCTGAAAGCATTGGCGATGGAAACAGAAGGCTTTTTATCCCAGGACAAGAAATCAGCCCTCAAAAACTTAACCGGCAGAAAATATTTTTTTGAAAAAATCCCTAAGCCCCGGGGTCACAATTTCCGCAAAAATCTGACTTTTGGCAATTCACTCAAAAATGGTGCCAAAAGCTTGAAAATGCTCTCTTGATAGGTTTGGCACTCGAAACAGAAGGCTTTTTATCCCAGGACAAGAAATCAGCCCTCAAAAACTTAACCGGCACAAAATATTTTTTTGAAAAAATCCCTAAGCCCCGGGGTCACAATTTCCGCAAAAATCTGACTTTTGGCAATTCACTCAAAAATGGTGCCAAAAGCTTGAAAATGCTCTCCTGAAAGGTTTGGCACTCGAAACAGAAGGCTTTTTATCCCAGGACAAGAAATCAGCACTCAAAAACTTAACCGGCAGAAAATATTTTTTTGAAAAAATCCCTAAGCCCCGGGGTCACAATTTCCGCAAAAATCTGACTTTTGGCAATTCACTCAAAAATGGTGCCAAAAGCTTGAAAATGCTCCCCTGAAAGCTTTGGCGATGGAAACAGAAGGCTTTTTATCCCAGGACAAGAAATCAGCCCTCAAAAACTTAACCGGCAGAAAATATTTTTTTGAAAAAATCCCTAAGCCCCGGGGTCACAATTTCCGCAAAAATCTGACTTTTGGCAATTCACTCAAAAATGGTGCCAAAAGCTTGAAAATGCTCTCCTGAAAGGTTTGGCACTCGAAACAGAAGGCTTTTTATCCCAGGACAAGAAATCAGCCCTCAAAAACTTAACCGGCAGAAAATATTTTTTTGAAAAAATCCCTAAGCCCCGGGGTCACAATTTCCGCAAAAATCTGACTTTTGGCAATTCACTCAAAAATGGTGCCAAAAGATTGAAAATGCTCTCCTGAAAGCTTTGACGGTGGAAACAGAAGGCTTTTTATCCCAGGACAAGAAATCAGCCCTCAAAAACTTAACCGGCAGAAAATATTTTTTTGAAAAAATCCCTAAGCCCCGGGGTCAAAATTTCCGCAAAAATCTGACTTTTGGCAATTCACTCAAAAATGGTGCCAAAAGCTTGAAAATGCTCCCCTGAAAGCATTGGCGATGGAAACAGAAGGCTTTTTATCCCAGGACAAGAAATCAGCCCTCAAAAACTTAACCGGCAGAAAATATTTTTTTGAAAAAATCCCTAAGCCCCGGGGTCACAATTTCCGCAAAAATCTGACTTTTGGCAATTCACTCAAAAATGGTGCCAAAAGCTTGAAAATGCTCTCTTGATAGGTTTGGCACTCGGAACTGAAGGCTTTTTATCCCAGGACAAGAAATCAGCCCTCAAAAACTTAACCGGCACAAAATATTTTTTTGAAAAAATCCCTAAGCCCCGGGGTCACAATTTCCGCAAAAATCTGACTTTTGGCAATTCACTCAAAAATAGTGCCAAAAGCTTGAAAATGCTCTCCTGAAAGGTTTGGCTCTCGAAACAGAAGGCTTTTTATCCCAGGACAAGAAATCAGCCCTCAAAAACTTAACCGGCAGAAAATATTTTTTTGAAAAAATCCCTAAGCCCCGGGGTCACAATTTCCGCAAAAACTGACTTTTGGCAATTCACTCAAAAATGGTGCCAAAAGCTTGAAAGTGCTCTCCTGAAAGGTTTGGCACTGGAAACAGAAGGCTTTTTATCCCAGGACAAGAAATCAGCCCTCAAAAACTTAACCGGCAGAAAATATTTTTTTGAAAAAATCCCTAAGCCCCGGGGTCACAATTTCCGCAAAAATCTGACTTTTGGCAATTCACTCAAAAATGGTGCCAAAAGCTTGAAAATGCTCCCGTGAAAGCTTTGGCGATGGAAACAGAGGGCTTTTTATCCCAGGACAAGAAATCAGCCCTCAAAAACTTAACCGGCAGAAAATATTTTTTTGAAAAAATCCCTAAGCCCCGGGGTCACAATTTCCGCAAAAACTGACTTTTGGCAATTCACTCAAAAATGGTGCCAAAAGCTTGAAAGTGCTCTCCTGAAAGGTTTGGCACTGGAAACAGAAGGCTTTTTATCCCAGGACAAGAAATCAGCCCTCAAAAACTTAACCGGCAGAAAATATTTTTTTGAAAAAATCCCTAAGCCCCGGGGTCACAATTTCCGCAAAAATCTGACTTTTGGCAATTCACTCAAAAATGGTGCCAAAAGCTTGAAAATGCTCCCGTGAAAGCTTTGGCGATGGAAACAGAGGGCTTTTTATCCCAGGACAAGAAATCAGCCCTCAAAAACTTAACCGGCAGAAAATATTTTTTTGAAAAAATCCCTAAGCCCCGGGGTCACAATTTCCACAAAAATCTGACTTTTGGCAATTCACTCAAAAATGGTGCCAAAAGCTTGAAAATGCTCTCCTGAAAGGTTTGGCACTCGAAACAGACGGCTTTTTATCCCAGGACAAGAAATCAGCCCTCAAAAACTTAACCAGCAGAAAATATTTTTTTGAAAAAATCCCTAAGCCCCGGGGTCACAATTTCCGCAAAAATCTGACTTTTGGCAATTCACTCAAAAATGGTGCCAAAAGCTTGAAAATGCTCTCCTGAAAGGTTTGTCACTCGAAACAGAAGGCTTTTTATCCCAGGACAAGAAATCAGCCCTCAAAAACTTAACAGGCAGAAAATATTTTTTTGAAAAAATCCCAAAGCCCCGGGGTCACAATTTCAGCAAAAATCTGACTTTTGGCAATTCACTCAAAAATGGTGCCAAAAGCTTGAAAATGCTCCCCTGAAAGCTTTGGCGATGGAAACAGAAGGCTTTTTATCCCAGGACAAGAAATCAGCCCTCAAAAACTTAACCGGCAGAAAATATTTTTTTTCAAAAAATCCCTAAGCCCTGGGGTCACAATTTCCGCAAAAATCTGACTTTTGGCAATTCACTCAAAAATGGTGCCAAAAGCTTGAAAATGCTCTCCTGAAAGGTTTGGCACTCGAAACAGAAGGCTTTTTATCACAGGACAAGAAATCAGCCCTCAAAAACTTAACCGGCAGAAAATATTTTTTTGAAAAAATCCCTAAGCCCCGGGGTCACAATTTCCGCAAAAATCTGACTTTTGGCAATTCACTCAAAAATGGTGCCAAAAGCTTGAAAGTGCTCTCCTGAAAGGTTTGGCACTGGAAACAGAAGGCTTTTTATCCCAGGACAAGAAATCAGCCCTCAAAAACTTAACCGGCAGAAAATATTTTTTTGAAAAAATCCCTAAGCCCCGGGGTCACAATTTCCGCAAAAATCTGACTTTTGGCAATTCACTCAAAAATGGTGCCAAAAGCTTGAAAATGCTCCCGTGAAAGCTTTGGCGATGGAAACAGAGGGCTTTTTATCCCAGGACAAGAAATCAGCCCTCAAAAACTTAACCGGCAGAAAATATTTTTTTGAAAAAATCCCTAAGCCCCGGGGTCACAATTTCCGCAAAAATCTGACTTTTGGCAATTCACTCAAAAATGGTGCCAAAAGCTTGAAAATGCTCTCCTGAAAGGTTTGGCACTCGAAACAGAAGGCTTTTTATCCCAGGACAAGAAATCAGCCCTCAAAAACTTAACCAGCAGAAAATATTTTTTTGAAAAAATCCCTAAGCCCCGGGGTCACAATTTCCGCAAAAATCTGACTTTTGGCAATTCACTCAAAAATGGTGCCAAAAGCTTGAAAATGCTCTCCTGAAAGGTTTGGCACTCGAAACAGAAGGCTTTTTATCCCAGGACAAGAAATCAGCCCTCAAAAACTTAACAGGCAGAAAATATTTTTTTGAAAAAATCCCAAAGCCCCGGGGTCACAATTTCAGCAAAAATCTGACTTTTGGCAATTCACTCAAAAATGGTGCCAAAAGCTTGAAAATGCTCCCCTGAAAGCTTTGGCGATGGAAACAGAAGGCTTTTTATCCCAGGACAAGAAATCAGCCCTCAAAAACTTAACCGGCAGAAAATATTTTTTTTCAAAAAATCCCTAAGCCCCGGGGTCACAATTTCTGCAAAAATCTGACTTTTGGCAATTCACTCAAAAATGGTGCCAAAAGCTTGAAAATGCTCTCCTGAAAGGTTTGGCACTCGAAACAGAAGGCTTTTTATCCCAGGACAAGAAATCAGCCCTCAAAAACTTAACCAGCAGAAAATATTTTTTTGAAAAAATCCCTAAGCCCCGGGGTCACAATTTCCGCAAAAATCTGACTTTTGGCAATTCACTCAAAAATGGTGCCAAAAGCTTGAAAATGCTCTCCTGAAAGGTTTGTCACTCGAAACAGAAGGCTTTTTATCCCAGGACAAGAAATCAGCCCTCAAAAACTTAACCGGCAGAAAATATTTTTTTGAAAAAATCCCAAAGCCCCGGGGTCACAATTTCAGCAAAAATCTGACTTTTGGCAATTCACTCAAAAATGGTGCCAAAAGCTTGAAAATGCTCCCCTGAAAGCTTTCGCGATGGAAACAGAAGGCTTTTTATCCCAGGACAAGAAACCAGCCCTCAAAAACTTAACCAGCAGAAAATATTTTTTTGAAAAAATCCCTAAGCCCCGGGGTCACAATTTCCGCCAAAATCTGACTTTTGGCAATTCACTCAAAAATGGTGCCAAAAGCTTGAAAATGCTCTCCTGAAAGGTTTGTCACTCGAAACAGAAGGCTTTTTATCCCAGGACAAGAAATCAGCCCTCAAAAACTTAACCGGCAGAAAATATTTTTTTGAAAAAATCCCTAAGCCCCGGGGTCACAATTTCCGCAAAAATCTGACTTTTGGCAATTCACTCAAAAATGGTGCCAAAAGCTTGAAAATGCTCCCCTGAAAGCTTTGGCGATGGAAACAGAAGGCTTTTTATCCCAGGACAAGAAATCAGCCCTCAAAAACTTAACCGGCAGAAAATATTTTTTTGAAAAAATCCCTAAGCCCCGGGGTCACAATTTCCGCAAAAATCTGACTTTTGGCAATTCACTCAAAAATGGTGCCAAAAGCTTGAAAATGCTCTCCTGAAAGGTTTGGCACTTGAAACAGAAGGCTTTTTATCCCAGGACAAGAAATCAGCCCTCAAAAACTTAACCGGCAGAAAATATTTTTTTGAAAAAATCCCTAAGCCCCGGGGTCACAATTTTCGCAAAAATCTGACTTTTGGCAATTCACTCAAAAATGGTGCCAAAAGATTGAAAATGCTCTCCTGAAAGCTTTGACGGTGGAAACAGAAGGCTTTTTATCCCAGGACAAGAAATCAGCCCTCAAAAACTTAACCGGCAGAAAATATTTTTTTGAAAAAATCCCTAAGCCCCGGGGTCACAATTTCCGCAAAAATCTGACTTTTGGCAATTCACTCAAAAATGGTGCCAAAAGCTTGAAAATGCTCCCCTGAAAGCATTGGCGATGGAAACAGAAGGCTTTTTATCCCAGGACAAGAAATCAGCCCTCAAAAACTTAACCGGCAGAAAATATTTTTTTGAAAAAATCCCTAAGCCCCGGGGTCACAATTTCCGCAAAAATCTGACTTTTGGCAATTCACTCAAAAATGGTGCCAAAAGCTTGAAAATGCTCTCTTGATAGGTTTGGCACTCGGAACTGAAGGCTTTTTATCCCAGGACAAGAAATCAGCCCTCAAAAACTTAACCGGCACAAAATATTTTTTTGAAAAAATCCCTAAGCCCCGGGGTCACAATTTCCGCAAAAATCTGACTTTTGGCAATTCACTCAAAAATAGTGCCAAAAGCTTGAAAATGCTCTCCTGAAAGGTTTGGCTCTCGAAACAGAAGGCTTTTTATCCCAGGACAAGAAATCAGCCCTCAAAAACTTAACCGGCAGAAAATATTTTTTTGAAAAAATCCCTAAGCCCCGGGGTCACAATTTCCGCAAAAATCTGACTTTTGGCAATTCACTCAAAAATGGTGCCAAAAGCTTGAAAGTGCTGTACTGAAAGGTTTGGCACTGGAAACAGAAGGCTTTTTATCCCAGGACAAGAAATCAGCCCTCAAAAACTTAACCGGCAGAAAATATTTTTTTGAAAAAATCCCTAAGCCCCGGGGTCACAATTTCCGCAAAAATCTGACTTTTGGCAATTCACTCAAAAATGGTGCCAAAAGCTTGAAAATGCTCCCCTTAAAGCTTTGGCGATGGAAACAGAGGGCTTTTTATCCCAGGACAAGAAATCAGCCCTCAAAAACTTAACCGGCAGAAAATATTTTTTTGAAAAAATCCCTAAGCCCCGGGGTCACAATTTCCGCAAAAATCTGACTTTTGGCAATTCACTCAAAAATGGTGCCAAAAGCTTGAAAATGCTCCCCTGAAAGCTTTCGCGATGGAAACAGAAGGCTTTTTATCCCAGGACAAGAAACCAGCCCTCAAAAACTTAACCAGCAGAAAATATTTTTTTGAAAAAATCCCTAAGCCCCGGGGTCACAATTTCCGCCAAAATCTGACTTTTGGCAATTCACTCAAAAATGGTGCCAAAAGCTTGAAAATGCTCTCCTGAAAGGTTTGTCACTCGAAACAGAAGGCTTTTTATCCCAGGACAAGAAATCAGCCCTCAAAAACTTAACCGGCAGAAAATATTTTTTTGAAAAAATCCCTAAGCCCCGGGGTCACAATTTCCGCAAAAATCTGACTTTTGGCAATTCACTCAAAAATGGTGCCAAAAGCTTGAAAATGCTCCCCTGAAAGCTTTGGCGATGGAAACAGAAGGCTTTTTATCCCAGGACAAGAAATCAGCCCTCAAAAACTTAACCGGCAGAAAATATTTTTTTGAAAAAATCCCTAAGCCCCGGGGTCACAATTTCCGCAAAAATCTGACTTTTGGCAATTCACTCAAAAATGGTGCCAAAAGCTTGAAAATGCTCTCCTGAAAGGTTTGGCACTTGAAACAGAAGGCTTTTTATCCCAGGACAAGAAATCAGCCCTCAAAAACTTAACCGGCAGAAAATATTTTTTTGAAAAAATCCCTAAGCCCCGGGGTCACAATTTCCGCAAAAATCTGACTTTTGGCAATTCACTCAAAAATGGTGCCAAAAGCTTGAAAATGCTCCCCTGAAAGCATTGGCGATGGAAACAGAAGGCTTTTTATCCCAGGACAAGAAATCAGCCCTCAAAAACTTAACCGGCAGAAAATATTTTTTTGAAAAAATCCCTAAGCCCCGGGGTCACAATTTCCGCAAAAATCTGACTTTTGGCAATTCACTCAAAAATGGTGCCAAAAGCTTGAAAATGCTCTCTTGATAGGTTTGGCACTCGGAACTGAAGGCTTTTTATCCCAGGACAAGAAATCAGCCCTCAAAAACTTAACCGGCACAAAATATTTTTTTGAAAAAATCCCTAAGCCCCGGGGTCACAATTTCCGCAAAAATCTGACTTTTGGCAATTCACTCAAAAATAGTGCCAAAAGCTTGAAAATGCTCTCCTGAAAGGTTTGGCTCTCGAAACAGAAGGCTTTTTATCCCAGGACAAGAAATCAGCCCTCAAAAACTTAACCGGCAGAAAATATTTTTTTGAAAAAATCCCTAAGCCCCGGGGTCACAATTTCCGCAAAAATCTGACTTTTGGCAATTCACTCAAAAATGGTGCCAAAAGCTTGAAAGTGCTGTACTGAAAGGTTTGGCACTGGAAACAGAAGGCTTTTTATCCCAGGACAAGAAATCAGCCCTCAAAAACTTAACCGGCAGAAAATATTTTTTTGAAAAAATCCCTAAGCCCCGGGGTCACAATTTCCGCAAAAATCTGACTTTTGGCAATTCACTCAAAAATGGTGCCAAAAGCTTGAAAATGCTCCCCTTAAAGCTTTGGCGATGGAAACAGAGGGCTTTTTATCCCAGGACAAGAAATCAGCCCTCAAAAACTTAACCGGCAGAAAATATTTTTTTGAAAAAATCCCTAAGCCCCGGGGTCACAATTTCCGCAAAAATCTGACTTTTGGCAATTCACTCAAAAATGGTGCCAAAAGCTTGAAAATGCTCTCCTGAAAGGTTTGGCACTCGAAACAGAAGGCTTTTTATCCCAGGACAAGAAATCAGCCCTCAAAAACTTAACCAGCAGAAAATATTTTTTTGAAAAAATCCCTAAGCCCCGGGGTCACAATTTCAGCAAAAATCTGACTTTTGGCAATTCACTCAAAAATGGTGCCAAAAGCTTGAAAATGCTCTCCTGAAAGGTTTGTCACTCGAAACAGAAGGCTTTTTATCCCAGGACAAGAAATCAGCCCTCAAAAACTTAACAGGCAGAAAATATTTTTTTGAAAAAATCCCAAAGCCCCGGGGTCACAATTTCAGCAAAAATCTGACTTTTGGCAATTCACTCAAAAATGGTGCCAAAAGCTTGAAAATGCTCCCCTGAAAGCTTTGGCGATGGAAACAGAAGGCTTTTTATCCCAGGACAAGAAATCAGCCCTCAAAAACTTAACCGGCAGAAAATATTTTTTTTCAAAAAATCCCTAAGCCCCGGGGTCACAATTTCCGCAAAAATCTGACTTTTGGCAATTCACTCAAAAATGGTGCCAAAAGCTTGAAAATGCTCTCCTGAAAGGTTTGGCACTCGAAACAGAAGGCTTTTTATCCCAGGACAAGAAATCAGCCCTCAAAAACTTAACCAGCAGAAAATATTTTTTTGAAAAAATCCCTAAGCCCCGGTGTCACAATTTCCGCAAAAATCTGACTTTTGGCAATTCACTCAAAAATGGTGCCAAAAGCTTGAAAATGCTCTCCTGAAAGGTTTGTCACTCGAAACAGAAGGCTTTTTATCCCAGGACAAGAAATCAGCCCTCAAAAACTTAACCGGCAGAAAATATTTTTTTGAAAAAATCCCAAAGCCCCGGGGTCACAATTTCAGCAAAAATCTGACTTTTGGCAATTCACTCAAAAATGGTGCCAAAAGCTTGAAAATGCTCCCCTGAAAGCTTTCGCGATGGAAACAGAAGGCTTTTTATCCCAGGACAAGAAATCAGCCCTCAAAAACTTAACCGGCAGAAAATATTTTTTTTCAAAAAATCCCTAAGCCCCGGGGTCACAATTTCCGCAAAAATCTGACTTTTGGCAATTCACTCAAAAATGGTGCCAAAAGCTTGAAAATGCTCTCCTGAAAGGTTTGGCACTCGAAACAGAAGGCTTTTTATCCCAGGACAAGAAATCAGCCCTCAAAAACTTAACCAGCAGAAAATATTTTTTTGAAAAAATCCCTAAGCCCCGGGGTCACAATTTCCGCAAAAATCTGACTTTTGGCAATTCACTCAAAAATGGTGCCAGAAGCTTGAAAATGCTCTCCTGAAAGGTTTGTCACTCGAAACAGAAGGCTTTTTATCCCAGGACAAGAAATCAGCCCTCAAAAACTTAACCGGCAGAAAATATTTTTTTGAAAAAATCCCAAAGCCCCGGGGTCACAATTTCAGCAAAAATCTGACTTTTGGCAATTCACTCAAAAATGGTGCCAAAAGCTTGAAAATGCTCCCCTGAAAGCTTTCGCGATGGAAACAGAAGGCTTTTTATCCCAGGACAAGAAATCAGCCCTCAAAAACTTAACCGGCAGAAAATATTTTTTTTCAAAAAATCCCTAAGCCCCGGGGTCACAATTTCCGCAAAAATCTGACTTTTGGCATTTCACTCAAAAATGGTGCCAAAAGCTTGAAAATGCTCTCCTGAAAGGTTTGGCACTCGAAACAGAAGGCTTTTTATCCCAGGACAAGAAATCAGCCCTCAAAAACTTAACCAGCAGAAAATATTTTTTTGAAAAAATCCCTAAGCCCCGGGGTCACAATTTCCGCAAAAATCTGACTTTTGGCAATTCACTCAAAAATGGTGCCAAAAGCTTGAAAATGCTCTCCTGAAAGGTTTGTCACTCGAAACAGAAGGCTTTTTATCCCAGGACAAGAAATCAGCCCTCAAAAACTTAACCGGCAGAAAATATTTTTTTGAAAAAATCCCAAAGCCCCGGGGTCACAAATTCAGCAAAAATCTGACTTTTGGCAATTCACTCAAAAATGGTGCCAAAAGCTTGAAAATGCTCCCCTGAAAGCTTTCGCGATGGAAACAGAAGGCTTTTTATCCCAGGACAAGAAACCAGCCCTCAAAAACTTAACCAGCAGAAAATATTTTTTTGAAAAAATCCCTAAGCCCCGGGGTCACAATTTCCGCAAAAATCTGACTTTTGGGAATTCACTCAAAAATGGTGCCAAAAGCTTGAAAATGCTCTCCTGAAAGCTTTGGCGATGGAAACAGAAGGCTTTTTATCCCAGGACAAGAAATCAGCCCTCAAAAACTTAACCGGCACAAAATATTTTTTTGAAAAAATCCCAAAGCCCCGCGGTCACAATTTCAGCAAAAATCTGACTTTTGGCAATTCACTCAAAAATGGTGCCAAAAGCTTGAAAATGCTCTACTAAAAGGTTTGGCACTCGAAACAGAACGCTTTTTATCCCTGGACAAGAAATCAGCCCTCAAAAACTTAACCGGCAGAAAATATTTTTTTGAAAAAATCCCAAAGCCCCGCGGTCACAATTTCAGCAAAAATCTGACTTTTGGCAATTCACTCAAAAACGGTGCCAAAAGCTTGAAAATGCTCTACTAAAAGGTTTGGCACTCGAAACAGAAGGCTTTTTATCCCAGGACAAGAAATCAGCCCTCAAAAACTTAACCGGCAGAAAATATTTTTTTGAAAAAATCCCTCAGCCCCGGGGTCACAATTTCCGCAAAAATCTGACTTTTGGCAATTCACTCAAAAATGGTGCCAAAAGCTTGAAAATGCTCTCTTGATAGGTTTGGCACTCGGAACTGAAGGCTTTTTATCCCAGGACAAGAAATCAGCCCTCAAAAACTTAACCGGCACAAAATATTTTTTTGAAAAAATCCCTAAGCCCCGGGGTCACAATTTCCGCAAAAATCTGACTTTTGGCAATTCACTTAAAAATGGTGCCAAAAGCTTGAAAATGCTCTACTGAAAGGTTTGACACTCGAAACAGACCGCTTTTTATCCCAGGACAAGAAATCAGCCCTCAAAAACTTAACCGGCAGAAAATATTTTTTTGAAAAAATCCCTAAGCCCCGGGGTCACAATTTCCGCAAAAATCTGACTTTTGGCAATTCACTCAAAAATGGTGCCAAAAGCTTTAAAATGCTCCCCTGAAAGCTTTGGCGATGGAAACAGAAGGCTTTTTATCCCAGGTCAAGAAATCAGCACTCAAAAACTTAACCGGCAGAAAATATTTTTTTGAAAAAATCCCTAAGCCCCGGGGTCACAATTTCAGCAAAAATCTGACTTTTGGCAATTCACTCAAAAATGGTGCCAAAAGCTTGAAAATGCTCCCCTGAAAGCTTTGGCGATGGAAACAGAAGGCTTTTTATCCCAGGACAAGAAATCAGCCCTCAAAACTTAACCGGCAGAAAATATTTTTTTGAAAAAATCCCTAAGCCCCGGGGTCACAATTTCCGCAAAAATCTGACTTTTGGCAATTCACTCAAAAATGGTGCCAAAAGCTTGAAAATGCTCTACTGAAAGGTTTGGCACTCGAAACAGAACGCTTTTTATCCCAGGACAAGAAATCAGCCCTCAAAAACTTAACCGGCACAAAATATTTTTTTGAAAAAATCCCTAAGCCCCGGGGTCACAATTTCCGCAAAAATCTGACTTTTGGCAATTCACTCAAAAATGGTGCCAAAAGCTTGAAAATGCTCCCCTGAAAGCATTGGCGATGGAAACAGAAGGCTTTTTATCCCAGGACAAGAAATCAGCCCTCAAAAACTTAACCGGCAGAAAATATTTTTTTGAAAAAATCCCTAAGCCCCGGGGTCACAATTTCCGCAAAAATCTGACTTTTGGCAATTCACTCAAAAATGGTGCCAAAAGCTTGAAAATGCTCTCTTGATAGGTTTGGCACTCGGAACTGAAGGCTTTTTATCCCAGGACAAGAAATCAGCCCTCAAAAACTTAACCGGCACAAAATATTTTTTTGAAAAAATCCCTAAGCCCCGGGGTCACAATTTCCGCAAAAATCTGACTTTTGGCAATTCACTCAAAAATAGTGCCAAAAGCTTGAAAATGCTGTACTGAAAGGTTTGGCACTCGAAACAGAAGGCTTTTTATCCCAGGACAAGAAATCAGCCCTCAAAAACTTAACCGGCAGAAAATATTTTTTTGAAAAAATCCCTAAGCCCCGGGGTCACAATTTCCGCAAAAATCTGACTTTTGGCAATTCACTCAAAAATGGTGCCAAAAGCTTGAAAATGCTGTACTGAAAGGTTTGGCACTCGAAACAGAAGGCTTTTTATCCCAGGACAAGAAATCAGCCCTCAAAAACTTAACCGGCAGAAAATATTTTTTTGAAAAAATCCCTAAGCCCCGGGGTCACAATTTCCGCAAAAATCTGACTTTTGGCAATTCACTCAAAAATGGTGCCAAAAGCTTGAAAATGCTCCCCTTAAAGCTTTGGCGATGGAAACAGAGGGCTTTTTATCCCAGGACAAGAAATCAGCCCTCAAAAACTTAACCGGCAGAAAATATTTTTTTGAAAAAATCCCTAAGCCCCGGGGTCACAATTTCCGCAGAAATCTGACTTTTGGCAATTCACTCAAAAATGGTGCCAAAAGCTTGAAAATGCTCTCCTGAAAGGTTTGGCACTCGAAACAGAAGGCTTTTTATCCCAGGACAAGAAATCAGCCCTCAAAAACTTAACCGGCAGAAAATATTTTTTTGAAAAAATCCCTAAGCCCCGGGGTCACAATTTCCGCAAAAATCTGACTTTTGGCAATTCACTCAAAAATGGTGCCAAAAGCTTGAAAATGCTGTACTGAAAGGTTTGTCACTCGTAACAGAAGGCTTTTTATCCCAGGACAAGAAATCAGCCCTCAAAAACTTAACAGGCAGAAAATATTTTTTTGAAAAAATCCCAAAGCCCCGGGGTCACAATTTCAGCAAAAATCTGACTTTTGGCAATTCATTCAAAAATGGTGCCAAAAGCTTGAAAATGCTCCCCTGAAAGCTTTGGCGATGGAAACAGAAGGCTTTTTATCCCAGGACAAGAAATCAGCCCTCAAAAACTTAACCAGCAGAAAATATTTTTTTGAAAAAATCCCTAAGCCCCGGGGTCACAATTTCCGCAAAAATCTGACTTTTGGCAATTCACTCAAAAATGGTGCCAAAAGCTTGAAAATGCTCTCCTGAAAGGTTTGTCACTCGAAACAGAAGGCTTTTTATCCCAGGACAAGAAATCAGCCCTCAAAAACTTAACCGGCAGAAAATATTTTTTTGAAAAAATCCCAAAGCCCCGTGGTCACAATTTCAGCAAAAATCTGACTTTTGGAAATTCACTCAAAAATGGTGCCAAAAGCTTGAAAATGCTCTACTAAAAGGTTTGGCACTCGAAACAGAAGGCTTTTTATCCCTGGACAAGAAATCAGCCCTCAAAAACTTAACCGGCAGAAAATATTTTTTTGAAAAAATCCCAAAGCCCCGCGGTCACAATTTCAGCAAAAATCTGACTTTTGGCAATTCACTCAAAAATGGTGCCAAAAGCTTGAAAATGCTCTACTAAAAGGTTTGGCACTCGAAACAGAAGGCTTTTTATCCCTGGACAAGAAATCAGCCCTCAAAAACTTAACCGGCAGAAAATATTTTTTTGAAAAAATCCCTAAGCCCCGGGGTCACAATTTCCGCAAAAATCTGACTTTTGGCAATTCACTCAAAAATGGCGCCAAAAGCTTGAAAATGCTCCCCTGAAAGGTTTGGCACTCGAAACAGAAGGCTTTTTATCCCAGGACAAGAAATCAGCCCTCAAAAACCTAACCGGCAGAAAATATTTTTTTGAAAAAATCCCTAAGCCCCGCGGTCACAATTTCCGCAAAAATCTGACTTTTGGCAATTCACTCAAAAATGGTGCCAAAAGCTTGAAAATGCTGTACTGAAAGGTTTGGCACTCGAAACAGAAGGCTTTTTATCCCAGGACAAGAAATCAGCCCTCAAAAACTTAACCGGCAGAAAATATTTTTTTGAAAAAATCCCTAAGCCCCGGGGTCACAATTTCCGCAAAAATCTGACTTTTGGCAATTCACTCAAAAATGGTGCCAAAAGCTTGAAAATGCTGTACTGAAAGGTTAGGCACTCGAAACAGAAGGCTTTTTATCCCAGGACAAGAAATCAGCCCTCAAAAACGTAACCGGCAGAAAATATTTTTTTGAAAAAATCCCTAAGCCCCGGGGTCACAATTTCCGCAAAAATCTGACTTTTGGCAATTCACTCAAAAATGGTGCCAAAAGCTTGAAAATGCCCTCTTGAAAGGTTTGGCACTCGGAACTGAAGGCTTTTTATCCCAGGACAAGAAATCAGCCCTCAAAAACTTAACCGGCAGAAAATATTTTTTTGAAAAAATCCCTAAGCCCCGGGGTCACAATTTCAGCAAAAATCTGACTTTTGGCAATTCACTCAAAAATAGTGCCAAAAGCTTGAAAATCCTCTCCTGAAAGGTTTGGCACTCGAAACAGAAGGCTTTTTATCCCAGCACAAGAAATCAGCCCTCAAAAACTTAACCGGCAGAAAATATTTTTTTGAAAAAATCCCTAAGCCCCGGGGTCACAATTTCCGCAAAAATCTGACTTTTGGCAATTCACTCAAAAATGGTGCCAAAAGCTTGAAAATGCTGTACTGAAAGGTTTGGCACTCGAAACAGAAGGCTTTTTATCCCAGGACAAGAAATCAGCCCTCAAAAACTTAACCGGCAGAAAATATTTTTTTGAAAAAATCCCTAAGCCCCGGGGTCACAATTTCCGCAAAAATCTGACTTTTGGCAATTCACTCAAAAATGGTGCCAAAAGCTTGAAAATGCTGTACTGAAAGGTTAGGCACTCGAAACAGAAGGCTTTTTATCCCAGGACAAGAAATCAGCCCTCAAAAACGTAACCGGCAGAAAATATTTTTTTGAAAAAATCCCTAAGCCCCGGGGTCACAATTTCCGCAAAAATCTGACTTTTGGCAATTCACTCAAAAATGGTGCCAAAAGCTTGAAAATGCCCTCTTGAAAGGTTTGGCACTCGGAACTGAAGGCTTTTTATCCCAGGACAAGAAATCAGCCCTCAAAAACTTAACCGGCAGAAAATATTTTTTTGAAAAAATCCCTAAGCCCCGGGGTCACAATTTCAGCAAAAATCTGACTTTTGGCAATTCACTCAAAAATAGTGCCAAAAGCTTGAAAATCCTCTCCTGAAAGGTTTGGCACTCGAAACAGAAGGCTTTTTATCCCAGCACAAGAAATCAGCCCTCAAAAACTTAACCGGCAGAAAATATTTTTTTGAAAAAATCCCTAAGCCCCGGGGTCACAATTTCCGCAAAAATCTGACTTTTGGCAATTCACTCAAAAATGGTGCCAAAAGCTTGAAAATGCTGTACTGAAAGGTTTGGCACTCGAAACAGAAGGCTTTTTATCCCAGGACAAGAAATCAGCCCTCAAAAACTTAACCGGCAGAAAATATTTTTTTGAAAAAATCCCTAAGCCCCGGGGTCACAATTTCCGCAAAAATCTGACTTTTGGCAATTCACTCAAAAATGGTGCCAAAAGCTTGAAAATGCTCCCCTGAAAGCTTTGGCGATGGAAACAGAAGGCTTTTTATCCCAGGACAAGAAATCAGCCCTCAAAAACTTAACCGGCAGAAAATATTTTTTTGAAAAAATCCCTAAGCCCCGGGGTCACAATTTCAGCAAAAATCTGACTTTTGGCAATTCACTCAAAAATGGTGCCAAAAGCTTGAAAATGCTCCCCTGAAAGCTTTGGCGATGGAAACAGAAGGCTTTTTATCCCAGGACAAGAAATCAGCCCTCAAAAACTTAACCGGCAGAAAATATTTTTTTGAAAAAATCCCTAAGCCCCGGGGTCACAATTTCCGCAAAAATCTGACTTTTGGCAATTCACTCAAAAATGGTGCCAAAAGCTTGAAAATGCTCTACTGAAAGGTTTGGCACTCGAAACAGAACGCTTTTTATCCCATGACAAGAAATCAGCCCTCAAAAACTTAACCGGCAGAAAATATTTTTTTGAAAAAATCCCTAAGCCCCGGGGTCACAATTTCAGCAAAAATCTGACTTTTGGCAATTCACTCAAAAATGGTGCCAAAAGCTTTAAAATGCTCCCCTGAAAGCTTTGGCGATGGAAACAGAAGGCTTTTTATCCCAGGACAAGAAATCAGCCCTCAAAAACTTAACCGGCAGAAAATATTTTTTTGAAAAAATCCCTAAGCCCCGGGGTCACAATTTCAGCAAAAATCTGACTTTTGGCAATTCACTCAAAAATGGTGCCAAAAGCTTGAAAATGCTCTCCTGAAAGGTTTGGCACTCGAAACAGAAGGCTTTTTATCCCAGGAGAAGAAATCAGCCCTCAAAAACCTAACCGGCAGAAAATATTTTTTTGAAAAATTCCCTAAGCCCCGGGGTCACAATTTCCGCAAAAATCTGACTTTTGGCAATTCACTCAAAAATGGTGCCAAAAGCTTGAAAATGCTGTACTGAAAGGTTTGGCACTCGAAACAGAAGGCTTTTTATCCCAGGACAAGAAATCAGCCCTCAAAAACTTAACCGGCAGAAAATATTTTTTTGAAAAAATCCCTAAGCCCCGGGGTCACAATTTCCGCAGAAATCTGACTTTTGGCAATTCACTCAAAAATGGTGCCAAAAGCTTGAAAATGCTCTCCTGAAAGGTTTGGCACTCGAAACAGAAGGCTTTTTATCCCAGGACAAGAAATCAGCCCTCAAAAACTTAACCAGCAGAAAATATTTTTTTGAAAAAATCCCTAAGCCCCGGGGTCACAATTTCCGCAAAAATCTGACTTTTGGCAATTCACTCAAAAATGGTGCCAAAAGCTTGAAAATGCTGTACTGAAAGGTTTGTCACTCGTAACAGAAGGCTTTTTATCCCAGGACAAGAAATCAGCCCTCAAAAACTTAACAGGCAGAAAATATTTTTTTGAAAAAATCCCAAAGCCCCGGGGTCACAATTTCAGCAAAAATCTGACTTTTGGCAATTCATTCAAAAATGGTGCCAAAAGCTTGAAAATGCTCCCCTGAAAGCTTTGGCGATGGAAACAGAAGGCTTTTTATCCCAGGACAAGAAATCAGCCCTCAAAAACTTAACCAGCAGAAAATATTTTTTTGAAAAAATCCCTAAGCCCCGGGGTCACAATTTCCGCAAAAATCTGACTTTTGGCAATTCACTCAAAAATGGCGCCAAAAGCTTGAAAATGCTCCCCTGAAAGGTTTGGCACTCGAAACAGAAGGCTTTTTATCCCAGGACAAGAAATCAGCCCTCAAAAACCTAACCGGCAGAAAATATTTTTTTGAAAAAATCCCTAAGCCCCGCGGTCACAATTTCCGCAAAAATCTGACTTTTGGCAATTCACTCAAAAATGGTGCCAAAAGCTTGAAAATGCTGTACTGAAAGGTTTGGCACTCGAAACAGAAGGCTTTTTATCCCAGGACAAGAAATCAGCCCTCAAAAACTTAACCGGCAGAAAATATTTTTTTGAAAAAATCCCTAAGCCCCGGGGTCACAATTTCCGCAAAAATCTGGCTTTTGGCAATTCACTCAAAAATGGTGCCAAAAGCTTGAAAATGCTGTACTGAAAGGTTAGGCACTCGAAACAGAAGGCTTTTTATCCCAGGACAAGAAATCAGCCCTCAAAAACGTAACCGGCAGAAAATATTTTTTTGAAAAAATCCCTAAGCCCCGGGGTCACAATTTCCGCAAAAATCTGACTTTTGGCAATTCACTCAAAAATGGTGCCAAAAGCTTGAAAATGCCCTCTTGAAAGGTTTGGCACTCGGAACTGAAGGCTTTTTATCCCAGGACAAGAAATCAGCCCTCAAAAACTTAACCGGCAGAAAATATTTTTTTGAAAAAATCCCTAAGCCCCGGGGTCACAATTTCCGCAAAAATCTGACTTTTGGCAATTCACTCAAAAATAGTGCCAAAAGCTTGAAAATGCTGTACTGAAAGGTTTGGCACTCGAAACAGAAGGCTTTTTATCCCAGGACAAGAAATCAGCCCTCAAAAACTTAACCGGCAGAAAATATTTTTTTGAAAAAATCCCTAAGCCCCGGGGTCACAATTTCCGCAAAAATCTGACTTTTGGCAATTCACTCAAAAATGGTGCCAAAAGCTTGAAAATGCTGTACTGAAAGGTTAGGCACTCGAAACAGAAGGCTTTTTATCCCAGGACAAGAAATCAGCCCTCAAAAACGTAACCGGCAGAAAATATTTTTTTGAAAAAATCCCTAAGCCCCGGGGTCACAATTTCCGCAAAAATCTGACTTTTGGCAATTCACTCAAAAATGGTGCCAAAAGCTTGAAAATGCCCTCTTGAAAGGTTTGGCACTCGGAACTGAAGGCTTTTTATCCCAGGACAAGAAATCAGCCCTCAAAAACTTAACCGGCAGAAAATATTTTTTTGAAAAAATCCCTAAGCCCCGGGGTCACAATTTCAGCAAAAATCTGACTTTTGGCAATTCACTCAAAAATAGTGCCAAAAGCTTGAAAATCCTCTCCTGAAAGGTTTGGCACTCGAAACAGAAGGCTTTTTATCCCAGCACAAGAAATCAGCCCTCAAAAACTTAACCGGCAGAAAATATTTTTTTGAAAAAATCCCTAAGCCCCGGGGTCACAATTTCCGCAAAAATCTGACTTTTGGCAATTCACTCAAAAATGGTGCCAAAAGCTTGAAAATGCTGTACTGAAAGGTTTGGCACTCGAAACAGAAGGCTTTCTATCCCAGGACAAGAAATCAGCCCTCAAAAACTTAACCGGCAGAAAATATTTTTTTGAAAAAATCCCTAAGCCCCGGGGTCACAATTTCCGCAAAAATCTGACTTTTGGCAATTCACTCAAAAATGGTGCCAAAAGCTTGAAAATGCTGTACTGAAAGGTTTGGCACTCGAAACAGAAGGCTTTTTATCCCAGGACAAGAAATCAGCCCTCAAAAACTTAACCGGCAGAAAATATTTTTTTGAAAAAATCCCTAAGCCCCGGGGTCACAATTTCCGCAAAAATCTGACTTTTGGCAATTCACTCAAAAATGGTGCCAAAAGCTTGAAAATGCTCCCCTGAAAGCTTTGGCGATGGAAACAGAAGGCTTTTTATCCCAGGACAAGAAATCAGCCCTCAAAAACTTAACCGGCAGAAAATATTTTTTTGAAAAAATCCCTAAGCCCCGGGGTCACAATTTGAGCAAAAATCTGACTTTTGGCAATTCACTCAAAAATGGTGCCAAAAGCTTGAAAATGCTCCCCTGAAAGCTTTGGCGATGGAAACAGAAGGCTTTTTATCCCAGGACAAGAAATCAGCCCTCAAAAACTTAACCGGCAGAAAATATTTTTTTGAAAAAATCCCTAAGCCCCGGGGTCACAATTTCCGCAAAAATCTGACTTTTGGCAATTCACTCAAAAATGGTGCCAAAAGCTTGAAAATGCTCTACTGAAAGGTTTGGCACTCGAAACAGAACGCTTTTTATCCCATGACAAGAAATCAGCCCTCAAAAACTTAACCGGCAGAAAATATTTTTTTGAAAAAATCCCTAAGCCCCGGGGTCACAATTTCAGCAAAAATCTGACTTTTGGCAATTCACTCAAAAATGGTGCCAAAAGCTTTAAAATGCTCCCCTGAAAGCTTTGGCGATGGAAACAGAAGGCTTTTTATCCCAGGACAAGAAATCAGCCCTCAAAAACTTAACCGGCAGAAAATATTTTTTTGAAAAAATCCCTAAGCCCCGGGGTCACAATTTCAGCAAAAATCTGACTTTTGGCAATTCACTCAAAAATGGTGCCAAAAGCTTGAAAATGCTCTCCTGAAAGGTTTGGCACTCGAAACAGAAGGCTTTTTATCCCAGGACAAGAAATCAGCCCTCAAAAACCTAACCGGCAGAAAATATTTTTTTGAAAAAATCCCTAAGCCCCGGGGTCACAATTTCCGCAAAAATCTGACTTTTGGCAATTCACTCAAAAATGGTGCCAAAAGCTTGAAAATGCTGTACTGAAAGGTTTGGCACTCGAAACAGAAGGCTTTTTATCCCAGGACAAGAAATCAGCCCTCAAAAACTTAACCGGCAGAAAATATTTTTTTGAAAAAATCCCTAAGCCCCGGGGTCACAATTTCCGCAAAAATCTGACTTTTGGCAATTCACTCAAAAATGGTGCCAAAAGCTTGAAAATGCTGTACTGAAAGGTTAGGCACTCGAAACAGAAGGCTTTTTATCCCAGTACAAGAAATCAGCCCTCAAAAACTTAACCGGCAGAAAATATTTTTTTGAAAAAATCCCTAAGCCCCGGGGTCACAATTTCCGCAAAAATCTTACTTTTGGCAATTCACTCAAAAATGGTGCCAAAAGCTTGAAAATGCCCTCTTGAAAGGTTTGGCACTCGGAACTGAAGGCTTTTTATCCCAGGACAAGAAATCAGCCCTCAAAAACTTAACCGGCAGAAAATATTTTTTTGAAAAAATCCCAAAGCCCCGGGGTCACAATTTCAGCAAAAATCTGACTTTTGGCAATTCACTCAAAAATAGTGCCAAAAGCTTGAAAATGCTCTCCTGAAAGGTTTGGCACTCGAAACAGAAGGCTTTTTATCCCAGCACAAGAAATCAGCCCTCAAAAACTTAACCGGCAGAAAATATTTTTTTGAAAAAATCCCTAAGCCCCGGGGTCACAATTTCCGCAAAAATCTGACTTTTGGCAATTCACTCAAAAATAGTGCCAAAAGCTTGAAAATGCTCTCCTGAAAGGTTTGGCTCTCGAAACAGAAGGCTTTTTATCCCAGGACAAGAAATCAGCCCTCAAAAACTTAACCGGCAGAAAATATTTTTTTTCAAAAAATCCCTAAGCCCCGGGGTCACAATTTCCGCAAAAATCTGACTTTTGGCAATTCACTCAAAAATGGTGCCAAAAGCTTGAAAATGCTCTCCTGAAAGGTTTGGCACTCGAAACAGAAGGCTTTTTATCCCAGGACAAGAAATCAGCCCTCAAAAACTTAACCAGCGGAAAATATTTTTTTGAAAAAATCCCTAAGCCCCGGGGTCACAATTTCCGCAAAAATCTGACTTTTGGCAATTCACTCAAAAATGGTGCCAAAAGCTTGAAAATGCTCTCCTGAAAGGTTTGTCACTCGAAACAGAAGGCTTTTTATCCCAGGACAAGAAATCAGCCCTCAAAAACTTAACCGGCAGAAAATATTTTTTTGAAAAAATCCCAAAGCCCCGGGGTCACAATTTCAGCAAAAATCTGACTTTTGGCAATTCACTCAAAAATGGTGCCAAAAGCTTGAAAATGCTCCCCTGAAAGCTTTCGCGATGGAAACAGAAGGCTTTTTATCCCAGGACAAGAAACCAGCCCTCAAAAACTTAACCAGCAGAAAATATTTTTTTGAAAAAATCCCTAAGCCCCGGGGTCACAATTTCCGCAAAAATCTGACTTTTGGCAATTCACTCAAAAATGGTGCCAAAAGCTTGAAAATGCTCTCCTGAAAGGTTTGTCACTCGAAACAGAAGGCTTTTTATCCCAGGACAAGAAATCAGCCCTCAAAAACTTAACCGGCAGAAAATATTTTTTTGAAAAAATCCCAAAGCCCCGCGGTCACAATTTCAGCAAAAATCTGACTTTTGGCAATTCACTCAAAAATGGTGCCAAAAGCTTGAAAATGCTGTTCTGAAAGGTTTGGCACTCGAAACAGAAGGCTTTTTATCCCAGGACAAGAAATCAGCCCTCAAAAACTTAACCGGCAGAAAATATTTTTTTGAAAAAATCCCTAAGCCCCGGGGTCACAATTTCCGCAAAAATCTGACTTTTGGCAATTCACTCAAAAATGGCGCCAAAAGCTTGAAAATGCTCCCCTGAAAGCTTTGGCGATGGAAACAGAAGGCTTTTTATCCCAGGACAAGAAATCAGCCCTCAAAAACGTAACCGGCAGAAAATATTTTTTTGAAAAAATCCCTAAGCCCCGGGGTCACAATTTCCGCAAAAATCTGACTTTTGGCAATTCACTCAAAAATGGTGCCAAAAGCTTGAAAATGCCCTCTTGAAAGGTTTGGCACTCGGAACTGAAGGCTTTTTATCCCAGGACAAGAAATCAGCCCTCAAAAACTTAACCGGCAGAAAATATTTTTTTGAAAAAATCCCTAAGCCCCGGGGTCACAATTTCAGCAAAAATCTGACTTTTGGCAATTCACTCAAAAATGGTGCCAAAAGCTTGAAAATGCTGTACTGAAAGGTTTGGCACTCGAAACAGAAGGCTTTTTATCCCAGGACAAGAAATCAGCCCTCAAAAACTTAACCGGCAGAAAATATTTTTTTGAAAAAATCCCTAAGCCCCGGGGTCACAATTTCCGCAAAAATCTGACTTTTGGCAATTCACTCAAAAATGGTGCCAAAAGCTTGAAAATGCTCCCCTTAAAGCTTTGGCGATGGAAACAGAGGGCTTTTTATCCCAGGACAAGAAATCAGCCCTCAAAAACTTAACCGGCAGAAAATGTTTTTTTGAAAAAATCCCTAAGCCCCGGGGTCACAATTTCCGCAGAAATCTGACTTTTGGCAATTCACTCAAAAATGGTGCCAAAAGCTTGAAAATGCTCTCCTGAAAGGTTTGGCACTCGAAACAGAAGGCTTTTTATCCCAGGACAAGAAATCAGCCCTCAAAAACTTAACCAGCAGAAAATATTTTTTTGAAAAAATCCCTAAGCCCCGGGGTCACAATTTCCGCAAAAATCTGACTTTTGGCAATTCACTCAAAAATGGTGCCAAAAGCTTGAAAATGCTCTCCTGAAAGGTTTGTCACTCGAAACAGAAGGCTTTTTATCCCAGGACAAGAAATCAGCCCTCAAAAACTTAACAGGCAGAAAATATTTTTTTGAAAAAATCCCAAAGCCCCGGGGTCACAATTTCAGCAAAAATCTGACTTTTGGCAATTCATTCAAAAATGGTGCCAAAAGCTTGAAAATGCTCCCCTGAAAGCTTTGGCGATGGAAACAGAAGGCTTTTTATCCCAGGACAAGAAATCAGCCCTCAAAAACTTAACCAGCAGAAAATATTTTTTTGAAAAAATCCCTAAGCCCCGGGGTCACAATTTCCGCAAAAATCTGACTTTTGGCAATTCACTCAAAAATGGTGCCAAAAGCTTGAAAATGCTCTCCTGAAAGGTTTGTCACTCGAAACAGAAGGCTTTTTATCCCAGGACAAGAAATCAGCCCTCAAAAACTTAACCGGCAGAAAATATTTTTTTGAAAAAATCCCAAAGCCCCGTGGTCACAATTTCAGCAAAAATCTGACTTTTGGCAATTCACTCAAAAATGGTGCCAAAAGCTTGAAAATGCTCTACTAAAAGGTTTGGCACTCGAAACAGAAGGCTTTTTATCCCTGGACAAGAAATCAGCCCTCAAAAACTTAACCGGCAGAAAATATTTTTTTGAAAAAATCCCAAAGCCCCGCGGTCACAATTTCAGCAAAAATCTGACTTTTGGCAATTCACTCAAAAATGGTGCCAAAAGCTTGAAAATGCTCTACTAAAAGGTTTGGCACTCGAAACAGAAGGCTTTTTATCCCTGGACAAGAAATCAGCCCTCAAAAACTTAACCGGCAGAAAATATTTTTTTGAAAAAATCCCTAAGCCCCGGGGTCACAATTTCCGCAAAAATCTGACTTTTGGCAGTTCACTCAAAAATGGCGCCAAAAGCTTGAAAATGCTCCCCTGAAAGGTTTGGCACTCGAAACAGAAGGCCTTTTATCCCAGGACAAGAAATCAGCCCTCAAAAACCTAACCGGCAGAAAATATTTTTTTGAAAAAATCCCTAAGCCCCGCGGTCACAATTTCCGCAAAAATCTGACTTTTGGCAATTCACTCAAAAATGGTGCCAAAAGCTTGAAAATGCTGTACTGAAAGGTTTGGCACTCGAAACAGAAGGCTTTTTATCCCAGGACAAGAAATCAGCCCTCAAAAACTTAACCGGCAGAAAATATTTTTTTGAAAAAATCCCTAAGCCCCGGGGTCACAATTTCCGCAAAAATCTGACTTTTGGCAATTCACTCAAAAATGGTGCCAAAAGCTTGAAAATGCTGTACTGAAAGGTTAGGCACTCGAAACAGAAGGCTTTTTATCCCAGGACAAGAAATCAGCCCTCAAAAACGTAACCGGCAGAAAATATTTTTTTGAAAAAATCCCTAAGCCCCGGGGTCACAATTTCCGCAAAAATCTGACTTTTGGCAATTCACTCAAAAATGGTGCCAAAAGCTTGAAAATGCCCTCTTGAAAGGTTTGGCACTCGGAACTTAAGGCTTTTTATCCCAGGACAAGAAATCAGCCCTCAAAAACTTAACCGGCAGAAAATATTTTTTTGAAAAAATCCCTAAGCCCCGGGGTCACAATTTCAGCAAAAATCTGACTTTTGGCAATTCACTCAAAAATAGTGCCAAAAGCTTGAAAATGCTGTACTGAAAGGTTTGGCACTCGAAACAGAAGGCTTTTTATCCCAGGACAAGAAATCAGCCCTCAAAAACTTAACCGGCAGAAAATATTTTTTTGAAAAAATCCCTAAGCCCCGGGGTCACAATTTCCGCAAAAATCTGACTTTTGGCAATTCACTCAAAAATGGTGCCAAAAGCTTGAAAATGCTCCCCTGAAAGCTTTGGCGATGGAAACAGAAGGCTTTTTATCCCAGGACAAGAAATCAGCCCTCAAAAACTTAACCGGCAGAAAATATTTTTTTGAAAAAATCCCTAAGCCCCGGGGTCACAATTTCAGCAAAAATCTGACTTTTGGCAATTCACTCAAAAATGGTGCCAAAAGCTTGAAAATGCTCCCCTGAAAGCTTTGGCGATGGAAACAGAAGGCTTTTTATCCCAGGACAAGAAATCAGCCCTCAAAAACTTAACCGGCAGAAAATATTTTTTTGAAAAAATCCCTAAGCCCCGGGGTCACAATTTCCGCAAAAATCTGACTTTTGGCAATTCACTCAAAAATGGTGCCAAAAGCTTGAAAATGCTCTACTGAAAGGTTTGGCACTCGAAACAGAACGCTTTTTATCCCATGACAAGAAATCAGCCCTCAAAAACTTAACCGGCAGAAAATATTTTTTTGAAAAAATCCCTAAGCCCCGGGGTCACAATTTCAGCAAAAATCTGACTTTTGGCAATTCACTCAAAAATGGTGCCAAAAGCTTTAAAATGCTCCCCTGAAAGCTTTGGCGATGGAAACAGAAGGCTTTTTATCCCAGGACAAGAAATCAGCCCTCAAAAACTTAACCGGCAGAAAATATTTTTTTGAAAAAATCCCTAAGCCCCGGGGTCACAATTTCAGCAAAAATCTGACTTTTGGCAATTCACTCAAAAATGGTGCCAAAAGCTTGAAAATGCTCTCCTGAAAGGTTTGGCACTCGAAACAGAAGGCTTTTTATCCCAGGACAAGAAATCAGCCCTCAAAAACCTAACCGGCAGAAAATATTTTTTTGAAAAAATCCCTAAGCCCCGGGGTCACAATTTCCGCAAAAATCTGACTTTTGGCAATTCACTCAAAAATGGTGCCAAAAGCTTGAAAATGCTGTACTGAAAGGTTTGGCACTCGAAACAGAAGGCTTTTTATCCCAGGACAAGAAATCAGCCCTCAAAAACTTAACCGGCAGAAAATATTTTTTTGAAAAAATCCCTAAGCCCCGGGGTCACAATTTCCGCAAAAATCTGACTTTTGGCAATTCACTCAAAAATGGTGCCAAAAGCTTGAAAATGCTGTACTGAAAGGTTAGGCACTCGAAACAGAAGGCTTTTTATCCCAGTACAAGAAATCAGCCCTCAAAAACTTAACCGGCAGAAAATATTTTTTTGAAAAAATCCCTAAGCCCCGGGGTCACAATTTCCGCAAAAATCTTACTTTTGGCAATTCACTCAAAAATGGTGCCAAAAGCTTGAAAATGCCCTCTTGAAAGGTTTGGCACTCGGAACTGAAGGCTTTTTATCCCAGGACAAGAAATCAGCCCTCAAAAACTTAACCGGCAGAAAATATTTTTTTGAAAAAATCCCTAAGCCCCGGGGTCACAATTTCAGCAAAAATCTGACTTTTGGCAATTCACTCAAAAATAGTGCCAAAAGCTTGAAAATGCTCTCCTGAAAGGTTTGGCACTCGAAACAGAAGGCTTTTTATCCCAGCACAAGAAATCAGCCCTCAAAAACTTAACCGGCAGAAAATATTTTTTTGAAAAAATCCCTAAGCCCCGGGGTCACAATTTCCGCAAAAATCTGACTTTTGGCAATTCACTCAAAAATGGTGCCAAAAGCTTGAAAATGCTGTACTGAAAGGTTTGGCACTCGAAACAGAAGGCTTTTTATCCCAGGACAAGAAATCAGCCCTCAAAAACTTAACCGGCAGAAAATATTTTTTTTCAAAAAATCCCTAAGCCCCGGGGTCACAATTTCCGCAAAAATCTGACTTTTGGCAATTCACTCAAAAATGGTGCCAAAAGCTTGAAAATGCTCTCCTGAAAGGTTTGGCACTCGAAACAGAAGGCTTTTTATCCAAGGACAAGAAATCAGCCCTCAAAAACTTAACCAGCAGAAAATATTTTTTTGAAAAAATCCCTAAGCCCCGGGGTCACAATTTCCGCAAAAATCTGACTTTTGGCAATTCACTCAAAAATGGTGCCAAAAGCTTGAAAATGCTCTCCTGAAAGGTTTGTCACTCGAAACAGAAGGCTTTTTATCCCAGGACAAGAAATCAGCCCTCAAAAACTTAACCGGCAGAAAATATTTTTTTGAAAAAATCCCAAAGCCCCGGGGTCACAATTTCAGCAAAAATCTGACTTTTGGCAATTCACTCAAAAATGGTGCCAAAAGCTTGAAAATGCTCCCCTGAAAGCTTTCGCGATGGAAACAGAAGGCTTTTTATCCCAGGACAAGAAACCAGCCCTCAAAAACTTAACCAGCAGAAAATATTTTTTTGAAAAAATCCCTAAGCCCCGGGGTCACAATTTCCGCAAAAATCTGACTTTTGGCAATTCACTCAAAAATGGTGCCAAAAGCTTGAAAATGCTCTCCTGAAAGGTTTGTCACTCGAAACAGAAGGCTTTTTATCCCAGGACAAGAAATCAGCCCTCAAAAACTTAACCGGCAGAAAATATTTTTTTGAAAAAATCCCAAAGCCCCGCGGTCACAATTTCAGCAAAAATCTGACTTTTGGCAATTCACTCAAAAATGGTGCCAAAAGCTTGAAAATGCTCTACTAAAAGGTTTGGCACTCGAAACAGAAGGCTTTTTATCCCTGGACAAGAAATCAGCCCTCAAAAACTTAACTGGCAGAAAATATTTTTTTGAAAAAATCCCAAAGCCCCGCGGTCACAATTTCAGCAAAAATCTGACTTTTGGCAATTCACTCAAAAATGGTGCCAAAAGCTTGAAAATGCTCTACTAAAAGGTTTGGCACTCGAAACAGAAGGCTTTTTATCCCTGGACAAGAAATCAGCCCTCAAAAACTTAACCGGCAGAAAATATTTTTTTGAAAAAATCCCTAAGCCCCGGGGTCACAATTTCCGCAAAAATCTGACTTTTGGCAATTCACTCAAAAATGGTGCCAAAAGCTTGAAAATGCTCTCCTGAAAGGTTTGGCACTCGAAACAGAAGGCTTTTTATCCAAGGACAAGAAATCAGCCCTCAAAAACTTAACCAGCAGAAAATATTTTTTTGAAAAAATCCCTAAGCCCCGGGGTCACAATTTCCGCAAAAATCTGACTTTTGGCAATTCACTCAAAAATGGTGCCAAAAGCTTGAAAATGCTCTCCTGAAAGGTTTGTCACTCGAAACAGAAGGCTTTTTATCCCAGGACAAGAAATCAGCCCTCAAAAACTTAACCGGCAGAAAATATTTTTTTGAAAAAATCCCAAAGCCCCGGGGTCACAATTTCAGCAAAAATCTGACTTTTGGCAATTCACTCAAAAATGGTGCCAAAAGCTTGAAAATGCTCCCCTGAAAGCTTTCGCGATGGAAACAGAAGGCTTTTTATCCCAGGACAAGAAACCAGCCCTCAAAAACTTAACCAGCAGAAAATATTTTTTTGAAAAAATCCCTAAGCCCCGGGGTCACAATTTCCGCAAAAATCTGACTTTTGGCAATTCACTCAAAAATGGTGCCAAAAGCTTGAAAATGCTCTCCTGAAAGGTTTGTCACTCGAAACAGAAGGCTTTTTATCCCAGGACAAGAAATCAGCCCTCAAAAACTTAACCGGCAGAAAATATTTTTTTGAAAAAATCCCAAAGCCCCGCGGTCACAATTTCAGCAAAAATCTGACTTTTGGCAATTCACTCAAAAATGGTGCCAAAAGCTTGAAAATGCTCTACTAAAAGGTTTGGCACTCGAAACAGAAGGCTTTTTATCCCTGGACAAGAAATCAGCCCTCAAAAACTTAACTGGCAGAAAATATTTTTTTGAAAAAATCCCAAAGCCCCGCGGTCACAATTTCAGCAAAAATCTGACTTTTGGCAATTCACTCAAAAATGGTGCCAAAAGCTTGAAAATGCTCTACTAAAAGGTTTGGCACTCGAAACAGAAGGCTTTTTATCCCTGGACAAGAAATCAGCCCTCAAAAACTTAACCGGCAGAAAATATTTTTTTGAAAAAATCCCTAAGCCCCGGGGTCACAATTTCCGCAAAAATCTGACTTTTGGCAATTCACTCAAAAATGGCGCCAAAAGCTTGAAAATGCTCCCCTGAAAGCTTTGGCGATGGAAACAGAAGGCTTTTTATCCCAGGACAAGAAATCAGCCCTCAAAAACGTAACCGGCAGAAAATATTTTTTTGAAAAAATCCCTAAGCCCCGGGGTCACAATTTCCGCAAAAATCTGACTTTTGGCAATTCACTCAAAAATGGTGCCAAAAGCTTGAAAATGCCCTCTTGAAAGGTTTGGCACTCGGAACTGAAGGCTTTTTATCCCAGGACAAGAAATCAGCCCTCAAAAACTTAACCGGCAGAAAATATTTTTTTGAAAAAATCCCTAAGCCCCGGGGTCACAATTTCAGCAAAAATCTGACTTTTGGCAATTCACTCAAAAATAGTGCCAAAAGCTTGAAAATCCTCTCCTGAAAGGTTTGGCACTCGAAACAGAAGGCTTTTTATCCCAGCACAAGAAATCAGCCCTCAAAAACTTAACCGGCAGAAAATATTTTTTTGAAAAAATCCCTAAGCCCCGGGGTCACAATTTCCGCAAAAATCTGACTTTTGGCAATTCACTCAAAAATGGTGCCAAAAGCTTGAAAATGCTGTACTGAAAGGTTTGGCACTCGAAACAGAAGGCTTTTTATCCCAGGACAAGAAATCAGCCCTCAAAAACTTAACCGGCAGAAAATATTTTTTTGAAAAAATCCCTAAGCCCCGGGGTCACAATTTCCGCAAAAATCTGACTTTTGGCAATTCACTCAAAAATGGTGCCAAAAGCTTGAAAATGCTGTACTGAAAGGTTTGGCACTCGAAACAGAAGGCTTTTTATCCCAGGACAAGAAATCAGCCCTCAAAAACTTAACCGGCAGAAAATATTTTTTTGAAAAAATCCCTAAGCCCCGGGGTCACAATTTCCGCAAAAATCTGACTTTTGGCAATTCACTCAAAAATGGTGCCAAAAGCTTGAAAATGCTCCCCGGAAAGCTTTGGCGATGGAAACAGAAGGCTTTTTATCCCAGGACAAGAAATCAGCCCTCAAAAACTTAACCGGCAGAAAATATTTTTTTGAAAAAATCCCTAAGCCCCGGGGTCACAATTTCAGCAAAAATCTGACTTTTGGCAATTCACTCAAAAATGGTGCCAAAAGCTTGAAAATGCTCCCCTGAAAGCTTTGGCGATGGAAACAGAAGGCTTTTTATCCCAGGACAACAAATCAGCCCTCAAAAACTTAACCGGCAGAAAATATTTTTTTGAAAAAATCCCTAAGCCCCGGGGTCACAATTTCCGCAAAAATCTGACTTTTGGCAATTCACTCACACATGGTGCCAAAAGCTTGAAAATGCTCTACTGAAAGGTTTGGCACTCGAAACAGAACGCTTTTTATCCCATGACAAGAAATCAGCCCTCAAAAACTTAACCGGCAGAAAATATTTTTTTGAAAAAATCCCTAAGCCCCGGGGTCACAATTTCCGCAAAAATCTGACTTTTGGCAATTCACTCAAAAATGGTGCCAAAAGCTTTAAAATGCTCCCCTGAAAGCTTTGGCGATGGAAACAGAAGGCTTTTTATCCCAGGACAAGAAATCAGCCCTCAAAAACTTAACCGGCAGAAAATACTTTTTTGAAAAAATCCCTAAGCCCCGGGGTCACAATTTCAGCAAAAATCTGACTTTTGGCAATTCACTCAAAAATGGTGCCAAAAGCTTGAAAATGCTCTCCTGAAAGGTTTGGCACTCGAAACAGAAGGCTTTTTATCCCAGGACAAGAAATCAGCCCTCAAAAACCTAACCGGCAGAAAATATTTTTTTGAAAAAATCCCTAAGCCCCGGGGTCACAATTTCCGCAAAAATCTGACTTTTGGCAATTCACTCAAAAATGGTGCCAAAAGCTTGAAAATGCTGTACTGAAAGGTTTGGCACTCGAAACAGAAGGCTTTTTATCCCAGGACAAGAAATCAGCCCTCAAAAACTTAACCGGCAGAAAATATTTTTTTTCAAAAAATCCCTAAGCCCCGGGGTCACAATTTCCGCAAAAATCTGACTTTTGGCAATTCACTCAAAAATGGTGCCAAAAGCTTGAAAATGCTCTCCTGAAAGGTTTGTCACTCGAAACAGAAGGCTTTTTATCCCAGGACAAGAAATCAGCCCTCAAAAACTTAACCGGCAGAAAATATTTTTTTGAAAAAATCCCAAAGCCCCGGGGTCACAATTTCAGCAAAAATCTGACTTTTGGCAATTCACTCAAAAATGGTGCCAAAAGCTTGAAAATGCTCCCCTGAAAGCTTTCGCGATGGAAACAGAAGGCTTTTTATCCCAGGACAAGAAACCAGCCCTCAAAAACTTAACCAGCAGAAAATATTTTTTTGAAAAAATCCCTAAGCCCCGGGGTCACAATTTCCGCAAAAATCTGACTTTTGGCAATTCACTCAAAAATGGTGCCAAAAGCTTGAAAATGCTCTCCTGAAAGGTTTGTCACTCGAAACAGAAGGCTTTTTATCCCAGGACAAGAAATCAGCCCTCAAAAACTTAACCGGCAGAAAATATTTTTTTGAAAAAATCCCAAAGCCCCGCGGTCACAATTTCAGCAAAAATCTGACTTTTGGCAGTTCACTCAAAAATGGTGCCAAAAGCTTGAAAATGCTCTACTAAAAGGTTTGGCACTCGAAACAGAAGGCTTTTTATCCCTGGACAAGAAATCAGCCCTCAAAAACTTAACTGGCAGAAAATATTTTTTTGAAAAAATCCCAAAGCCCCGCGGTCACAATTTCAGCAAAAATCTGACTTTTGGCAATTCACTCAAAAATGGTGCCAAAAGCTTGAAAATGCTCTACTAAAAGGTTTGGCACTCGAAACAGAAGGCTTTTTATCCCTGGACAAGAAATCAGCCCTCAAAAACTTAACCGGCAGAAAATATTTTTTTGAAAAAATCCCTAAGCCCCGGGGTCACAATTTCCGCAAAAATCTGACTTTTGGCAATTCACTCAAAAATGGCGCCAAAAGCTTGAAAATGCTCCCCTGAAAGCTTTGGCGATGGAAACAGAAGGCTTTTTATCCCAGGACAAGAAATCAGCCCTCAAAAACGTAACCGGCAGAAAATATTTTTTTGAAAAAATCCCTAAGCCCCGGGGTCACAATTTCCGCAAAAATCTGACTTTTGGCAATTCACTCAAAAATGGTGCCAAAAGCTTGAAAATGCCCTCTTGAAAGGTTTGGCACTCGGAACTGAAGGCTTTTTATCCCAGGACAAGAAATCAGCCCTCAAAAACTTAACCGGCAGAAAATATTTTTTTGAAAAAATCCCTAAGCCCCGGGGTCACAATTTCAGCAAAAATCTGACTTTTGGCAATTCACTCAAAAATAGTGCCAAAAGCTTGAAAATCCTCTCCTGAAAGGTTTGGCACTCGAAACAGAAGGCTTTTTATCCCAGCACAAGAAATCAGCCCTCAAAAACTTAACCGGCAGAAAATATTTTTTTGAAAAAATCCCTAAGCCCCGGGGTCACAATTTCCGCAAAAATCTGACTTTTGGCAATTCACTCAAAAATGGTGCCAAAAGCTTGAAAATGCTGTACTGAAAGGTTTGGCACTCGAAACAGAAGGCTTTTTATCCCAGGACAAGAAATCAGCCCTCAAAAACTTAACCGGCAGAAAATATTTTTTTGAAAAAATCCCTAAGCCCCGGGGTCACAATTTCCGCAAAAATCTGACTTTTGGCAATTCACTCAAAAATGGTGCCAAAAGCTTGAAAATGCTGTACTGAAAGGTTTGGCACTCGAAACAGAAGGCTTTTTATCCCAGGACAAGAAATCAGCCCTCAAAAACTTAACCGGCAGAAAATATTTTTTTGAAAAAATCCCTAAGCCCCGGGGTCACAATTTCCGCAAAAATCTGACTTTTGGCAATTCACTCAAAAATGGTGCCAAAAGCTTGAAAATGCTGTACTGAAAGGTTTGGCACTCGAAACAGAAGGCTTTTTATCACAGGACAAGAAATCAGCCCTCAAAAACTTAACCGGCAGAAAATATTTTTTTGAAAAAATCCCTAAGCCCCGGGGTCACAATTTCCGCAAAAATCTGACTTTTGGCAATTCACTCAAAAATGGTGCCAAAAGCTTGAAAATGCTCCACTAAAAGGTTTGGCACTCGAAACAGAAGGCTTTTTATCCCAGGACAAGAAATCAGCCCTCAAAAACTTAACCGGCAGAAAATATTTTTTTGAAAAAATCCCTAAGCCCCGGGGTCACAATTTCCGCAAAAATCTGACTTTTGGCAATTCACTCAAAAATGGTGCCAAAAGCTTGAAAATGCTCCCCTGAAAGCTTTGGCGATGGAAACAGAAGGCTTTTTATCCCAGGACAAGAAATCAGCCCTCAAAAACCTAACCGGCAGAAAATATTTTTTTGAAAAAATCCCTAAGCCCCGGGGTCACAATTTCAGCAAAAATCTGACTTTTGGCAATTCACTCAAAAATAGTGCCAAAAGCTTGAAAATCCTCTCCTGAAAGGTTTGGCACTCGAAACAGAAGGCTTTTTATCCCAGCACAAGAAATCAGCCCTCAAAAACTTAACCGGCAGAAAATATTTTTTTGAAAAAATCCCTAAGCCCCGGGGTCACAATTTCCGCAAAAATCTGACTTTTGGCAATTCACTCAAAAATGGTGCCAAAAGCTTGAAAATGCTGTACTGAAAGGTTTGGCACTCGAAACAGAAGGCTTTTTATCCCAGGACAAGAAATCAGCCCTCAAAAACTTAACCGGCAGAAAATATTTTTTTGAAAAAATCCCTAAGCCCCGGGGTCACAATTTCCGCAAAAATCTGACTTTTGGCAATTCACTCAAAAATGGTGCCAAAAGCTTGAAAATGCTGTACTGAAAGGTTTGGCACTCGAAACAGAAGGCTTTTTATCCCAGGACAAGAAATCAGCCCTCAAAAACTTAACCGGCAGAAAATATTTTTTTGAAAAAATCCCTAAGCCCCGGGGTCACAATTTCCGCAAAAATCTGACTTTTGGCAATTCACTCAAAAATGGTGCCAAAAGCTTGAAAATGCTGTACTGAAAGGTTTGGCACTCGAAACAGAAGGCTTTTTATCACAGGACAAGAAATCAGCCCTCAAAAACTTAACCGGCAGAAAATATTTTTTTGAAAAAATCCCTAAGCCCCGGGGTCACAATTTCCGCAAAAATCTGACTTTTGGCAATTCACTCAAAAATGGTGCCAAAAGCTTGAAAATGCTCCACTAAAAGGTTTGGCACTCGAAACAGAAGGCTTTTTATCCCAGGACAAGAAATCAGCCCTCAAAAACTTAACCGGCAGAAAATATTTTTTTGAAAAAATCCCTAAGCCCCGGGGTCACAATTTCCGCAAAAATCTGACTTTTGGCAATTCACTCAAAAATGGTGCCAAAAGCTTGAAAATGCTCCCCTGAAAGCTTTGGCGATGGAAACAGAAGGCTTTTTATCCCAGGACAAGAAATCAGCCCTCAAAAACCTAACCGGCAGAAAATATTTTTTTGAAAAAATCCCTAAGCCCCGGGGTCACAATTTCCGCAAAAATCTGACTTTTGGCAATTCACTCAAAAATGGTGCCAAAAGCTTGAAAATGCTCCCCTGAAAGCTTTGGCGATGGAAACAGAAGGCTTTTTATCCCAGGACAAGAAATCAGCCCTCAAAAACTTAACCGGCAGAAAATATTTTTTTGAAAAAATCCCTAAGCCCCGGGGTCACAATTTCCGCAAAAATCTGACTTTTGGCAATTCACTCAAAAATGGTGCCAAAAGCTTGAAAATGCTCCACTAAAAGGTTTGGCACTCGGAACTGAAGGCTTTTTATCCCAGGACAAGAAATCAGCCCTCAAAAACTTAACCGGCAGAAAATATTTTTTTGAAAAAATCCCTAAGCCCCGGGGTCACAATTTCCGCAAAAATCTGACTTTTGGCAATTAACTCAAAAATGGTGCCAAAAGCTTGAAAATGCTCCCCTGAAAGCTTTGGCGATGGAAACAGAAGGCTTTTTATCCCAGGACAAGAAATCAGCCCTCAAAAACTTAACCGGCAGAAAATATTTTTTTGAAAAAATCCCTAAGCCCCGGGGTCACAATTTCCGCAAAAATCTGACTTTTGGCAATTCACTCAAAAATGGTGCCAAAAGCTTGAAAATGCTCTACTGAAAGGTTTGGCACTCGAAACAGAAGGCTTTTTATCCCAGGACAAGAAATCAGCCCTCAAAAACTTAACCGGCAGAAAATATTTTTTTGAAAAAATCCCTAAGCCCCGGGGTCACAATTTCCGCAAAAATCTGACTTTTGGCAATTCACTCAAAAATGGTGCCAAAAGCTTGAAAATGCCCTCTTGAAAGGTTTGGCACTCGGAACTGAAGGCTTTTTATCCCAGGACAAGAAATCAGCCCTCAAAAACTTAACCGGCAGAAAATATTTTTTTGAAAAAATCCCTAAGCCCCGGGGTCACAATTTCAGCAAAAAGCTGACTTTTGGCAATTCACTCAAAAATGGTGCCAAAAGCTTGAAAATGCTCCCCTGAAAGCTTTGGCGATGGAAACAGAAGGCTTTTTATCCCAGGACAAGAAATCAGCCCTCAAAAACTTAACCGGCAGAAAATATTTTTTTGAAAAAATCCCTAAGCCCCGGGGTCACAATTTCCGCAAAAATCTGACTTTTGGCAATTCACTCAAAAATGGTGCCAAAAGCTTGAAAATGCTCTACTGAAAGGTTTGGCACTCGAAAAAGAACGCTTTTTATCCCATGACAAGAAATCAGCCCTCAAAAACTTAACCGGCAGAAAATATTTTTTTGAAAAAATCCCTAAGCCCCGGGGTCACAATTTCAGCAAAAATCTGACTTTTGGCAATTCACTCAAAAATGGTGCCAAAAGCTTGAAAATGCTCCCCTGAAAGCTTTGGCGATGGAAACAGAAGGCTTTTTATCCCAGGACAAGAAATCAGCCCTCAAAAACTTAACCGGCAGAAAATATTTTTTTGAAAAAATCCCTAAGCCCCGGGGTCACAATTTCCGCAAAAATCTGACTTTTGGCAATTCACTCAAAAATAGTGCCAAAAGCTTGAAAATGCTCTCCTGAAAGGTTTGGCACTCGAAACAGAAGGCTTTTTATCCCAGGACAAGAAATCAGCCCTCAAAAACCTAACCGGCAGAAAATATTTTTTTGAAAAAATCCCTAAGCCCCGGGGTCACAATTTCCGCAAAAATCTGACTTTTGGCAATTCACTCAAAAATGGTGCCAAAAGCTTGAAAATGCTGTACTGAAAGGTTTGGCACTCGAAACAGAAGGCTTTTTATCCCAGGACAAGAAATCAGCCCTCAAAAACTTAACCGGCAGAAAATATTTTTTTGAAAAAATCCCTAAGCCCCGGGGTCACAATTTCCGCAAAAATCTGACTTTTGGCAATTCACTCAAAAATGGTGCCAAAAGCTTGAAAATGCTGTACTGAAAGGTTAGGCACTCGAAACAGAAGGCTTTTTATCCCAGGACAAGAAATCAGCCCTCAAAAACGTAACCGGCAGAAAATATTTTTTTGAAAAAATCCCTAAGCCCCGGGGTCACAATTTCCGCAAAAATCTGACTTTTGGCAATTCACTCAAAAATGGTGCCAAAAGCTTGAAAATGCCCTCTTGAAAGGTTTGGCACTCGGAACTGAAGGCTTTTTATCCCAGGACAAGAAATCAGCCCTCAAAAACTTAACCGGCAGAAAATATTTTTTTGAAAAAATCCCTAAGCCCCGGGGTCACAATTTCAGCAAAAATCTGACTTTTGGCAATTCACTCAAAAATAGTGCCAAAAGCTTGAAAATCCTCTCCTGAAAGGTTTGGCACTCGAAACAGAAGGCTTTTTATCCCAGCACAAGAAATCAGCCCTCAAAAACTTAACCGGCAGAAAATATTTTTTTGAAAAAATCCCTAAGCCCCGGGGTCACAATTTCCGCAAAAATCTGACTTTTGGCAATTCACTCAAAAATGGTGCCAAAAGCTTGAAAATGCTGTACTGAAAGGTTTGGCACTCGAAACAGAAGGCTTTTTATCCCAGGACAAGAAATCAGCCCTCAAAAACTTAACCGGCAGAAAATATTTTTTTGAAAAAATCCCTAAGCCCCGGGGTCACAATTTCCGCAAAAATCTGACTTTTGGCAATTCACTCAAAAATGGTGCCAAAAGCTTGAAAATGCTGTACTGAAAGGTTTGGCACTCGAAACAGAAGGCTTTTTATCCCAGGACAAGAAATCAGCCCTCAAAAACTTAACCGGCAGAAAATATTTTTTTGAAAAAATCCCTAAGCCCCGGGGTCACAATTTCCGCAAAAATCTGACTTTTGGCAATTCACTCAAAAATGGTGCCAAAAGCTTGAAAATGCTGTACTGAAAGGTTTGGCACTCGAAACAGAAGGCTTTTTATCACAGGACAAGAAATCAGCCCTCAAAAACTTAACCGGCAGAAAATATTTTTTTGAAAAAATCCCTAAGCCCCGGGGTCACAATTTCAGCAAAAATCTGACTTTTGGCAATTCACTCAAAAATGGTGCCAAAAGCTTGAAAATGCTCCCCTGAAAGCTTTGGCGATGGAAACAGAAGGCTTTTTATCCCAGGACAAGAAATCAGCCCTCAAAAACTTAACCGGCAGAAATTTTTTTTTTGAAAAAATCCCTAAGCCCCGGGGTCACAATTTCCGCAAAAATCTGACTTTTGGCAATTCACTCAAAAATGGTGCCAAAAGCTTGAAAATGCTCTCCTGAAAGGTTTGGCACTCGAAACAGAACGCTTTTTATCCCATGACAAGAAATCAGCCCTCAAAAACCTAACCGGCAGAAAATATTTTTTTGAAAAAATCCCTAAGCCCCGGGGTCACAATTTCCGCAAAAATCTGACTTTTGGCAATTCACTCAAAAATGGTGCCAAAAGCTTGAAAATGCTCCCCTGAAAGCTTTGGCGATGGAAACAGAAGGCTTTTTATCCCAGGACAAGAAATCAGCCCTCAAAAACTTAACCGGCAGAAAATATTTTTTTGAAAAAATCCCTAAGCCCCGGGGTCACAATTTCCGCAAAAATCTGACTTTTGGCAATTCACTCAAAAATGGTGCCAAAAGCTTGAAAATGCTCCACTAAAAGGTTTGGCACTCGGAACTGAAGGCTTTTTATCCCAGGACAAGAAATCAGCCCTCAAAAACTTAACCGGCAGAAAATATTTTTTTGAAAAAATCCCTAAGCCCCGGGGTCACAATTTCCGCAAAAATCTGACTTTTGGCAATTCACTCAAAAATGGTGCCAAAAGCTTGAAAATGCCCTCTTGAAAGGTTTGGCACTCGGAACTGAAGGCTTTTTATCCCAGGACAAGAAATCAGCCCTCAAAAACTTAACCGGCAGAAAATATTTTTTTGAAAAAATCCCTAAGCCCCGGGGTCACAATTTCCGCAAAAATCTGACTTTTGGCAATTCACTCAAAAATGGTGCCAAAAGCTTGAAAATGCTCTACTGAAAGGTTTGGCACTCGAAACAGAAGGCTTTTTATCCCAGGACAAGAAATCAGCCCTCAAAAACTTAACCGGCAGAAAATATTTTTTTGAAAAAATCCCTAAGCCCCGGGGTCACAATTTCCGCAAAAATCTGACTTTTGGCAATTCACTCAAAAATGGTGCCAAAAGCTTGAAAATGCCCTCTTGAAAGGTTTGGCACTCGGAACTGAAGGCTTTTTATCCCAGGACAAGAAATCAGCCCTCAAAAACTTAACCGGCAGAAAATATTTTTTTGAAAAAATCCCTAAGCCCCGGGGTCACAATTTCAGCAAAAAGCTGACTTTTGGCAATTCACTCAAAAATGGTGCCAAAAGCTTGAAAATGCTCCCCTGAAAGCTTTGGCGATGGAAACAGAAGGCTTTTTATCCCAGGACAAGAAATCAGCCCTCAAAAACTTAACCGGCAGAAAATATTTTTTTGAAAAAATCCCTAAGCCCCGGGGTCACAATTTCCGCAAAAATCTGACTTTTGGCAATTCACTCAAAAATGGTGCCAAAAGCTTGAAAATGCTCTACTGAAAGGTTTGGCACTCGAAAAAGAACGCTTTTTATCCCATGACAAGAAATCAGCCCTCAAAAACTTAACCGGCAGAAAATATTTTTTTGAAAAAATCCCTAAGCCCCGGGGTCACAATTTCAGCAAAAATCTGACTTTTGGCAATTCACTCAAAAATGGTGCCAAAAGCTTGAAAATGCTCCCCTGAAAGCTTTGGCGATGGAAACAGAAGGCTTTTTATCCCAGGACAAGAAATCAGCCCTCAAAAACTTAACCGGCAGAAAATATTTTTTTGAAAAAATCCCTAAGCCCCGGGGTCACAATTTCCGCAAAAATCTGACTTTTGGCAATTCACTCAAAAATAGTGCCAAAAGCTTGAAAATGCTCTCCTGAAAGGTTTGGCACTCGAAACAGAAGGCTTTTTATCCCAGGACAAGAAATCAGCCCTCAAAAACCTAACCGGCAGAAAATATTTTTTTGAAAAAATCCCTAAGCCCCGGGGTCACAATTTCCGCAAAAATCTGACTTTTGGCAATTCACTCAAAAATGGTGCCAAAAGCTTGAAAATGCTGTACTGAAAGGTTTGGCACTCGAAACAGAAGGCTTTTTATCCCAGGACAAGAAATCAGCCCTCAAAAACTTAACCGGCAGAAAATATTTTTTTGAAAAAATCCCTAAGCCCCGGGGTCACAATTTCCGCAAAAATCTGACTTTTGGCAATTCACTCAAAAATGGTGCCAAAAGCTTGAAAATGCTGTACTGAAAGGTTAGGCACTCGAAACAGAAGGCTTTTTATCCCAGGACAAGAAATCAGCCCTCAAAAACTTAACCGGCAGAAAATATTTTTTTGAAAAAATCCCTAAGCCCCGGGGTCACAATTTCCGCAAAAATCTGACTTTTGGCAATTCACTCAAAAATGGTGCCAAAAGCTTGAAAATGCCCTCTTGAAAGGTTTGGCACTCGGAACTGAAGGCTTTTTATCCCAGGACAAGAAATCAGCCCTCAAAAACTTAACCGGCAGAAAATATTTTTTTGAAAAAATCCCTAAGCCCCGGGGTCACAATTTCAGCAAAAATCTGACTTTTGGCAATTCACTCAAAAATAGTGCCAAAAGCTTGAAAATGCTCTCCTGAAAGGTTTGGCACTCGAAACAGAAGGCTTTTTATCCCAGGACAAGAAATCAGCCCTCAAAAACTTAACCGGCAGAAAATATTTTTTTGAAAAAATCCCTAAGCCCCGGGGTCACAATTTCCGCAAAAATCTGACTTTTGGCAATTCACTCAAAAATGGTGCCAAAAGCTTGAAAATGCTGTACTGAAAGGTTTGGCACTCGAAACAGAAGGCTTTTTATCCCAGGACAAGAAATCAGCCCTCAAAAACTTAACCGGCAGAAAATATTTTTTTGAAAAAATCCCTAAGCCCCGGGGTCACAATTTCCGCAAAAATCTGACTTTTGGCAATTCACTCAAAAATGGTGCCAAAAGCTTGAAAATGCTGTACTGAAAGGTTTGGCACTCGAAACAGAAGGCTTTTTATCCCAGGACAAGAAATCAGCCCTCAAAAACTTAACCGGCAGAAATTTTTTTTTTGAAAAAATCCCTAAGCCCCGGTGTCACAATTTCCGCAAAAATCTGACTTTTGGCAATTCACTCAAAAATGGTGCCAAAAGCTTGAAAATGCTCTCCTGAAAGGTTTGGCACTCGAAACAGAACGCTTTTTATCCCATGACAAGAAATCAGCCCTCAAAAACTTAACCGGCAGAAAATATTTTTTTGAAAAAATCCCTAAGCCCCGGGGTCACAATTTCAGCAAAAATCTGACTTTTGGCAATTCACTCAAAAATGGTGCCAAAAGCTTGAAAATGCTCCCCTGAAAGCTTTGGCGATGGAAACAGAAGGCTTTTTATCCCAGGACAAGAAATCAGCCCTCAAAAACTTAACCGGCAGAAATTTTTTTTTTGAAAAAATCCCTAAGCCCCGGGGTCACAATTTCCGCAAAAATCTGACTTTTGGCAATTCACTCAAAAATGGTGCCAAAAGCTTGAAAATGCTCTCCTGAAAGGTTTGGCACTCGAAACAGAACGCTTTTTATCCCATGACAAGAAATCAGCCCTCAAAAACTTAACCGGCAGAAAATATTTTTTTGAAAAAATCCCTAAGCCCCAGGGTCACAATTTCAGCAAAAATCTGACTTTTGGCAATTCACTCAAAAATGGTGCCAAAAGCTTTAAAATGCTCTCCTGAAAGGTTTGTCACTCGAAACAGAAAGCTTTTTATCCCAGGACAAGAAATCAGCCCTCAAAAACTTAACCGGCAGAAAATATTTTTTTGAAAAAATCCCTAAGCCCCGGGGTCACAATTTCCGCAAAAATCTGACTTTTGGCAATTCACTCAAAAATAGTGCCAAAAGCTTGAAAATGCTCTCCTGAAAGGTTTGGCACTCGAAACAGAAGGCTTTTTATCCCAGGACAAGAAATCAGCCCTCAAAAACCTAACCGGCAGAAAATATTTTTTTGAAAAAATCCCTAAGCCCCGGGGTCACAATTTCCCCAAAAATCTGACTTTTGGCAATTCACTCAAAAATGGTGCCAAAAGCTTGAAAATGCTGTACTGAAAGGTTTGGCACTCGAAACAGAAGGCTTTTTATCCCAGGACAAGAAATCAGCCCTCAAAAACTTAACCGGCAGAAAATATTTTTTTGAAAAAATCCCTAAGCCCCGGGGTCACAATTTCCGCAAAAATCTGACTTTTGGCAATTCACTCAAAAATGGTGCCAAAAGCTTGAAAATGCCCTCTTGAAAGGTTTGGCACTCGGAACTGAAGGCTTTTTATCCCAGGACAAGAAATCAGCCCTCAAAAACTTAACCGGCAGAAAATATTTTTTTGAAAAAATCCCTAAGCCCCGGGGTCACAATTTCAGCAAAAAGCTGACTTTTGGCAATTCACTCAAAAATGGTGCCAAAAGCTTGAAAATGCTCCCCTGAAAGCTTTGGCGATGGAAACAGAAGGCTTTTTATCCCAGGACAAGAAATCAGCCCTCAAAAACTTAACCGGCAGAAAATATTTTTTTGAAAAAATCCCTAAGCCCCGGGGTCACAATTTCCGCAAAAATCTGACTTTTGGCAATTCACTCAAAAATGGTGCCAAAAGCTTGAAAATGCTCTACTGAAAGGTTTGGCACTCGGAACTGAAGGCTTTTTATCCCAGGACAAGAAATCAGCCCTCAAAAACTTAACCGGCAGAAAATATTTTTTTGAAAAAATCCCTAAGCCCCGGGGTCACAATTTCAGCAAAAATCTGACTTTTGGCAATTCACTCAAAAATGGTGCCAAAAGCTTTAAAATGCTCCCCTGAAAGCTTTGGCGATGGAAACAGAAGGCTTTTTATCCCAGGACAAGAAATCAGCCCTCAAAAACTTAACCGGCAGAAAATATTTTTTTGAAAAAATCCCTAAGCCCCGGGGTCACAATTTCCGCAAAAATCTGACTTTTGGCAATTCACTCAAAAATAGTGCCAAAAGCTTGAAAATGCTCTCCTGAAAGGTTTGGCACTCGAAACAGAAGGCTTTTTATCCCAGGACAAGAAATCAGCCCTCAAAAACCTAACCGGCAGAAAATATTTTTTTGAAAAAATCCCTAAGCCCCGGGGTCACAATTTCCGCAAAAATCTGACTTTTGGCAATTCACTCAAAAATGGTGCCAAAAGCTTGAAAATGCTGTACTGAAAGGTTTGGCACTCGAAACAGAAGGCTTTTTATCCCAGGACAAGAAATCAGCCCTCAAAAACTTAACCGGCAGAAAATATTTTTTTGAAAAAATCCCTAAGCCCCGGGGTCACAATTTCCGCAAAAATCTGACTTTTGGCAATTCACTCAAAAATGGTGCCAAAAGCTTGAAAATGCTGTACTGAAAGGTTAGGCACTCGAAACAGAAGGCTTTTTATCCCAGGACAAGAAATCAGCCCTCAAAAACTTAACCGGCAGAAAATATTTTTTTGAAAAAATCCCTAAGCCCCGGGGTCACAATTTCCGCAAAAATCTGACTTTTGGCAATTCACTCAAAAATGGTGCCAAAAGCTTGAAAATGCCCTCTTGAAAGGTTTGGCACTCGGAACTGAAGGCTTTTTATCCCAGGACAAGAAATCAGCCCTCAAAAACTTAACCGGCAGAAAATATTTTTTTGAAAAAATCCCTAAGCCCCGGGGTCACAATTTCAGCAAAAATCTGACTTTTGGCAATTCACTCAAAAATAGTGCCAAAAGCTTGAAAATGCTCTCCTGAAAGGTTTGGCACTCGAAACAGAAGGCTTTTTATCCCAGGACAAGAAATCAGCCCTCAAAAACTTAACCGGCAGAAAATATTTTTTTGAAAAAATCCCTAAGCCCCGGGGTCACAATTTCCGCAAAAATCTGACTTTTGGCAATTCACTCAAAAATGGTGCCAAAAGCTTGAAAATGCTGTACTGAAAGGTTTGGCACTCGAAACAGAAGGCTTTTTATCCCAGGACAAGAAATCAGCCCTCAAAAACTTAACCGGCAGAAAATATTTTTTTGAAAAAATCCCTAAGCCCCGGGGTCACAATTTCCGCAAAAATCTGACTTTTGGCAATTCACTCAAAAATGGTGCCAAAAGCTTGAAAATGCTGTACTGAAAGGTTTGGCACTCGAAACAGAAGGCTTTTTATCCCAGGACAAGAAATCAGCCCTCAAAAACTTAACCGGCAGAAATTTTTTTTTTGAAAAAATCCCTAAGCCCCGGTGTCACAATTTCCGCAAAAATCTGACTTTTGGCAATTCACTCAAAAATGGTGCCAAAAGCTTGAAAATGCTCTCCTGAAAGGTTTGGCACTCGAAACAGAACGCTTTTTATCCCATGACAAGAAATCAGCCCTCAAAAACTTAACCGGCAGAAAATATTTTTTTGAAAAAATCCCTAAGCCCCGGGGTCACAATTTCAGCAAAAATCTGACTTTTGGCAATTCACTCAAAAATGGTGCCAAAAGCTTGAAAATGCTCCCCTGAAAGCTTTGGCGATGGAAACAGAAGGCTTTTTATCCCAGGACAAGAAATCAGCCCTCAAAAACTTAACCGGCAGAAATTTTTTTTTTGAAAAAATCCCTAAGCCCCGGGGTCACAATTTCCGCAAAAATCTGACTTTTGGCAATTCACTCAAAAATGGTGCCAAAAGCTTGAAAATGCTCTCCTGAAAGGTTTGGCACTCGAAACAGAACGCTTTTTATCCCAGGACAAGAAATCAGCCCTCAAAAACTTAACCGGCAGAAAATATTTTTTTGAAAAAATCCCTAAGCCCCAGGGTCACAATTTCAGCAAAAATCTGACTTTTGGCAATTCACTCAAAAATGGTGCCAAAAGCTTTAAAATGCTCTCCTGAAAGGTTTGTCACTCGAAACAGAAAGCTTTTTATCCCAGGACAAGAAATCAGCCCTCAAAAACTTAACCGGCAGAAAATATTTTTTTGAAAAAATCCCTAAGCCCCGGGGTCACAATTTCCGCAAAAATCTGACTTTTGGCAATTCACTCAAAAATAGTGCCAAAAGCTTGAAAATGCTCTCCTGAAAGGTTTGGCACTCGAAACAGAAGGCTTTTTATCCCAGGACAAGAAATCAGCCCTCAAAAACCTATCCGGCAGAAAATATTTTTTTGAAAAAATCCCTAAGCCCCGGGGTCACAATTTCCCCAAAAATCTGACTTTTGGCAATTCACTCAAAAATGGTGCCAAAAGCTTGAAAATGCTGTACTGAAAGGTTTGGCACTCGAAACAGAAGGCTTTTTATCCCAGGACAAGAAATCAGCCCTCAAAAACTTAACCGGCAGAAAATATTTTTTTGAAAAAATCCCTAAGCCCCGGGGTCACAATTTCCGCAAAAATCTGACTTTTGGCAATTCACTCAAAAATGGTGCCAAAAGCTTGAAAATGCTGTACTGAAAGGTTTGGCACTCGAAACAGAAGGCTTTTTATCCCAGGACAAGAAATCAGCCCTCAAAAACTTAACCGGCAGAAAATATTTTTTTGAAAAAATCCCTAAGCCCCGGGGTCACAATTTCCGCAAAAATCTGACTTTTGGCAATTCACTCAGAAATGGTGCCAAAAGCTTGAAAATGCTGTACTGAAAGGTTAGGCACTCGAAACAGAAGGCTTTTTATCCCAGGACAAGAAATCAGCCCTCAAAAACTTAACCGGCAGAAAATATTTTTTTGAAAAAATCCCTAAGCCCCGGGGTCACAATTTCCGCAAAAATCTGACTTTTGGCAATTCACTCAAAAATGGTGCCAAAAGCTTGAAAATGCTGTACTGAAAGGTTTGGCACTCGAAACAGAAGGCTTTTTATCCCAGGACAAGAAATCAGCCCTCAAAAACTTAACCGGCAGAAAATATTTTTTTGAAAAAATCCCTAAGCCCCGGGGTCACAATTTCCGCAAAAATCTGACTTTTGGCAATTCACTCAAAAATGGTGCCAAAAGCTTGAAAATGCTGTACTGAAAGGTTTGGCACTCGAAACAGAAGGCTTTTTATCCCAGGACAAGAAATCAGCCCTCAAAAACTTAACCGGCAGAAAATATTTTTTTGAAAAAATCCCTAAGCCCCGGGGTCACAATTTCCGCAAAAATCTGACTTTTGGCAATTCACTCAAAAATGGTGCCAAAAGCTTGAAAATGCTCCCCGGAAAGCTTTGGCGATGGAAACAGAAGGCTTTTTATCCCAGGACAAGAAATCAGCCCTCAAAAACTTAACCGGCAGAAAATATTTTTTTGAAAAAATCCCTAAGCCCCGGGGTCACAATTTCAGCAAAAATCTGACTTTTGGCAATTCACTCAAAAATGGTGCCAAAAGCTTGAAAATGCTCCCCTGAAAGCTTTGGCGATGGAAACAGAAGGCTTTTTATCCCAGGACAAGAAATCAGCCCTCAAAAACTTAACCGGCAGAAATTTTTTTTTTGAAAAAATCCCTAAGCCCCGGGGTCACAATTTCAGCAAAAATCTGACTTTTGGCAATTCACTCAAAAATGGTGCCAAAAGCTTTAAAATGCTCCCCTGAAAGCTTTGGCGATGGAAACAGAAGGCTTTTTATCCCAGGACAAGAAATCAGCCCTCAAAAACTTAACCGGCAGAAAATATTTTTTTGAAAAAATCCCTAAGCCCCGGGGTCACAATTTCAGCAAAAATCTGACTTTTGGCAATTCACTCAAAAATGGTGCCAAAAGCTTGAAAATGCTCTCCTGAAAGGTTTGGCACTCGAAACAGAAGGCTTTTTATCCCAGGACAAGAAATCAGCCCTCAAAAACCTAACCGGCAGAAAATATTTTTTTGAAAAAATCCCTAAGCCCCGGGGTCACAATTTCCGCAAAAATCTGACTTTTGGCAATTCACTCAAAAATGGTGCCAAAAGCTTGAAAATGCTGTACTGAAAGGTTTGGCACTCGAAACAGAAGGCTTTTTATCCCAGGACAAGAAATCAGCCCTCAAAAACTTAACCGGCAGAAAATATTTTTTTGAAAAAATCCCTAAGCCCCGGGGTCACAATTTCCGCAAAAATCTGACTTTTGGCAATTCACTCAAAAATGGTGCCAAAAGCTTGAAAATGCCCTCTTGAAAGGTTTGGCACTCGGAACTGAAGGCTTTTTATCCCAGGACAAGAAATCAGCCCTCAAAAACTTAACCGGCAGAAAATATTTTTTTGAAAAAATCCCTAAGCCCCGGGGTCACAATTTCAGCAAAAATCTGACTTTTGGCAATTCACTCAAAAATAGTGCCAAAAGCTTGAAAATGCTCTCCTGAAAGGTTTGGCACTCGAAACAGAAGGCTTTTTATCCCAGCACAAGAAATCAGCCCTCAAAAACTTAACCGGCAGAAAATATTTTTTTGAAAAAATCCCTAAGCCCCGGGGTCACAATTTCCGCAAAAATCTGACTTTTGGCAATTCACTCAAAAATGGTGCCAAAAGCTTGAAAATGCTGTACTGAAAGGTTTGGCACTCGAAACAGAAGGCTTTTTATCCCAGGACAAGAAATCAGCCCTCAAAAACTTAACCGGCAGAAAATATTTTTTTGAAAAAATCCCTAAGCCCCGGGGTCACAATTTCCGCAAAAATCTGACTTTTGGCAATTCACTCAAAAATGGTGCCAAAAGCTTGAAAATGCTGTACTGAAAGGTTTGGCACTCGAAACAGAAGGCTTTTTATCCCAGGACAAGAAATCAGCCCTCAAAAACTTAACCGGCAGAAAATATTTTTTTGAAAAAATCCCTAAGCCCCGGGGTCACAATTTCCGCAAAAATCTGACTTTTGGCAATTCACTCAAAAATGGTGCCAAAAGCTTGAAAATGCTCCACTAAAAGGTTTGGCACTCGAAACAGAAGGCTTTTTATCCCAGGACAAGAAATCAGCCCTCAAAAACTTAACCGGCAGAAAATATTTTTTTGAAAAAATCCCTAAGTCCCGGGGTCACAATTTCAGCAAAAATCTGACTTTTGGCAATTCACTCAAAAATGGTGCCAAAAGCTTGAAAATGCTCCCCTGAAAGCTTTGGCGATGGAAACAGAAGGCTTTTTATCCCAGGACAAGAAATCAGCCCTCAAAAACTTAACCGGCAGAAAATATTTTTTTGAAAAAATCCCTAAGCCCCGGGGTCACAATTTCCGCAAAAATCTGACTTTTGGCAATTCACTCAAAAATGGTGCCAAAAGCTTGAAAATGCTCCCCTGAAAGCTTTGGCGATGGAAACAGAAGGCTTTTTATCCCAGGACAAGAAATCAGCCCTCAAAAACCTAACCGGCAGAAAATATTTTTTTGAAAAAATCCCTAAGCCCCGGGGTCACAATTTCCGCAAAAATCTGACTTTTGGCAATTCACTCAAAAATGGTGCCAAAAGCTTGAAAATGCTCTACTGAAAGGTTTGGCACTCGAAACAGAAGGCTTTTTATCCCAGGACAAGAAATCAGCCCTCAAAAACTTAACCGGCAGAAAATATTTTTTTGAAAAAATCCCTAAGCCCCGGGGTCACAATTTCCGCAAAAATCTGACTTTTGGCAATTCACTCAAAAATGGTGCCAAAAGCTTGAAAATGCTGTACTGAAAGGTTAGGCACTCGAAACAGAAGGCTTTTTATCCCAGGACAAGAAATCAGCCCTCAAAAACTTAACCGGCAGAAAATATTTTTTTGAAAAAATCCCTAAGCCCCGGGGTCACAATTTCCGCAAAAATCTGACTTTTGGCAATTCACTCAAAAATGGTGCCAAAAGCTTGAAAATGCCCTCTTGAAAGGTTTGGCACTCGGAACTGAAGGCTTTTTATCCCAGGACAAGAAATCAGCCCTCAAAAACTTAACCGGCAGAAAATATTTTTTTGAAAAAATCCCTAAGCCCCGGGGTCACAATTTCAGCAAAAATCTGACTTTTGGCAATTCACTCAAAAATGGTGCCAAAAGCTTGAAAATGCTCCCCTGAAAGCTTTGGCGATGGAAACAGAAGGCTTTTTATCCCAGGACAAGAAATCAGCCCTCAAAAACTTAACCGGCAGAAAATATTTTTTTGAAAAAATCCCTAAGCCCCGGGGTCACAATTTCAGCAAAAAGCTGACTTTTGGCAATTCACTCAAAAATGGTGCCAAAAGCTTGAAAATGCTCCCCTGAAAGCTTTGGCGATGGAAACAGAAGGCTTTTTATCCCAGGACAAGAAATCAGCCCTCAAAAACTTAACCGGCAGAAAATATTTTTTTGAAAAAATCCCTAAGCCCCGGGGTCACAATTTCCGCAAAAATCTGACTTTTGGCAATTCACTCAAAAATGGTGCCAAAAGCTTGAAAATGCTCTACTGAAAGGTTTGGCACTCGAAACAGAACGCTTTTTATCCCATGACAAGAAATCAGCCCTCAAAAACTTAACCGGCAGAAAATATTTTTTTGAAAAAATCCCTAAGCCCCGGGGTCACAATTTCAGCAAAAATCTGACTTTTGGCAATTCACTCAAAAATGGTGCCAAAAGCTTTAAAATGCTCCCCTGAAAGCTTTGGCGATGGAAACAGAAGGCTTTTTATCCCAGGACAAGAAATCAGCCCTCAAAAACTTAACCGGCAGAAAATATTTTTTTGAAAAAATCCCTAAGCCCCGGGGTCACAATTTCCGCAAAAATCTGACTTTTGGCAATTCACTCAAAAATAGTGCCAAAAGCTTGAAAATGCTCTCCTGAAAGGTTTGGCACTCGAAACAGAAGGCTTTTTATCCCAGGACAAGAAATCAGCCCTCAAAAACCTAACCGGCAGAAAATATTTTTTTGAAAAAATCCCTAAGCCCCGGGGTCACAATTTCCGCAAAAATCTGACTTTTGGCAATTCACTCAAAAATGGTGCCAAAAGCTTGAAAATGCTGTACTGAAAGGTTTGGCACTCGAAACAGAAGGCTTTTTATCCCAGGACAAGAAATCAGCCCTCAAAAACTTAACCGGCAGAAAATATTTTTTTGAAAAAATCCCTAAGCCCTGGGGTCACAATTTCCGCAAAAATCTGACTTTTGGCAATTCACTCAAAAATGGTGCCAAAAGCTTGAAAATGCCCTCTTGAAAGGTTTGGCACTCGGAACTGAAGGCTTTTTATCCCAGGACAAGAAATCAGCCCTCAAAAACTTAACCGGCAGAAAATATTTTTTTGAAAAAATCCCTAAGCCCCGGGGTCACAATTTCCGCAAAAATCTGACTTTTGGCAATTCACTCAAAAATGGTGCCAAAAGCTTGAAAATGCTGTACTGAAAGGTTAGGCACTCGAAACAGAAGGCTTTTTATCCCAGGACAAGAAATCAGCCCTCAAAAACTTAACCGGCAGAAAATATTTTTTTGAAAAAATCCCTAAGCCCCGGGGTCACAATTTCCGCAAAAATCTGACTTTTGGCAATTCACTCAAAAATGGTGCCAAAAGCTTGAAAATGCCCTCTTGAAAGGTTTGGCACTCGGAACTGAAGGCTTTTTATCCCAGGACAAGAAATCAGCCCTCAAAAACTTAACCGGCAGAAAATATTTTTTTGAAAAAATCCCTAAGCCCCGGGGTCACAATTTCAGCAAAAATCTGACTTTTGGCAATTCACTCAAAAATGGTGCCAAAAGCTTGAAAATGCTCCCCTGAAAGCTTTGGCGATGGAAACAGAAGGCTTTTTATCCCAGGACAAGAAATCAGCCCTCAAAAACTTAACCGGCAGAAAATATTTTTTTGAAAAAATCCCTAAGCCCCGGGGTCACAATTTCAGCAAAAAGCTGACTTTTGGCAATTCACTCAAAAATGGTGCCAAAAGCTTGAAAATGCTCCCCTGAAAGCTTTGGCGATGGAAACAGAAGGCTTTTTATCCCAGGACAAGAAATCAGCCCTCAAAAACTTAACCGGCAGAAAATATTTTTTTGAAAAAATCCCTAAGCCCCGGGGTCACAATTTCCGCAAAAATCTGACTTTTGGCAATTCACTCAAAAATGGTGCCAAAAGCTTGAAAATGTTCTACTGAAAGGTTTGGCACTCGAAACAGAACGCTTTTTATCCCATGACAAGAAATCAGCCCTCAAAAACTTAACCGGCAGAAAATATTTTTTTGAAAAAATCCCTAAGCCCCGGGGTCACAATTTCAGCAAAAATCTGACTTTTGGCAATTCACTCAAAAATGGTGCCAAAAGCTTTAAAATGCTCCCCTGAAAGCTTTGGCGATGGAAACAGAAGGCTTTTTATCCCAGGACAAGAAATCAGCCCTCAAAAACTTAACCGGCAGAAAATATTTTTTTGAAAAAATCCCTAAGCCCCGGGGTCACAATTTCCGCAAAAATCTGACTTTTGGCAATTCACTCAAAAATAGTGCCAAAAGCTTGAAAATGCTCTCCTGAAAGGTTTGGCACTCGAAACAGAAGGCTTTTTATCCCAGGACAAGAAATCAGCCCTCAAAAACCTAACCGGCAGAAAATATTTTTTTGAAAAAATCCCTAAGCCCCGGGGTCACAATTTCCGCAAAAATCTGACTTTTGGCAATTCACTCAAAAATGGTGCCAAAAGCTTGAAAATGCTGTACTGAAAGGTTTGGCACTCGAAACAGAAGGCTTTTTATCCCAGGACAAGAAATCAGCCCTCAAAAACTTAACCGGCAGAAAATATTTTTTTGAAAAAATCCCTAAGCCCTGGGGTCACAATTTCCGCAAAAATCTGACTTTTGGCAATTCACTCAAAAATGGTGCCAAAAGCTTGAAAATGCCCTCTTGAAAGGTTTGGCACTCGGAACTGAAGGCTTTTTATCCCAGGACAAGAAATCAGCCCTCAAAAACTTAACCGGCAGAAAATATTTTTTTGAAAAAATCCCTAAGCCCCGGGGTCACAATTTCAGCAAAAATCTGACTTTTGGCAATTCACTCAAAAATGGTGCCAAAAGCTTGAAAATGCTCCCCTGAAAGCTTTGGCGATGGAAACAGAAGGCTTTTTATCCCAGGACAAGAAATCAGCCCTCAAAAACTTAACCGGCAGAAAATATTTTTTTGAAAAAATCCCTAAGCCCCGGGGTCACAATTTCCGCAAAAATCTGACTTTTGGCAATTCACTCAAAAATGGTGCCAAAAGCTTGAAAATGCTCTACTGAAAGGTTTGGCACTCGAAACAGAAGGCTTTTTATCCCAGGACAAGAAATCAGCCCTCAAAAACTTAACCGGCAGAAAATATTTTTTTGAAAAAATCCCTAAGCCCCGGGGTCACAATTTCAGCAAAAATCTGACTTTTGGCAATTCACTCAAAAATGGTGCCAAAAGCTTGAAAATGCCCTCTTGAAAGGTTTGGCACTCGGAACTGAAGGCTTTTTATCCCAGGACAAGAAATCAGCCCTCAAAAACTTAACCGGCAGAAAATATTTTTTTGAAAAAATCCCTAAGCCCCGGGGTCACAATTTCAGCAAAAAGCTGACTTTTGGCAATTCACTCAAAAATGGTGCCAAAAGCTTGAAAATGCTCCCCTGAAAGCTTTGGCGATGGAAACAGAAGGCTTTTTATCCCAGGACAAGAAATCAGCCCTCAAAAACTTAACCGGCAGAAAATATTTTTTTGAAAAAATCCCTAAGCCCCGGGGTCACAATTTCCGCAAAAATCTGACTTTTGGCAATTCAGTCAAAAATGGTGCCAAAAGCTTGAAAATGCTCTACTGAAAGGTTTGGCACTCGAAACAGAACGCTTTTTATCCCATGACAAGAAATCAGCCCTCAAAAACTTAACCGGCAGAAAATATTTTTTTGAAAAAATCCCTAAGCCCCGGGGTCACAATTTCAGCAAAAATCTGACTTTTGGCAATTCACTCAAAAATGGTGCCAAAAGCTTTAAAATGCTCCCCTGAAAGCTTTGGCGATGGAAACAGAAGGCTTTTTATCCCAGGACAAGAAATCAGCCCTCAAAAACTTAACCGGCAGAAAATATTTTTTTGAAAAAATCCCTAAGCCCCGGGGTCACAATTTCCGCAAAAATCTGACTTTTGGCAATTCACTCAAAAATAGTGCCAAAAGCTTGAAAATGCTCTCCTGAAAGGTTTGGCACTCGAAACAGAAGGCTTTTTATCCCAGGACAAGAAATCAGCCCTCAAAAACCTAACCGGCAGAAAATATTTTTTTGAAAAAATCCCTAAGCCCCGGGGTCACAATTTCCGCAAAAATCTGACTTTTGGCAATTCACTCAAAAATGGTGCCAAAAGCTTGAAAATGCTGTACTGAAAGGTTTGGCACTCGAAACAGAAGGCTTTTTATCCCAGGACAAGAAATCAGCCCTCAAAAACTTAACCGGCAGAAAATATTTTTTTGAAAAAATCCCTAAGCCCCGGGGTCACAATTTCCGCAAAAATCTGACTTTTGGCAATTCACTCAAAAATGGTGCCAAAAGCTTGAAAATGCTGTACTGAAAGGTGAGGCACTCGAAACAGAAGGCTTTTTATCCCAGGACAAGAAATCAGCCCTCAAAAACTTAACCGGCAGAAAATATTTTTTTGAAAAAATCCCTAAGCCCCGGGGTCACAATTTCCGCAAAAATCTGACTTTTGGCAATTCACTCAAAAATGGTGCCAAAAGCTTGAAAATGCCCTCTTGAAAGGTTTGGCACTCGGAACTGAAGGCTTTTTATCCCAGGACAAGAAATCAGCCCTCAAAAACTTAACCGGCAGAAAATATTTTTTTGAAAAAATCCCTAAGCCCCGGGGTCACAATTTCAGCAAAAATCTGACTTTTGGCAATTCACTCAAAAATAGTGCCAAAAGCTTGAAAATGCTCTCCTGAAAGGTTTGGCACTCGAAACAGAAGGCTTTTTATCCCAGGACAAGAAATCAGCCCTCAAAAACTTAACCGGCAGAAAATATTTTTTTGAAAAAATCCCTAAGCCCCGGGGTCACAATTTCCGCAAAAATCTGACTTTCGGCAATTCACTCAAAAATGGTGCCAAAAGCTTGAAAATGCTGTACTGAAAGGTTTGGCACTCGAAACAGAAGGCTTTTTATCCCAGGACAAGAAATCAGCCCTCAAAAACTTAACCGGCAGAAAATATTTTTTTGAAAAAATCCCTAAGCCCCGGGGTCACAATTTCCGCAAAAATCTGACTTTTGGCAATTCACTCAAAAATGGTGCCAAAAGCTTGAAAATGCTCCCCTGAAAGCTTTGGCGATGGAAACAGAAGGCTTTTTATCCCAGGACAAGAAATCAGCCCTCAAAAACTTAACCGGCAGAAAATATTTTTTTGAAAAAATCACTAAGCCCCGCGGTCACAATTTCCGCAAAAATCTGACTTTTGGCAATTCACTCAAAAATGGTGCCAAAAGCTTGAAAATGCTCTCCTGAAAGGTTTGGCACTCGAAACAGAACGCTTTTTATCCCATGACAAGAAATCAGCCCTCAAAAACTTAACCGGCAGAAAATATTCTTTTGAAAAAATCCCTAAGCCCCGGGGTCACAATTTCAGCAAAAATCTGACTTTTGGCAATTCACTCAAAAATGGTGCCAAAAGCTTTAAAATGCTCTCCTGAAAGGTTTGTCACTCGAAACAGAAAGCTTTTTATCCCAGGACAAGAAATCAGCCCTCAAAAACTTAACCGGCAGAAAATATTTTTTTGAAAAAATCCCTAAGCCCCGGGGTCACAATTTCCGCAAAAATCTGACTTTTGGCAATTCACTCAAAAATAGTGCCAAAAGCTTGAAAATGCTCTCCTGAAAGGTTTGGCACTCGAAACAGAAGGCTTTTTATCCCAGGACAAGAAATCAGCCCTCAAAAACCTAACCGGCAGAAAATATTTTTTTGAAAAAATCCCTAAGCCCCGGGGTCACAATTTCCGCAAAAATCTGACTTTTGGCAATTCACTCAAAAATGGTGCCAAAAGCTTGAAAATGCTGTACTGAAAGGTTTGGCACTCGAAACAGAAGGCTTTTTATCCCAGGACAAGAAATCAGCCCTCAAAAACTTAACCGGCAGAAAATATTTTTTTGAAAAAATCCCTAAGCCCCGGGGTCACAATTTCCGCAAAAATCTGACTTTTGGCAATTCACTCAAAAATGGTGCCAAAAGCTTGAAAATGCTGTACTGAAAGGTTTGGCACTCGAAACAGAAGGCTTTTTATCCCAGGACAAGAAATCAGCCCTCAAAAACTTAACCGGCAGAAAATATTTTTTTGAAAAAATCCCTAAGCCCCGGGGTCACAATTTCCGCAAAAATCTGACTTTTGGCAATTCACTCAAAAATGGTGCCAAAAGCTTGAAAATGCTGTACTGAAAGGTTAGGCACTCGAAACAGAAGGCTTTTTATCCCAGGACAAGAAATCAGCCCTCAAAAACTTAACCGGCAGAAAATATTTTTTTGAAAAAATCCCTAAGCCCCGGGGTCACAATTTCCGCAAAAATCTGACTTTTGGCAATTCACTCAAAAATGGTGCCAAAAGCTTGAAAATGCTGTACTGAAAGGTTAGGCACTCGAAACAGAAGGCTTTTTATCCCAGGACAAGAAATCAGCCCTCAAAAACTTAACCGGCACAAAATATTTTTTTGAAAAAATCCCTAAGCCCCGGGGTCACAATTTCCGCAAAAATCTGACTTTTGGCAATTCACTCAAAAATGGTGCCAAAAACTTGAAAATGCCCTCTTGAAAGGTTTGGCACTCGGAACTGAAGGCTTTTTATCCCAGGACAAGAAATCAGCCCTCAAAAACTTAACCGGCAGAAAATATTTTTTTGAAAAAATCCCTAAGCCCCGGGGTCACAATTTCAGCAAAAATCTGACTTTTGGCAATTCACTCAAAAATGGTGCCAAAAGCTTGAAAATGCTGTACTGAAAGGTTTGGCACTCGAAACAGAAGGCTTTTTATCCCAGGACAAGAAATCAGCCCTCAAAAACTTAACCGGCAGAAAATATTTTTTTGAAAAAATCCCTAAGCCCCGGGGTCACAATTTCAGCAAAAATCTGACTTTTGGCAATTCACTCAAAAATGGTGCCAAAAGCTTGAAAATGCTCCCCTGAAAGCTTTGGCGATGGAAACAGAAGGCTTTTTATCCCAGGACAAGAAATCAGCCCTCAAAAACTTAACCGGCAGAAAATATTTTTTTGAAAAAATCCCTAAGCCCCGGGGTCACAATTTCCGCAAAAATCTGACTTTTGGCAATTCACTCAAAAATGGTGCCAAAAGCTTGAAAATGCTCTCCTGAAAGGTTTGGCACTCGAAACAGAACGCTTTTTATCCCATGACAAGAAATCAGCCCTCAAAAACTTAACCGGCAGAAAATATTCTTTTGAAAAAATCCCTAAGCCCCGGGGTCAAAATTTCAGCAAAAATCTGACTTTTGGCAATTCACTCAAAAATGGTGCCAAAAGCTTTAAAATGCTCTCCTGAAAGGTTTGTCACTCGAAACAGAAAGCTTTTTATCCCAGGACAAGAAATCAGCCCTCAAAAACTTAACCGGCAGAAAATATTTTTTTGAAAAAATCCCTAAGCCCCGGGGTCACAATTTCCGCAAAAATCTGACTTTTGGCAATTCACTCAAAAATAGTGCCAAAAGCTTGAAAATGCTCTCCTGAAAGGTTTGGCACTCGAAACAGAAGGCTTTTTATCCCAGGACAAGAAATCAGCCCTCAAAAACCTAACCGGCAGAAAATATTTTTTTGAAAAAATCCCTAAGCCCCGGGGTCACAATTTCCGCAAAAATCTGACTTTTGGCAATTCACTCAAAAATGGTGCCAAAAGCTTGAAAATGCTGTACTGAAAGGTTTGGCACTCGAAACAGAAGGCTTTTTATCCCAGGACAAGAAATCAGCCCTCAAAAACTTAACCGGCAGAAAATATTTTTTTGAAAAAATCCCTAAGCCCCGGGGTCACAATTTCCGCAAAAATCTGACTTTTGGCAATTCACTCAAAAATGGTGCCAAAAGCTTGAAAATGCTGTACTGAAAGGTTAGGCACTCGAAACAGAAGGCTTTTTATCCCAGGACAAGAAATCAGCCCTCAAAAACTTAACCGGCAGAAAATATTTTTTTGAAAAAATCCCTAAGCCCCGGGGTCACAATTTCCGCAAAAATCTGACTTTTGGCAATTCACTCAAAAATGGTGCCAAAAGCTTGAAAATGCTGTACTGAAAGGTTAGGCACTCGAAACAGAAGGCTTTTTATCCCAGGACAAGAAATCAGCCCTCAAAAACTTAACCGGCAGAAAATATTTTTTTGAAAAAATCCCTAAGCCCCGGGGTCACAATTTCCGCAAAAATCTGACTTTTGGCAATTCACTCAAAAATGGTGCCAAAAACTTGAAAATGCCCTCTTGAAAGGTTTGGCACTCGGAACTGAAGGCTTTTTATCCCAGGACAAGAAATCAGCCCTCAAAAACTTAACCGGCAGAAAATATTTTTTTGAAAAAATCCCTAAGCCCCGGGGTCACAATTTCCGCAAAAATCTGACTTTTGGCAATACACTCAAAAATGGTGCCAAAAGCTTGAAAATGCCCTCTTGAAAGGTTTGGCACTCGGAACTGAAGGCTTTTTATCCCAGGACAAGAAATCAGCCCTCAAAAACTTAACCGGCAGAAAATATTTTTTTGAAAAAATCCCTAAGCCCCGGGGTCACAATTTCAGCAAAAATCTGACTTTTGGCAATTCACTCAAAAATGGTGCCAAAAGCTTGAAAATGCTGTACTGAAAGGTTTGGCACTCGAAACAGAAGGCTTTTTATCCCAGGACAAGAAATCAGCCCTCAAAAACTTAACCGGCAGAAAATATTTTTTTGAAAAAATCCCTAAGCCCCGGGGTCACAATTTCCGCAAAAATCTGACTTTTGGCAATTCACTCAAAAATGGTGCCAAAAGCTTGAAAAAGCTGTACTGAAAGGTTTGGCACTCGAAACAGAAGGCTTTTTATCCCAGGACAAGAAATCAGCCCTCAAAAACTTAACCGGCAGAAAATATTTTTTTGAAAAAATCCCTAAGCCCCGGGGTCACAATTTCCGCAAAAATCTGACTTTTGGCAATTCACTCAAAAATGGTGCCAAAAGCTTGAAAATGCTGTACTGAAAGGTTTGGCACTCGAAACAGAAGGCTTTTTATCCCAGGACAAGAAATCAGCCCTCAAAAACTTAACCGGCAGAAAATATTTTTTTGAAAAAATCCCTAAGCCCCAGGGTCACAATTTCCGCAAAAATCTGACTTTTGGCAATTCACTCAAAAATGGTGCCAAAAGCTTGAAAATGCTCCCCTGAAAGCTTCGGCGATGGAAACAGAAGGCTTTTTATCCCAGGACAAGAAATCAGCCCTCAAAAACTTAACCGGCAGAAAATATTTTTTTGAAAAAATCCCTAAGCCCCGGGGTCACAATTTCCGCAAAAATCTGACTTTTGGCAATTCACTCAAAAATGGTGCCAAAAGCTTGAAAATGCTGTACTGAAAGGTTTGGCACTCGAAACAGAAGGCTTTTTATCCCAGGACAAGAAATCAGCCCTCAAAAACTTAACCGGCAGAAAATATTTTTTTGAAAAAATCCCTAAGCCCCGGGGTCACAATTTCCGCAAAAATCTGACTTTTGGCAATTCACTCTAAAATGGTGCCAAAAGCTTGAAAATGCCCTCTTGAAAGGTTTGGCACTCGGAACTGAAGGCTTTTTATCCCAGGACAAGAAATCAGCCCTCAAAAACTTAACCGGCAGAAAATATTTTTTTGAAAAAATCCCTAAGCCCCGGGGTCACAATTTCAGCAAAAATCTGACTTTTGGCAATTCACTCAAAAATAGTGCCAAAAGCTTGAAAATGATCTACTGAAAGGTTTGGCGATGGAAACAGAAGGCTTTTTATCCCAGGACAAGAAATCAGCCCTCAAAAACTTAACCGGCAGAAAATATTTTTTTGAAAAAATCCCTAAGCCCCGGGGTCACAATTTCCGCAAAAATCTGACTTTTGGCAATTCACTCAAAAATGGTGCCAAAAGCTTGAAAATGCTGTACTGAAAGGTTTGGCACTCGAAACAGAAGGCTTTTTATCCCAGGACAAGAAATCAGCCCTCAAAAACTTAACCGGCAGAAAATATTTTTTTGAAAAAATCCCTAATCCCCGGGGTCACAATTTCCGCAAAAATCTGACTTTTGGCAATTCACTCAAAAATGGTGCCAAAAGCTTGAAAAAGCTGTACTGAAAGGTTTGGCACTCGAAACAGAAGGCTTTTTATCCCAGGACAAGAAATCAGCCCTCAAAAACTTAACCGGCAGAAAATATTTTTTTGAAAAAATCCCTAAGCCCCGGGGTCACAATTTCCGCAAAAATCTGACTTTTGGCAATTCACTCAAAAATGGTGCCAAAAGCTTGAAAATGCTCCCCTGAAAGCTTTGGCGATGGAAACAGAAGGCTTTTTATCCCAGGACAAGAAATCAGCCCTCAAAAACTTAACCGGCAGAAAATATTTTTTTGAAAAAATCCCTAAGCCCCGGGGTCACAATTTCCGCAAAAATCTGACTTTTGGCAATTCACTCAAAAATGGTGCCAAAAGCTTGAAAATGCTGTAGTGAAAGGTTTGGCACTCGAAACAGAAGGCTTTTTATCCCAGGACAAGAAATCAGCCCTCAAAAACTTAACCGGCAGAAAATATTTTTTTGAAAAAATCCCTAAGCCCCGGGGTCACAATTTCCGCAAAAATCTGACTTTTGGCAATTCACTCAAAAATGGTGCCAAAAGCTTGAAAATGCTCCCCTGAAAGCTTTGGCGATGGAAACAGAAGGCTTTTTATCCCAGGACAAGAAATCAGCCCTCAAAAACTTAACCGGCAGAAAAATTTTTTTTGAAAAAATCCCTAAGCCCCGGGGTCACAATTTCCGCAAAAATCTGACTTTTGGCAATTCACTCAAAAATGGTGCCAAAAGCTTGAAAATGCTCTACTGAAAGGTTTGGCACTCGAAACAGAACGCTTTTTATCCCATGACAAGAAATCAGCCCTCAAAAACTTAACCGGCAGAAAATATTTTTTTGAAAAAATCCCTAAGCCCCGGGGTCACAATTTCAGCAAAAATCTGACTTTTGGCAATTCACTCAAAAATGGTGCCAAAAGCTTTAAAATGCTCCCCTGAAAGCTTTGGCGATGGAAACAGAAGGCTTTTTATCCCAGGACAAGAAATCAGCCCTCAAAAACTTAACCGGCAGAAAATATTTTTTTGAAAAAATCCCAAAGCCCCGGGGTCACAATTTCAGCAAAAATCTGACTTTTGGCAATTCACTCAAAAATGGTGCCAAAAGCTTTAAAATGCTCCCCTGAAAGCTTTGGCGATGGAAACAGAAGGCTTTTTATCCCAGGACAAGAAATCAGCCCTCAAAAACTTAACCGGCAGAAAATATTTTTTTGAAAAAATCCCTAAGCCCCGGGGTCACAATTTCCGCAAAAATCTGACTTTTGGCAATTCACTCAAAAATAGTGCCAAAAGCTTGAAAATGCTCTCCTGAAAGGTTTGGCACTCGAAACAGAAGGCTTTTTATCCCAGGACAAGAAATCAGCCCTCAAAAACTTAACCGGCAGAAAATATTTTTTTGAAAAAATCCCTAAGCCCCGGGGTCACAATTTCCGCAAAAATCTGACTTTTGGCAATTCACTCAAAAATGGTGCCAAAAGCTTGAAAATGCTCTCCTGAAAGGTTTGTCACTCGAAACAGAAAGCTTTTTATCCCAGGACAAGAAATCAGCCCTCAAAAACTTAACCGGCAGAAAATATTTTTTTGAAAAAATCCCTAAGCCCCGGGGTCACAATTTCCGCAAAAATCTGACTTTTGGCAATTCACTCAAAAATAGTGCCAAAAGCTTGAAAATGCTCCCCTGAAAGCTTTGGCGATGGAAACAGAAGGCTTTTTATCCCAGGACAAGAAATCAGCCCTCAAAAACTTAACCGGCAGAAAATATTTTTTTGAAAAAATCCCAAAGCCCCGGGGTCACAATTTCAGCAAAAATCTGACTTTTGGCAATTCACTCAAAAATGGTGCCAAAAGCTTTAAAATGCTCCCCTGAAAGCTTTGGCGATGGAAACAGAAGGCTTTTTATCCCAGGACAAGAAATCAGCCCTCAAAAACTTAACCGGCAGAAAATATTTTTTTGAAAAAATCCCTAAGCCCCGGGGTCACAATTTCCGCAAAAATCTGACTTTTGGCAATTCACTCAAAAATAGTGCCAAAAGCTTGAAAATGCTCTCCTGAAAGGTTTGGCACTCGAAACAGAAGGCTTTTTATCCCAGGACAAGAAATCAGCCCTCAAAAACTTAACCAGCAGAAAATATTTTTTTGAAAAAATCCCTAAGCCCCAGGGTCACAATTTCAGCAAAAATCTGACTTTTGGCAATTCACTCAAAAATGGTGCCAAAAGCTTTAAAATGCTCCCCTGAAAGCTTTGGCGATGGAAACAGAAGGCTTTTTATCCCAGCACAAGAAATCAGCCCTCAAAAACTTAACCGGCAGAAAATATTTTTTTGAAAAAATCCCTAAGCCCCGGGGTCACAATTTCCGCAAAAATCTGACTTTTGGCAATTCACTCAAAAATAGTGCCAAAAGCTTGAAAATGCTCTCCTGAAAGGTTTGGCACTCGAAACAGAAGGCTTTTTATCCCAGGACAAGAAATCAGCCCTCAAAAACTTAACCAGCAGAAAATATTTTTTTGAAAAAATCCCTAAGCCCCAGGGTCACAATTTCAGCAAAAATCTGACTTTTGGCAATTCACTCAAAAATGGTGCCAAAAGCTTGAAAATGCTCTCCTGAAAGGTTTGTCACTCGAAACAGAAAGCTTTTTATCCCAGGACAAGAAATCAGCCCTCAAAAACTTAACCAGCAGAAAATATTTTTTTGAAAAAATCCCTAAGCCCCAGGGTCACAATTTCAGCAAAAATCTGACTTTTGGCAATTCACTCAAAAATGGTGCCAAAAGCTTGAAAATGCTCTCCTGAAAGGTTTGTCACTCGAAACAGAAAGCTTTTTATCCCAGGACAAGAAATCAGCCCTCAAAAACTTAACCGGCAGAAAATATTTTTTTGAAAAAATCCCTAAGCCCCGGGGTCACAATTTCCGCAAAAATCTGACTTTTGGCAATTCACTCAAAAATAGTGCCAAAAGCTTGAAAATGCTCTCCTGAAAGGTTTGGCACTCGAAACAGAAGGCTTTTTATCCCAGGACAAGAAATCAGCCCTCAAAAACCTAACCGGCAGAAAATATTTTTTTGAAAAAATCCCTAAGCCCCGGGGTCACAATTTCCGCAAAAATCTGACTTTTGGCAATTCACTCAAAAATGGTGCCAAAAGCTTGAAAATGCTCTACTGAAAGGTTTGGCACTCGAAACAGAAGGCTTTTTATCCCAGGACAAGAAATCAGCCCTCAAAAACTTAACCGGCAGAAAATATTTTTTTGAAAAAATCCCTAAGCCCCGGGGTCACAATTTCCGCAAAAATCTGACTTTTGGCAATTCACTCAAAAATGGTGCCAAAAGCTTGAAAATGCTGTACTGAAAGGTTTGGCACTCGAAACAGAAGGCTTTTTATCCCAGGACAAGAAATCAGCCCTCAAAAACTTAACCGGCAGAAAATATTTTTTTGAAAAAATCCCTAAGCCCCGGGGTCACAATTTCCGCAAAAATCTGACTTTTGGCAATTCACTCAAAAATGGTGCCAAAAGCTTGAAAATCCTCGGACCAAGCAGGTTTTCTCCCTGGCAGACATATGTCGGACAATACCAGAAACATTATTGACATATTGGAGCTTTTGAGAATTAGGAACACAAGGGCCGCTTTAATTTTTATTGATGCGGAGAAAGCATTTGACAACATTTCTTGGAGGTTTATGAAGAAAAACCTGAAAGGGATGGGAGTGGGAAGGGGGTTTGAAAATGGAGTAGAAGCAATCTACTCAGAACAAAAAGCCAAACTGATAGTGAATAATGTGGTGTCGGAGGAACTCAAAATTGAAAAAGGGACACGACAGGGGTGCCCCCTATCTCCTCTGTTATTTATTTCTGTCCTGGAGGTATTGCTGAATATGATCAGAGAGGACCGGATGGTGCAGGGTATAGTGGTCGGAGCGAAACAATACAAATTGAAAGCTTTCGCAGATGACCTAGTCTTGACATTACAGGAGCCAGAATCTAGCACAAAAAAAGTTCTTGAACTTATCTCGGAGTTTGGTCGGGTGGCGGGATTCAAGCTTAATAAACAAAAAACCAAGGTTTTGGTTAAAAATCTGACACCTACAGAGACAGAGGGGTACCAGAAAGAAACAGAGTTAAGTGTGGTGAAAAAAGTGAAGTACCTGGGGGTATTTTTGTCCACCAAAAATTTAAATTTATTTAAAGATAATTATGAAAAATGCTGGTTGGAAATCAAAAAGGATTTGGATATTTGGGCAAGATTGAAACTTACCATGTCAGGCCGAATCGCAGCTATAAAGATGTGTGTTTTGCCAAAAATGTTATTTTTATTTCAAACCCTACAGGTCGTGGACAGAATGGAATGTTTTGGAAAGTGGCAGAAGGATATATCTAAATTTGTCTGGCAGGGCAAAAAGCCCCGAATAAAATTTAAAATACTAACTGACTCAAAAGAAAGAGGGGGGTTTGCCCTGCCGGATTTAAGGTTGTACTATGAAGCTGCAGCCTTCTGCTGGTTGAAGGATTGGTGCTTGTTGGAAAACACTGATGTCCTAGACCTGGAAGGGTTTGACAATGTTTATGGTTGGCATGCATACTTGTGGTATGACAAGGCAAAGGTTCATAAATTGTTCAAAAACCATATTGTCAGAAAATCAATATTTGCTGTATGGATGAAGTACAAGGATTTACTAGAAAGTAAAACCCCGAGGTGGTTATCACCAGTGGAAGCCAAAGTTTCCAAAAAAAGGCCCAATATGGAGGCCTACTGGCCAAAATATTGGGAATTAATTGAAAGAGTTGGAGACAACTGGAAGCTCCAAAGCCAAGACAAATTAAAAAACAAGGTGCGAGACTGGCTACATTATGCTCAAATGCAAGAGGTTTTCAAAATGGATAAAAAAGTTGGTTTCCAGGTGGAGAAATCGAAACTAGAGACGGAGTTATTAGAACCCAAAACTAAGGTACTTTCGAGAATGTATAACTTGCTGCTTAAATGGAATACACAGGATGAGACAGTTAAATCGGCTATGATAAAATGGGCACAGGATGTAGGACATAACATTATGTCTGAGGACTGGGAAAGGTTATGGAACACCGGTATGAAATTTACGGCATGTAGTGCCTTGAAAGAGAACATTATGAAAATGGTATACCGGTGGTACATGACCCCAGTCAAGTTGGCTAAAATATACCACCTGTCTGATAATAAGTGTTGGAAATGTAAGGAGGAAGAAGGGACATTCTTTCACCTCTGGTGGACCTGCCCGAAAGTAAAGGCCTTCTGGGAAATGATATACAATGAGTTGAAAAAGGTATTTAAATATACCTTTCTCAAGAAACCAGAGGCCTTCCTGCTGGGCATGGTGGACCGGAAGGTGCTAAAGAAGGATAGAACTCTGTTTATGTATGCGACAACAGCAGCAAGGATTCTTATTGCAAAGTACTGGAAGACACCAGATTTACCCACACTGGAGGACTGGCAGACACAGTTGTTGGACTACATGGAGTTGGCAGAAATGACTGGCAGAATTCGAGATCTGACCGAAGAAACAATAGAGGAGGACTGGAAAAAATTCAAGGATTATTTGCAAAAATATTATAAGTTGTTTGAATGTTAAGATTGTGCATGATTAGGAAACGTCACGCTTCCGCAACCTATTTAAGCAAAGGATAAAATAAGCCTAGATAAAAAAGAAAAGGAAACAAATTTGAAACAATATATTATGTTTATTGTGAAGGTACCAAAAGTAAACTACAAACTTTCGAAATTGGTAACATAATAAAGTCAAAGATACAATAAGTTATGAAACAAGGTAACAAATTGCTGATCAGGTTAGAACAATGAATGCAATGTTGGGAAGATGTGGGGAGGTCCAAAAGAAAGTAAATTTATGAAACATGATGTGTAACATATTTAACTTTCTTTTTTTTCTTTTTTTATTTTTCTTTATATATAAAAAAAAATGTTTCTTGCATGTTGCTATGTAAACTAATTTGTGAACCTATGAAAAGGAACGCAATAAAAAATTTTATAAAAAAAAAAAAAAAAACAAAAGCTTGAAAATCCTCTCCTGAAAGGTTTGTCACTCGAAACAGAAGGCTTTTTATCCCAGGACAAGAAATCAGCCCTCAAAAACTTAACCGGCAGAAAATATTTTTTTGAAAAAATCCTAAAGCCCCGGGGTCACAATTTCAGCAAAAATCTGACTTTTGGCAATTCACTCAAAAATGGTGCCAAAAGCTTGAAAATGCTCTCCTGAAAGGTTTGGCACTCGAAACAGAAGGCTTTTTATCCCAGGACAAGAAATCAGCCCTCAAAAACTTAACCGGCAGAAAATATTTTTTTGAAAAAATCCCTAAGCCCCGGGGTCACAATTTTCGCAAAAATCTGACTTTTGGCAATTCACTCAAAAATGGTGCCAAAAGCTTGAAAATGCTCTACTGAAAGGTTTGGCACTCGAAACAGAAGGCTTTTTATCCCAGGACAAGAAATCAGCCCTCAAAAACTTAACCGGCAGAAAATATTTTTTTGAAAAAATCCCTAAGCCCCGGGGTCACAATTTCAGCAAAAATCTGACTTTTGGCAATTCACTCAAAAATGGTGCCAAAAGCTTTAAAATGCTCCCCTGAAAGCTTTGGCGATGGAAACAGAAGGCTTTTTATCCCAGGACAAGAAATCAGCCCTCAAAAACTTAACCGGCAGAAAATATTTTTTTGAAAAAATCCCTAAGCCCCGGGGTCACAATTTCCGCAAAAATCTGACTTTTGGCAATTCACTCAAAAATAGTGCCAAAAGCTTGAAAATGCTCTCCTGAAAGGTTTGTCACTCGAAACAGAAGGCTTTTTATCCCAGGACAAGAAATCAGCCCTCAAAAACTTAACCGGCAGAAAATATTTTTTTGAAAAAATCCCTAAGCCCCAGGGTCACAATTTCCGCAAAAATCTGACTTTTGGCAATTCACTCAAAAATGGTGCCAAAAGCTTGAAAATGCTCTCCTGAAAGGTTTGGCACTCGAAACAGAAGGCTTTTTATCCCAGGACAAGAAATCAGCCCTCAAAAACCTAACCAGCAGAAAATATTTTTTTGAAAAAATCCCTAAGCCCCGGGGTCACAATTTCAGCAAAAATCTGACTCTTGGCAATTCACTCAAAAATGGTGCCAAAAGCTTGAAAATGCTCTCTTGAAAGGTTTGGCACTCGGAACTGAAGGCTTTTTATCCCAGGACAAGAAATCAGCCCTCAAAAACTTAACCGGCAGAAAATATTTTTTTGAAAAAATCCCTAAGTCCCGGGGTCACAATTTCCGCAAAAATCTGACTTTTGGCAATTCACTCAAAAATGGTGCCAAAAGCTTGAAAATGCTCTCCTGAAAGGTTTGGCACTCGAAACAGAAGGCTTTTTATCCCAGGACAAGAAATCAGCCCTCAAAAACTTAACCGGCAGAAAATATTTTTTTGAAAAAATCCCTAAGCCCCGGGGTCACAATTTTCGCAAAAATCTGACTTTTGGCAATTCACTCAAAAATGGTGCCAAAAGCTTGAAAATGCTCTACTGAAAGGTTTGGCACTCGAAACAGAAGGCTTTTTATCCCAGGACAAGAAATCAGCCCTCAAAAACTTAACCGGCAGAAAATATTTTTTTGAAAAAATCCCTAAGCCCCGGGGTCACAATTTCAGCAAAAATCTGACTTTTGGCAATTCACTCAAAAATGGTGCCAAAAGCTTTAAAATGCTCCCCTGAAAGCTTTGGCGATGGAAACAGAAGGCTTTTTATCCCAGGACAAGAAATCAGCCCTCAAAAACTTAACCGGCAGAAAATATTTTTTTGAAAAAATCCCTAAGCCCCGGGGTCACAATTTCCGCAAAAATCTGACTTTTGGCAATTCACTCAAAAATAGTGCCAAAAGCTTGAAAATGCTCTCCTGAAAGGTTTGTCACTCGAAACAGAAGGCTTTTTATCCCAGGACAAGAAATCAGCCCTCAAAAACTTAACCGGCAGAAAATATTTTTTTGAAAAAATCCCTAAGCCCCAGGGTCACAATTTCCGCAAAAATCTGACTTTTGGCAATTCACTCAAAAATGGTGCCAAAAGCTTGAAAATGCTCTCCTGAAAGGTTTGGCACTCGAAACAGAAGGCTTTTTATCCCAGGACAAGAAATCAGCCCTCAAAAACCTAACCAGCAGAAAATATTTTTTTGAAAAAATCCCTAAGCCCCGGGGTCACAATTTCAGCAAAAATCTGACTCTTGGCAATTCACTCAAAAATGGTGCCAAAAGCTTGAAAATGCTCTCTTGAAAGGTTTGGCACTCGGAACTGAAGGCTTTTTATCCCAGGACAAGAAATCAGCCCTCAAAAACTTAACCGGCAGAAAATATTTTTTTGAAAAAATCCCTAAGTCCCGGGGTCACAATTTCCGCAAAAATCTGACTTTTGGCAATTCACTCAAAAATGGTGCCAAAAGCTTGAAAATGCTCTCCTGAAAGGTTTGTCACTCGAAACAGAAGGCTTTTTATCCCAGGACAAGAAATCAGCCCTCAAAAACTTAACCGGCAGAAAATATTTTTTTGAAAAAATCCTAAAGCCCCGGGGTCACAATTTCAGCAAAAATCTGACTTTTGGCAATTCACTCAAAAATGGTGCCAAAAGCTTGAAAATGCTCCCCTGAAAGCTTTGGCGATGGAAACAGAAGGCTTTTTATCCCAGGACAAGAAATCAGCCCTCAAAAACTTAACCGGCAGAAAATATTTTTTTGAAAAAATCCCAAAGCCCCGGGGTCACAATTTCAGCAAAAATCTGACTTTTGGCAATTCACTCAAAAATGGTGCCAAAAGCTTGAAAATGCTCCCCTGAAAGCTTTGGCGATGGAAACAGAAGGCTTTTTATCCCAGGACAAGAAATCAGCCCTCAAAAACTTAACCGGCAGAAAATATTTTTTTGAAAAAATCCCTAAGCCCCGGGGTCACAATTTCCGCAAAAATCTGACTTTTGGCAATTCACTCAAAAATGGTGCCAAAAGCTTGAAAATGCTCCCCTGAAAGCTTTGGCGATGGAAACAGAAGGCTTTTTATCCCAGGACAAGAAATCAGCCCTCAAAAACTTAACCGGCAGAAAATATTTTTTTGAAAAAATCCCTAAGCCCCGGGGTCACAATTTCCGCAAAAATCTGACTTTTGGCAATTCACTCAAAAATAGTGCCAAAAGCTTGAAAATGCTCTCCTGAAAGGTTTGGCACTCGAAACAGAAGGCTTTTTATCCCAGGACAAGAAATCAGCCCTCAAAAACTTAACCGGCAGAAAATATTTTTTTGAAAAAATCCCTAAGCCCCGGGGTCACAATTTCCGCAAAAATTTGACTTTTGGCAATTCACTCAAAAATGGTGCCAAAAGCTTGAAAATGCTGTACTGAAAGGTTTGGCTCTCGAAACAGAAGGCTTTTTATCCCAGGACAAGAAATCAGCCCTCAAAAACTTAACCGGCAGAAAATATTTTTTTGAAAAAATCCCTAAGCCCCGGTGTCAGGGGTTCAGGAGCAGAGACGCAGAGAAGGGAGGAGACAGAGAGCGAGGGGGAGGAATACGAAGGAAGGATGAGTGGGGATGACGACCCGAGATCACCGAGCCTGTCTAGCGAGTCCGAGGATTCCCAGAAGGGAGCGCCAGCAGCCAGAGCAAGGGGGGAGAGCAGGGGGACACCCCAGGAAGAAGGGTCCAGAGAGGGATCAGAAAGCAGCAGTTGGAGATCGGGACCCACGTGCCCAGCCGGGAGCAGCGGGGAGAAAGGGGACCAGATATCGGGCTCCGGAGACTTTCAGAAGGAGGGAGGGCATGAGTCAGGAGTAGTCACGCCCACCTCGGGGAGCGATGAAACGATCAAGAGGAAAGTGGAGAGTTGGGCGCGCGCGCCAAGTTCAAATGTAGCGGAAGCTGGCGCAGTCAGCAGCCCAGAGAGTGAGCCGGGTCCCAAAGCCCGCCGCAAGGAGGCGGAAGGGTCAGGGGGGTCTGCGTCAGAAGAGAGTAGGAAGGGAGAGACCCAGGGGGGCAGAAGGACCCAGAGACGGAAGGAAAGGCGCAGGAGGTGGAGCAAGGCTAGGGTATTAAGCTGGTGCGCTAGAGGCGGGGACTCAGACGGGTCTTCGTCGTTCTGACCTAGAAGAAGTAGGGCTGCACATTGCAGTTTGGAAATGGAACCTGTAATCCAATAAAGACTCTTTGAAACTGAACGCTGGCTGACTTGGTCCTATGTGAGCTGGGACTGGGTGGCAGCCCTGACACCCGGGGTCACAATTTCCGCAAAAATCTGACTTTTGGCAATTCATTCAAAAATGGTGCCAAAAGCTTGAAAATGCTCCCCTTAAAGCTTTGGCGATGGAAACAGAAGGCTTTTTATCCCAGGACAAGAAATCAGCCCTCAAAAACTTAACCGGCAGAAAATATTTTTTTGAAAAAATCCCTAAGCCCCGGGGTCACAATTTCCGCAAAAATCTGACTTTTGGCAATTCACTCAAAAATGGTGCCAAAAGCTTGAAAATGCTCTCCTGAAAGGTTTGGCACTCGAAACAGAAGGCTTTTTATCCCAGGACAAGAAATCAGCCCTCAAAAACTTAACCAGCAGAAAATATTTTTTTGAAAAAATCCCTAAGCCCCGGGGTCACAATTTCCGCAAAAATCTGACTTTTGGCAATTCACTCAAAAATGGTGCCAAAAGCTTGAAAATGCTCTCCTGAAAGGTTTGGCACTCGAAACAGAAGGCTTTTTATCCCAGGACAAGAAATCAGCCCTCAAAAACTTAACCGGCAGAAAATATTTTTTTGAAAAAATCCCAAAGCCCCGGGGTCACAATTTCCGCAAAAATTTGACTTTTGGCAATTCACTCAAAAATGGTGCCAAAAGCTTGAAAATGCTGTACTGAAAGGTTTGGCACTCGAAACAGAAGGCTTTTTATCCCAGGACAAGAAATCAGCCCTCAAAAACTTAACCGGCAGAAAATATTTTTTTGAAAAAATCCCTAAGCCCCGGTGTCAGGGGTTCAGGAGCAGAGACGCAGAGAAGGGAGGAGACAGAGAGCGAGGGGGAGGAATACGAAGGAAGGATGAGTGGGGATGACGACCCGAGATCACCGAGCCTGTCTAGCGAGTCCGAGGATTCCCAGAAGGGAGCGCCAGCAGCCAGAGCAAGGGGGGAGAGCAGGGGGACACCCCAGGAAGAAGGGTCCAGAGAGGGATCAGAAAGCAGCAGTTGGAGATCGGGACCCACGTGCCCAACCGGGAGCAGCGGGGATGAAGGGGACCAGATATCGGGCTCCGGAGACTTTCAGAAGGAGGGAGGGCATGAGTCAGGAGTAGTCACGCCCACCTCGGGGAGCGATGAAACGATCAAGAGGAAAGTGGAGAGTTGGGTGCGCGCCAAGTTCAAATGTAGCGGAAGCTGGCGCAGTCAGCAGCCCAGAGAGTGAGCCGGGTCCCAAAGCCCGCCGCAAGGAGGCGGAAGGGTCAGGGGGGTCTGCGTCAGAAGAGAGTAGGAAGGGAGAGACCCAGGGGGGCAGAAGGACCCAGAGACGGAAGGAAAGGCGCAGGAGGTGGAGCAAGGCTAGGGTATTAAGCTGGTGCGCTAGAGGCGGGGACTCAGACGGGTCTTCGTCGTTCTGACCTAGAAGAAGTAGGGCTGCACATTGCAGTTTGGAAATGGAACCTGTAATCCAATAAAGACTCTTTGAAACTGAACGCTGGCTGACTTGGTCCTATGTGAGCTGGGACTGGGTGGCAGCCCTGACAGTAAGACCCGTCTCTAAGCTTCTGACACCTGATACCTCGCAGCGGAGACAGAAGCAGCTGGAGGAGGAGATCGGTCTTTGGGAGCAAGCTCACGATGGTTGGCAGAGATGACGGAAGCAGAGAAAGTTTCAGCGCTGCAACAGGCAGTTACCCAATTGAATGCGGAGGTACTGGCATCCAAGAAAAGGGAGGAGGATGCGGCAGCCGCCTACCGAGATCTCCACGCCAGGTTTGAAGCATGGGTTAAGCACGGGCAGCCAGGACCCAGACCGGAGGGGGTTGGGTTGGCACGGAGAGCAGGAGGGCTGGTGGCTCACTTCGATGGGAATTTACAACAGTACCCCAACTTTCGAGCAGATGTAATGTGCGCACTGCAACTGCTGGCAAAAGACTTTAGAGATGAGGAAGAGAAAGTGGGGTTTATACTATCCCATTTGCATGGGGATGCTAAAGCGTGGCTACGCAATTTGTGGAGGGATAAAGATCCGGCGCTTCAGAGTGCAGATGCCTTCATCAAAGCGATGGATGCGTGTTTTTTGTCTACCATTGATGTGGATCTTGCCCGACGGGAGATTCATGGACTGAAACAAGGGAGGGCGAGCGTCCGGCAGTACCACGCCCGCTTTTTTGCGCTGGTCAGTGCATTGGAATGGGACCGGGATTCGCCCCCAGTCAGGGACCTGTTCTGGGAGGGTCTAAGCTCTGCTGTGAAGGATGAAATTGCGAGGGGGGAGAGGCCCCGAAGCACGCAGGAGGTGGTCCAAAGGGCGCTGACTGTGGGGGTGAGGCTGGAAGAACGTCCATGGTGCAGAGATGAAGGACGCGGAGGGCGCGAAGCAGCGAGAAGTTTCTCTTTCGTTCCAAGGGAAGCAGCGCGTGCGCAGTCCACACCTCCGCCAGGAGGGGGAGTGGAACCTATGGAGGTGGGAGGCGCCAGGGCTCAGTCAGCTACCAGAGCCTCTGCACCGACGGCAGTCAAGACTAAACCTCCTAGAGGGACCAGGAAGTGTTACATATGCGACAGCCCTCAACACTTGGCGAAAGAGTGTCCCCAGAGGAGCTCCAAGCACACTGCAGCCTCCGCAACGGTGAAAGCGACCACGCAATGCAGCGAAGCCCAGCAGGGAAACGACGATGTCTGGCTGGAGACAGAGGCACTGGGGCCCAGCCAGACGCATCAGTGAAGCAGTCCCCAGCGATATTGCAACCCACGGACCCCCTCCCACCCAAACCAGTAGTGCAGCTCACAGCGTCTCTCCTGCTACCCAATGGCGTCACTATCGAAGTGCCGCTTTCTGTGGACTCTGGAAGCAACGCAGACTTTATAGCACAGGATTTTGTGGAGCAGCACGCTATAAAGCTGCTGCCTGCCACTCTGCCCCTGCAAGTCGTCACAGTGGATGGCAGAGAGTTGCTAGGGGGGCAGGTGGTGAAGCAGACGCCACCAATGGTGATGCAACTTGGTAACCACAGGGAAGTCATCAGTTTTAATGTCACCCGACTGTCGGACACGCCCATTGTGTTGGGCATGAGTTGGCTGGACAGGCACAGTCCAACGCTGGCTTGGTACCAGAGACAGCTGATCTTCGGCTCCTCTTACTGCGCAGAACACTGCATCCTGCCCAGGCAGGAGGGGGAGGAGGAGGACTCACAACTGCAGTTGGGAACGTTGCAAGCAGTTCCCCACAAATACGCGGACTTTCTGGAGGTCTTCTGCGAGAAAGAGGCAGACAAGCTACCACCGCACAGGCAATACGACTGCAAGATTGACCTCCTGCCAGGGGCGACGCTGCCGAAGGGGAAGCTATATTCCATGTCTGAGGACGAACTACAGGAACTCAAACAGTTCATCGATCACAATTTGCAGCGCGGTTTCATCCGGGAGTCCAGCGCAGTAGGGGGCAGTCCTGTTTTCTTCGTGAAGAAGAAGGACACGCCCCAAAAAAGATTGGTCGTGGATTACCGCCTCTTAAACAGAATGACCAAGCCCTCCGATTTCCCCATGCCCAGGATTGACGACCTGCTGGCGACGGTGCGCAAGGGACGCGTGTTCACCAAGTTGGACCTGCGAGGAGCCTACAATCTCATCCGCATGAGGGAGGGCGATGAGTGGAAGACAGCCATGTTCACGCCTCTGGGCACCTACGAATACAGAGTGATGCCGTTTGGTTTGCAAAACGGTTCTCACTGTTTTCAAGCTTTCATGCATCACGTGTTGGCGGGACTCCTCTACAAGAAGTGCGTCTGCTTTCTGGATGACATCCTGATATTCTCTGACTCGCAGCAAGCACACGACCAGGACGTTCGGGAGGTGCTGAAGAGGCTGCAGCAGCATAGACTGTACGCCAAACTGGAGAAGTGCCAGTTCGACACGACGGAGGTGGATTTCTTGGGTTACAAGCTGTCGGACAAGGGGCTAGCCATGGACAGCGCCAAGGTTCGTGCGGTGTTGGATTGGAAGAGCCCGCGCAACCGGAAAGAGGTCCAGAGGTTTGTCGGATTCGCCAATTTCTATCGCAAGTTTATCAAGGGGTTCGCGATGCAGACGGCAGCTATTACGGACACGCTAAGCTCCAAGAAAAAGAAATTCATCTGGACGGAGCAGGCGGAGCGGTCCTTTCAGACACTCAAGCGTCTCTTCGCGTCGGAAGAGCAACTGCTGCATATCGACCCCAGCAAACCGCTGCGGGTGGAGACAGACGCGTCCGATAGAGCAGTGGGAGCGGTCCTGCTGCAGAGGGACCCGCAGGGGGTCTGGAGGCCGGGGGCGTTCTACTCCAGAAAGCTCAGCAAGTCGGAGCAGAACTACACCATCTGGGATAGGGAGCTGCTTGCCATTCATGCAGCTTTCAAGGCGTGGAGGCACTTCCTGATCGGCGCCAAGCACACGGTGCAGGTCTGCACGGACCACAAGAATCTGGAGCACTGGCGCACGGCTCGGTTCCTGAACCAGAGGCAGATACATTGGGCGGAGTTCTTTGCTGACTTCAATTTCCGAATTGAGTACGTCCCGGGCGACACCAACATCATGGCGGATGCACTGTCCCGAAAACCACAATACCTCGAAGAGGCGACGCCAGCGGCAGCCATGCACATCTTCGCGCCAACAGCGTGGGCGTGCGCTTCAGCCACAGTAGACCTGGATGCGGTGCGACGGGCGTTGAAGGACGACTCATTCGCGCAGGCGAAGATGGCAGAGGTGCACAAGGGCACGGCGAAGGGCGACGAGTTCCAGATACGAGACGGCTTGCTCTTACGTAAAGGGGCCGTCTACGTGCCGGGAGACGAACTTCGCACCCGGGTACTGCAGCAGCTGCACGACGCACCCACGGCCGGGCACTTTGGCACAGAAAAAACGGTGGAATTGGTCGCAAGAGACTTTTGGTGGCCCAGACTGAGGGGGGAAGTCGCGGACTACGTCGCGAGGTGCGACACCTGCCAGAGGGCCAAGCCGGTGCACAAACCACCGGCGGGACTGCTGGAACCGCTGCAAACGCCGTTTGAACCATGGGAGAGAGTGGCCCTGGACTTTGTCACGGATCTACCCAGCTCGAGAGGCAAGACAGCTGTACTAGTGGTGGTGGACTTGTTCACCAAGATGGCACATTTCATACCGTGTGCGAAGGTGGCCACGGCAGAACAAACAGCCAAACTGTTCATAGATCACGTGTTCAAAGTGCACGGGCTGCCGCGGTCTATACTGTCCGACCGCGGACGCCAGTTCATCTCGAATTTCTGGCAAAAGCTGATGGGCTTCCTGAACGTCAAGATCAACCTGACATCAGCAAGGCACCCGCAGACCAACGGGCAAGCGGAGAGGGTCAATGCCATCATGCAGCAGTACCTGAGATGCTATGCCAATCAACAGCCTGCGACGTGGGTGGATTACCTGCCGCTCGCCGAATTCGCCTACAACAACACGAAACACGTATCCACAGGGGTGACGCCGTTCTTCGCCAACAATGGGAGGAATCCCAGAACCTTCCCGGGACTGGACAGAGTGGGGGAAGGGGAACCACAGCCGGCGGACGCTTTCGCATCTGAGTTGCAAGAGGTCCACGATCAACTCAGACGGCAGCTGGAGCTAGCGAAGCACGCATACAAAGTCCAAGCTGACAAGCACAGGCGAGTGGGCGAGGAGATCCGAGTGGGAGACTGGGTCTGGCTAGCAGCCCACACGGTGCCGACCCGATCGTTAGCCAAGAGGAAGCTGGGGCACAAGCAACTCGGTCCATACCGAGTCGAAGCGCAGATCAACCCGGTGGCTTTCCGGCTGGTGCTACCGGAGGGTTCCAGGATGCATCCGGTGTTCCACAGGTCGGTGCTCACTCCCTACAGGGCACCGCACAGGTTCCAGGAACCAGGAACGGCACCAAGTCAGTCTCCGGACTGGACGGAGGCAGGAAGCTTGCCACAGCAGGACCCCATCAACGAAGTCACGGAGATTTTGGACTCCAGATGGGGGGAAGACGGAGTAGAATATCTCCTAGCAAGGGAGGGCACCCGGGCCAGTGCTAATAGCTGGGTGCCGGACTACGCCTTGGAGGAACGCCTGCTCAAGGACGAGTTTCATGCCCTTTTCCCACACAGACCTATGCCAGCGGGCTTCTTTGACGACTGGTTGTTCACGCCCACGCTTTCCTCCAGCACGTTCCATGGCTTCGACTCGGAAGGGGAACCCGCACCGAGCACACGTTCCCCAGAGGGGTCACCGGAGGGTTCGGCGTCCGACAACTCGTATTGGTGGGACGATCGACCAGAGGAGCAGTGGCGCCGGAAGTGGCAGGAGACACCAGGTCCAGCGACAGACGCAGAGACTGACATGGACGTGTGCGGGGAGGACCTTGGTTTCGAGCACGGCGGCACCGAAATGGAGGCGGAGGAGATCACCGTTGACGAACGCGGGGAGGAAGACTCGGAGGTCTTCAGTTGGCGGCCAGCAACGGGGAGCGAACTGTATCCGACATTCACTCCCGTGACGACGGAGCACCCACCAACCACCCCTGAAAGCGGGGAGGGGGGAAGGGGGGGCTTCGAGGGGGGATGGATGTCAGGGGTTCAGGAGCAGAGACGCAGAGAAGGGAGGAGACAGAGAGCGAGGGGGAGGAATACGAAGGAAGGATGAGTGGGGATGACGACCCGAGATCACCGAGCCTGTCTAGCGAGTCCGAGGATTCCCAGAAGGGAGCGCCAGCAGCCAGAGCAAGGGGGGAGAGCAGGGGGACACCCCAGGAAGAAGGGTCCAGAGAGGGATCAGAAAGCAGCAGTTGGAGATCGGGACCCACGTGCCCAGCCGGGAGCAGCGGGGAGAAAGGGGACCAGATATCGGGCTCCGGAGACTTTCAGAAGGAGGGAGGGCATGAGTCAGGAGTAGTCACGCCCACCTCGGGGAGCGATGAAACGATCAAGAGGAAAGTGGAGAGTTGGGCGCGCGCGCCAAGTTCAAATGTAGCGGAAGCTGGCGCAGTCAGCAGCCCAGAGAGTGAGCCGGGTCCCAAAGCCCGCCGCAAGGAGGCGGAAGGGTCAGGGGGGTCTGCGTCAGAAGAGAGTAGGAAGGGAGAGACCCAGGGGGGCAGAAGGACCCAGAGACGGAAGGAAAGGCGCAGGAGGTGGAGCAAGGCTAGGGTATTAAGCTGGTGCGCTAGAGGCGGGGACTCAGACGGGTCTTCGTCGTTCTGACCTAGAAGAAGTAGGGCTGCACATTGCAGTTTGGAAATGGAACCTGTAATCCAATAAAGACTCTTTGAAACTGAACGCTGGCTGACTTGGTCCTATGTGAGCTGGGACTGGGTGGCAGCCCTGACACCCGGGGTCACAATTTCCGCAAAAATCTGACTTTTGGCAATTCACTCAAAAATGGTGCCAAAAGCTTGAAAATGCTCCCCTTAAAGCTTTGGCGATGGAAACAGAAGGCTTTTTATCCCAGGACAAGAAATCAGCCCTCAAAAACTTAACCGGCAGAAAATATTTTTTTGAAAAATCCCTAAGCCCCGGGGTCACAATTTCCGCAAAAATCTGACTTTTGGCAATTCACTCAAAAATGGTGCCAAAAGCTTGAAAATGCTCTCCTGAAAGGTTTGGCACTCGAAACAGAAGGCTTTTTATCCCAGGACAAGAAATCAGCCCTCAAAAACTTAACCAGCAGAAAATATTTTTTTGAAAAAATCCCTAAGCCCCGGGGTCACAATTTCCGCAAAAATCTGACTTTTGGCAATTCACTCAAAAATGGTGCCAAAAGCTTGAAAATGCTCTCCTGAAAGGTTTGGCACTCGAAACAGAAGGCTTTTTATCCCAGGACAAGAAATCAGCCCTCAAAAACTTAACCGGCAGAAAATATTTTTTTGAAAAAATCCCAAAGCCCCGGGGTCACAATTTCAGCAAAAATCTGACTTTTGGCAATTCACTCAAAAATGGTGCCAAAAGCTTGAAAATGCTCCCCTGAAAGCTTTGGCGATGGAAACAGAAGGCTTTTTATCCCAGGACAAGAAACCAGCCCTCAAAAACTTAACCAGCAGAAAATATTTTTTTGAAAAAATCCCTAAGCCCCGGGGTCACAATTTCCGCAAAAATCTGACTTTTGGCAATTCACTCACACATGGTGCCAAAAGCTTTAAAATGCTCCCCTGAAAGCTTTCGTGATGGAAACAGAAGGCTTTTTATCCCAGGACAAGAAACCAGCCCTCAAAAACTTAACCAGCAGAAAATATTTTTTTGAAAAAATCCCTAAGCCCCGGGGTCACAATTTCCGCAAAAATCTGACTTTTGGCAATTCACTCAAAAATGGTGCCAAAAGCTTGAAAATGCTCTCCTGAAAGGTTTGTCACTCGAAACAGAAGGCTTTTTATCCCAGGACAAGAAATCAGCCCTCAAAAACTTAACCGGCAGAAAATATTTTTTTGAAAAAATCCCAAAGCCCCGCGGTCACAATTTCAGCAAAAATCTGACTTTTGGCAATTCACTCAAAAATGGTGCCAAAAGCTTGAAAATGCTCTACTAAAAGGTTTGGCACTCGAAACAGAAGGCTTTTTATCCCAGGACAAGAAATCAACCCTCAAAAACTTAACCGGCAGAAAATATTTTTTTGAAAAAATCCCTAAGCCCCGGGGTCACAATTTCCGCAAAAATCTGACTTTTGGCAATTCACTCAAAAATGGTGCCAAAAGCTTGAAAATGCTCTCCTGAAAGGTTTGGCACTCGAAACAGAAGGCTTTTTATCCCAGGACAAGAAATCAGCCCTCAAAAACTTAACCGGCAGAAAATATTTTTTTGAAAAAATCCCAAAGCCCCGGGGTCACAATTTCAGCAAAAATCTGACTTTTGGCAATTCACTCAAAAATGGTGCCAAAAGCTTGAAAATGCTCCCCTGAAAGCTTTGGCGATGGAAACAGAAGGCTTTTTATCCCAGGACAAGAAACCAGCCCTCAAAAACTTAACCAGCAGAAAATATTTTTTTGAAAAAATCCCTAAGCCCCGGGGTCACAATTTCCGCAAAAATCTGACTTTTGGCAATTCACTCACACATGGTGCCAAAAGCTTTAAAATGCTCCCCTGAAAGCTTTCGTGATGGAAACAGAAGGCTTTTTATCCCAGGACAAGAAACCAGCCCTCAAAAACTTAACCAGCAGAAAATATTTTTTTGAAAAAATCCCTAAGCCCCGGGGTCACAATTTCCGCAAAAATCTGACTTTTGGCAATTCACTCAAAAATGGTGCCAAAAGCTTGAAAATGCTCTCCTGAAAGGTTTGTCACTCGAAACAGAAGGCTTTTTATCCCAGGACAAGAAATCAGCCCTCAAAAACTTAACCGGCAGAAAATATTTTTTTGAAAAAATCCCAAAGCCCCGCGGTCACAATTTCAGCAAAAATCTGACTTTTGGCAATTCACTCAAAAATGGTGCCAAAAGCTTGAAAATGCTCTACTAAAAGGTTTGGCACTCGAAACAGAAGGCTTTTTATCCCAGGACAAGAAATCAACCCTCAAAAACTTAACCGGCAGAAAATATTTTTTTGAAAAAATCCCTAAGCCCCGGGGTCACAATTTCCGCAAAAATCTGACTTTTGGCAATTCACTCAAAAATGGTGCCAAAAGCTTGAAAATGCTCTCTTGATAGGTTTGGCACTCGGAACTGAAGGCTTTTTATCCCAGGACAAGAAATCAGCCCTCAAAAACTTAACCGGCAGAAAATATTTTTTTGAAAAAATCCCTAAGCCCCGGGGTCACAATTTCCGCAAAAATCTGACTTTTGGCAATTCACTCAAAAATGGTGCCAAAAGCTTGAAAATGCTCCCCTGAAAGCTTTGGCGATGGAAACAGAAGGCTTTTTATCCCAGGACAAGAAATCAGCCCTCAAAAACTTAACCGGCACAAAATATTTTTTTGAAAAAATCCCTAAGCCCCGGGGTCACAATTTCCGCAAAAATCTGACTTTTGGCAATTCACTCAAAAATAGTGCCAAAAGCTTGAAAATGCTCTCCTGAAAGGTTTGGCACTCGAAACAGAAGGCTTTTTATCCCAGGACAAGAAATCAGCCCTCAAAAACTTAACCAGCAGAAAATATTTTTTTGAAAAAATCCCTAAGCCCCGGGGTCACAATTTCCGCAAAAATCTGACTTTTGGCAATTCACTCAAAAATAGTGCCAAAAGCTTGAAAATGCTGTACTGAAAGGTTTGGCACTCGAAACAGAAGGCTTTTAATTCCAGGACAAGAAATCAGCCCTCAAAAACTTAACCAGCAGAAAATATTTTTTTGAAAAAATCCCAAAGCCCCGGGGTCACAATTTCAGCAAAAATCTGACTTTTGGCAATTCACTCAAAAATGGTGCCAAAAGCTTGAAAATGCTCCCCTGAAAGCTTTGGCGATGGAAACAGAAGGCTTTTTATCCCAGGACAAGAAATCAGCCCTCAAAAACTTAACCGGCAGAAAATATTTTTTTGAAAAAATCCCTAAGCCCCGGGGTCACAATTTCCGCAAAAATCTGACATTTGGCAATTCACTCACACATGGTGCCAAAAGCTTTAAAATGCTCCCCTGAAAGCTTTCGCGTTGGAAACAGAAGGCTTTTTATCCCAGGACAAGAAATCAGCCCTCAAAAACTTAACCGGCAGAAAATATTTTTTTGAAAAAATCCCAAAGCCCCGCGGTCACAATTTCAGCAAAAATCTGACTTTTGGCAATTCACTCAAAAATGGTGCCAAAAGCTTGAAAATGCTCTACTAAAAGGTTTGGCACTTGAAACAGAAGGCTTTTTATCCCAGGACAAGAAATCAGCCCTCAAAAACTTAACCGGCAGAAAATATTTTTTTGAAAAAATCCCTAAGCCCCGGGGTCACAATTTCCGCAAAAATCTGACTTTTGGCAATTCACTCAAAAATGGTGCCAAAAGCTTGAAAATGCTCCCCTGAAAGCTTTGGCGATGGAAACAGAAGGCTTTTTATCCCAGGACAAGAAATCAACCCTCAAAAACTTAACCGGCAGAAAATATTTTTTTGAAAAAATCCCTAAGCCCCGGGGTCACAATTTCCGCAAAAATCTGACTTTTGGCAATTCACTCAAAAATGGTGCCAAAAGCTTGAAAATGCTCTCTTGATAGGTTTGGCACTCGGAACTGAAGGCTTTTTATCCCAGGACAAGAAATCAGCCCTCAAAAACTTAACCGGTAGAAAATATTTTTTTGAAAAAATCCCTAAGCCCCGGGGTCACAATTTCCGCAAAAATCTGACTTTTGGCAATTCACTCAAAAATAGTGCCAAAAGCTTGAAAATGCTCTCCTGAAAGGTTTGGCACTCGAAACAGAAGGCTTTTTATCCCAGGACAAGAAATCAGCCCTCAAAAACTTAACCGGCAGAAAATATTTTTTTGAAAAAATCCCTAAGCCCCGGGGTCACAATTTCAGCAAAAATCTGACTTTTGGCAATTCACTCAAAAATGGTGCCAAAAGCTTGAAAATGCTCCCCTGAAAGCTTTGGCGATGGAAACAGAAGACTTTTTATCCCAGGACAAGAAATCAGCCCTCAAAAACTTAACCGGCAGAAAATATTTTTTTGAAAAAATCCCTAAGCCCCGGGGTCACAATTTCCGCAAAAATCTGACTTTTGGCAATTAACTCAAAAATGGTGCCAAAAGCTTGAAAATGCTCTCCTGAAAGGTTTGGCACTCGAAACAGAAGGCTTTTTAACCCAGTACAAGAAATCAGCCCTCAAAAACTTAACCGGCAGAAAATATTTTTTTGAAAAAATCCCTAAGCCCCGGGGTCACAATTTCCGCAAAAATCTTACTTTTGGCAATTCACTCAAAAATGGTGCCAAAAGCTTGAAAATGCTCCCCTGAAAGCTTTGGCGATGGAAACAGAAGGCTTTTTATCCCAGGAAAAGAAATCAGCCCTCAAAAACTTAACCGGCAGAAAATATTTTTTTGAAAAAATCCCTAAGCCCCGGGGTCACAATTTCAGCAAAAATCTGACTTTTGGCAATTCACTCAAAAATGGTGCCAAAAGCTTGAAAATGCTCCCCTGAAAGCTTTGGCGATGGAAACAGAAGACTTTTTATCCCAGGACAAGAAATCAGCCCTCAAAAACTTAACCGGCAGAAAATATTTTTTTGAAAAAATCCCTAAGCCCCGGGGTCACAATTTCCGCAAAAATCTTACTTTTGGCAATTCACTCAAAAATGGTGCCAAAAGCTTGAAAATGCTCCCCTGAAAGCTTTGGCGATGGAAACAGAAGGCTTTTTAACCCAGGACAAGAAATCAGCCCTCAAAAACTTAACCGGCAGAAAATATTTTTTTGAAAAAATCCCTAAGCCCCGGGGTCACAATTTCAGCAAAAATCTGACTTTTGGCAATTCACTCAAAAATGGTCAAAAATGGTGCCAAAAGCTTGAAAATGCTCTCTTGAAAGGTTTGGCACTCGGAACTGAAGGCTTTTTATCCTAGGACAAGAAATCAGCCCTCAAAAACTTAACCGGCAGAAAATATTTTTTTGAAAAAATCCCTAAGCCCCGGGGTCACAATTTCCGCAAAAATCTGACTTTTGGCAATTCACTCAAAAATGGTGCCAAAAGCTTGAAAATCCACTCCTGAAAGGTTTGTCACTCGAAACAGAAGGCTTTTTATCCCAGGACAAGAAATCAGCCCTCAAAAACTTAACCGGCAGAAAATATTTTTTTGAAAAAATCCTAAAGCCCCGGGGTCACAATTTCAGCAAAAATCTGACTTTTGGCAATTCACTCAAAAATGGTGCCAAAAGCTTGAAAATGCTCCCCTGAAAGCTTTGGCGATGGAAACAGAAGGCTTTTTATCCCAGGACAAGAAATCAGCCCTCAAAAACTTAACCGGCAGAAAATATTTTTTTGAAAAAATCCCTAAGCCCCGGGGTCACAATTTCAGCAAAAATCTGACTTTTGGCAATTCACTCAAAAATGGTGCCAAAAGCTTGAAAATGTTCCCCTGAAAGCTTTGGCGATGGAAACAGAAGGCTTTTTATCCCAGGACAAGAAATCAGCCCTCAAAAACTTAACCGGCAGAAAATGTTTTTTTGAAAAAATCCCTAAGCCCCGGGGTCACAATTTCCGCAAAAATCTGACTTTTGGCAATTCGCTCAAAAATGGTGCCAAAAGCTTGAAAATGCTCCCCTGAAAGCTTTGGCGATGGAAACAGAAGGCTTTTTATCCCAGGACAAGAAATCAGCCCTCAAAAACTTAACCGGCAGAAAATGTTTTTGTGAAAAAATCCCTAAGCCCCGGGGTCACAATTTCCGCAAAAATCTGACTTTTGGCAATTCACTCAAAAATGGTGCCAAAAGCTTGAAAATGCTCCCCTGAAAGCTTTGGCGATGGAAACAGAAGGCTTTTTATCCCAGGACAAGAAATCAGCCCTCAAAAACTTAACCGGCAGAAAATGTTTTTTTGAAAAAATCCCTAAGCCCCGGGGTCACAATTTCCGCAAAAATCTGACTTTTGGCAATTCGCTCAAAAATGGTGCCAAAAGCTTGAAAATGCTCCCCTGAAAGCTTTGGCGATGGAAACAGAAGGCTTTTTATCCCAGGACAAGAAATCAGCCCTCAAAAACTTAACCGGCAGAAAATGTTTTTGTGAAAAAATCCCTAAGCCCCGGGGTCACAATTTCCGCAAAAATCTGACTTTTGGCAATTAACTCAAAAATGGTGCCAAAAGCTTGAAAATGCTCTCCTGAAAGGTTTGGCACTCGAAACAGAAGGCTTTTTAACCCAGTACAAGAAATCAGCCCTCAAAAACTTAACCGGCAGAAAATATTTTTTTGAAAAAATCCCTAAGCCCCGGGGTCACAATTTCCGCAAAAATCTTACTTTTGGCAATTCACTCAAAAATGGTGCCAAAAGCTTGAAAATGCTCCCCTGAAAGCTTTGGCGATGGAAACAGAAGGCTTTTTATCCCAGGAAAAGAAATCAGCCCTCAAAAACTTAACCGGCAGAAAATATTTTTTTGAAAAAATCCCTAAGCCCCGGGGTCACAATTTCAGCAAAAATCTGACTTTTGGCAATTCACTCAAAAATGGTGCCAAAAGCTTGAAAATGCTCCCCTGAAAGCTTTGGCGATGGAAACAGAAGACTTTTTATCCCAGGACAAGAAATCAGCCCTCAAAAACTTAACCGGCAGAAAATATTTTTTTGAAAAAATCCCTAAGCCCCGGGGTCACAATTTCCGCAAAAATCTTACTTTTGGCAATTCACTCAAAAATGGTGCCAAAAGCTTGAAAATGCTCCCCTGAAAGCTTTGGCGATGGAAACAGAAGGCTTTTTAACCCAGGACAAGAAATCAGCCCTCAAAAACTTAACCGGCAGAAAATATTTTTTTGAAAAAATCCCTAAGCCCCGGGGTCACAATTTCAGCAAAAATCTGACTTTTGGCAATTCACTCAAAAATGGTCAAAAATGGTGCCAAAAGCTTGAAAATGCTCTCTTGAAAGGTTTGGCACTCGGAACTGAAGGCTTTTTATCCTAGGACAAGAAATCAGCCCTCAAAAACTTAACCGGCAGAAAATATTTTTTTGAAAAAATCCCTAAGCCCCGGGGTCACAATTTCCGCAAAAATCTGACTTTTGGCAATTCACTCAAAAATGGTGCCAAAAGCTTGAAAATCCACTCCTGAAAGGTTTGTCATTCGAAACAGAAGGCTTTTTATCCCAGGACAAGAAATCAGCCCTCAAAAACTTAACCGGCAGAAAATATTTTTTTGAAAAAATCCTAAAGCCCCGGGGTCACAATTTCAGCAAAAATCTGACTTTTGGCAATTCACTCAAAAATGGTGCCAAAAGCTTGAAAATGCTCCCCTGAAAGCTTTGGCGATGGAAACAGAAGGCTTTTTATCCCAGGACAAGAAATCAGCCCTCAAAAACTTAACCGGCAGAAAATATTTTTTTGAAAAAATCCCTAAGCCCCGGGGTCACAATTTCAGCAAAAATCTGACTTTTGGCAATTCACTCAAAAATGGTGCCAAAAGCTTGAAAATGCTCCCCTGAAAGCTTTGGCGATGGAAACAGAAGGCTTTTTATCCCAGGACAAGAAATCAGCCCTCAAAAACTTAACCGGCAGAAAATGTTTTTTTGAAAAAATCCCTAAGCCCCGGGGTCACAATTTCCGCAAAAATCTGACTTTTGGCAATTCGCTCAAAAATGGTGCCAAAAGCTTGAAAATGCTCCCCTGAAAGCTTTGGCGATGGAAACAGAAGGCTTTTTATCCCAGGACAAGAAATCAGCCCTCAAAAACTTAACCGGCAGAAAATGTTTTTGTGAAAAAATCCCTAAGCCCCGGGGTCACAATTTCCGCAAAAATCTGACTTTTGGCAATTCGCTCAAAAATGGTGCCAAAAGCTTGAAAATGCTCCCCTGAAAGCTTTGGCGATGGAAACAGAAGGCTTTTTATCCCAGGACAAGAAATCAGCCCTCAAAAACTTAACCGGCAGAAAATGTTTTTGTGAAAAAATCCCTAAGCCCCGGGGTCACAATTTCCGCAAAAATCTGACTTTTGGCAATTAACTCAAAAATGGTGCCAAAAGCTTGAAAATGCTCTCCTGAAAGGTTTGGCACTCGAAACAGAAGGCTTTTTAACCCAGTACAAGAAATCAGCCCTCAAAAACTTAACCGGCAGAAAATATTTTTTTGAAAAAATCCCTAAGCCCCGGGGTCACAATTTCCGCAAAAATCTTACTTTTGGCAATTCACTCAAAAATGGTGCCAAAAGCTTGAAAATGCTCCCCTGAAAGCTTTGGCGATGGAAACAGAAGGCTTTTTATCCCAGGAAAAGAAATCAGCCCTCAAAAACTTAACCGGCAGAAAATATTTTTTTGAAAAAATCCCTAAGCCCCGGGGTCACAATTTCAGCAAAAATCTGACTTTTGGCAATTCACTCAAAAATGGTGCCAAAAGCTTGAAAATGCTCCCCTGAAAGCTTTGGCGATGGAAACAGAAGACTTTTTATCCCAGGACAAGAAATCAGCCCTCAAAAACTTAACCGGCAGAAAATATTTTTTTGAAAAAATCCCTAAGCCCCGGGGTCACAATTTCCGCAAAAATCTTACTTTTGGCAATTCGCTCAAAAATGGTGCCAAAAGCTTGAAAATGCTCCCCTGAAAGCTTTGGCGATGGAAACAGAAGGCTTTTTAACCCAGGACAAGAAATCAGCCCTCAAAAACTTAACCGGCAGAAAATATTTTTTTGAAAAAATCCCTAAGCCCCGGGGTCACAATTTCAGCAAAAATCTGACTTTTGGCAATTCACTCAAAAATGGTCAAAAATGGTGCCAAAAGCTTGAAAATGCTCTCTTGAAAGGTTTGGCACTCGGAACTGAAGGCTTTTTATCCTAGGACAAGAAATCAGCCCTCAAAAACTTAACCGGCAGAAAATATTTTTTTGAAAAAATCCCTAAGCCCCGGGGTCACAATTTCCGCAAAAATCTGACTTTTGGCAATTCACTCAAAAATGGTGCCAAAAGCTTGAAAATCCACTCCTGAAAGGTTTGTCATTCGAAACAGAAGGCTTTTTATCCCAGGACAAGAAATCAGCCCTCAAAAACTTAACCGGCAGAAAATATTTTTTTGAAAAAATCCTAAAGCCCCGGGGTCACAATTTCAGCAAAAATCTGACTTTTGGCAATTCACTCAAAAATGGTGCCAAAAGCTTGAAAATGCTCCCCTGAAAGCTTTGGCGATGGAAACAGAAGGCTTTTTATCCCAGGACAAGAAATCAGCCCTCAAAAACTTAACCGGCAGAAAATATTTTTTTGAAAAAATCCCTAAGCCCCGGGGTCACAATTTCAGCAAAAATCTGACTTTTGGCAATTCACTCAAAAATGGTGCCAAAAGCTTGAAAATGCTCCCCTGAAAGCTTTGGCGATGGAAACAGAAGGCTTTTTATCCCAGGACAAGAAATCAGCCCTCAAAAACTTAACCGGCAGAAAATGTTTTTTTGAAAAAATCCCTAAGCCCCGGGGTCACAATTTCCGCAAAAATCTGACTTTTGGCAATTCGCTCAAAAATGGTGCCAAAAGCTTGAAAATGCTCCCCTGAAAGCTTTGGCGATGGAAACAGAAGGCTTTTTATCCCAGGACAAGAAATCAGCCCTCAAAAACTTAACCGGCAGAAAATGTTTTTGTGAAAAAATCCCTAAGCCCCGGGGTCACAATTTCCGCAAAAATCTGACTTTTGGCAATTCACTCAAAAATGGTGCCAAAAGCTTGAAAATGCTCCCCTGAAAGCTTTGGCGATGGAAACAGAAGGCTTTTTAACCCAGGACAAGAAATCAGCCCTCAAAAACTTAACCGGCAGAAAATATTTTTTTGAAAAAATCCCTAAGCCCCGGGGTCACAATTTCAGCAAAAATCTGACTTTTGGCAATTCACTCAAAAATGGTCAGAAATGGTGCCAAAAGCTTGATAATGCTGTCTTGAAAGGTTTGGCACTCGGAACTGAAGGCTTTTTATCCTAGGACAAGAAATCAGCCCTCAAAAACTTAACCGGCAGAAAATATTTTTTTGAAAAAATCCCTAAGCCCCGGGGTCACAATTTCCGCAAAAATCTGACTTTTGGCAATTCACTCAAAAATGGTGCCAAAAGCTTGAAAATCCACTCCTGAAAGGTTTGTCACTCGAAACAGAAGGCTTTTTATCCCAGGACAAGAAATCAGCCCTCAAAAACTTAACCGGCAGAAAATATTTTTTTGAAAAAATCCTAAAGCCCCGGGGTCACAATTTCAGCAAAAATCTGACTTTTGGCAATTCACTCAAAAATGGTGCCAAAAGCTTGAAAATGCTCCCCTGAAAGCTTTGGCGATGGAAACAGAAGGCTTTTTATCCCAGGACAAGAAATCAGCCCTCAAAAACTTAACCGGCAGAAAATATTTTTTTGAAAAAATCCCTAAGCCCCGGGGTCACAATTTCAGCAAAAATCTGACTTTTGGCAATTCACTCAAAAATGGTGCCAAAAGCTTGAAAATGCTCCCCTGAAAGCTTTGGCGATGGAAACAGAAGGCTTTTTATCCCAGGACAAGAAATCAGCCCTCAAAAACTTAACCGGCAGAAAATGTTTTTTTGAAAAAATCCCTAAGCCCCGGGGTCACAATTTCCGCAAAAATCTGACTTTTGGCAATTCGCTCAAAAATGGTGCCAAAAGCTTGAAAATGCTCCCCTGAAAGCTTTGGCGATGGAAACAGAAGGCTTTTTATCCCAGGACAAGAAATCAGCCCTCAAAAACTTAACCGGCAGAAAATGTTTTTGTGAAAAAATCCCTAAGCCCCGGGGTCACAATTTCCGCAAAAATCTGACTTTTGGCAATTCACTCAAAAATGGTGCCAAAAGCTTTAAAATGCTCCCCTGAAAGCTTTGGCGATGGAAACAGAAGGCTTTTTATCCCAGGACAAGAAATCAGCCCTCAAAAACTTAACCGGCAGAAAATATTTTTTTGAAAAAATCCCTAAGCCCCGGGGTCACAATTTCCGCAAAAATCTGACTTTTGGCAATTCACTCAAAAATGGTGCCAAAAGCTTGAAAATGCTCCCCTGAAAGCTTTGGCGATGGAAACAGAAGGCTTTTTATCCCAGGACAAGAAACCAGCCCTCAAAAACTTAACCAGCAGAAAATATTTTTTTGAAAAAATCCCTAAGCCCCGGGGTCACAATTTCCGCAAAAATCTGACTTTTGGCAATTCACTCACACATGGTGCCAAAAGCTTTAAAATGCTCCCCTGAAAGCTTTCGCGATGGAAACAGAAGGCTTTTTATCCCAGGACAAGAAACCAGCCCTCAAAAACTTAACCAGCAGAAAATATTTTTTTGAAAAAATCCCTAAGCCCCGGGGTCACAATTTCCGCAAAAATCTGACTTTTGGCAATTCACTCAAAAATGGTGCCAAAAGCTTGAAAATGCTCTACTAAAAGGTTTGGCACTCGAAACAGAAGGCTTTTTATCCCAGGACAAGAAATCAACCCTCAAAAACTTAACCGGCAGAAAATATTTTTTTGAAAAAATCCCTAAGCCCCGGGGTCACAATTTCCGCAAAAATCTGACTTTTGGCAATTCACTCAAAAATGGTGCCAAAAGCTTGAAAATGCTCTCTTGATAGGTTTGGCACTCGGAACTGAAGGCTTTTTATCCCAGGACAAGAAATCAGCCCTCAAAAACTTAACCGGCAGAAAATATTTTTTTGAAAAAATCCCTAAGCCCCGGGGTCACAATTTCCGCAAAAATCTGACTTTTGGCAATTCACTCAAAAATGGTGCCAAAAGCTTGAAAATGCTGTACTGAAAGGTTTGGCACTCGAAACAGAAGGCTTTTTATTCCAGGACAAGAAATCAGCCCTCAAAAACTTAACCAGCAGAAAATATTTTTTTGAAAAAATCCCAAAGCCCCGGGGTCACAATTTCAGCAAAAATCTGACTTTTGGCAATTCACTCAAAAATGGTGCCAAAAGCTTGAAAATGCTCCCCTGAAAGCTTTGGCGATGGAAACAGAAGGCTTTTTATCCCAGGACAAGAAATCAGCCCTCAAAAACTTAACCGGCAGAAAATATTTTTTTGAAAAAATCCCTAAGCCCCGGGGTCACAATTTCCGCAAAAATCTGACATTTGGCAATTCACTCACACATGGTGCCAAAAGCTTTAAAATGCTCCCCTGAAAGCTTTCGCGTTGGAAACAGAAGGCTTTTTATCCCAGGACAAGAAATCAGCCCTCAAAAACTTAACCGGCAGAAAATATTTTTTTGAAAAAATCCCAAAGCCCCGCGGTCACAATTTCAGCAAAAATCTGACTTTTGGCAATTCACTCAAAAATGGTGCCAAAAGCTTGAAAATGCTCTACTAAAAGGTTTGGCACTTGAAACAGAAGGCTTTTTATCCCAGGACAAGAAATCAGCCCTCAAAAACTTAACCGGCAGAAAATATTTTTTTGAAAAAATCCCTAAGCCCCGGGGTCACAATTTCCGCAAAAATCTGACTTTTGGCAATTCACTCAAAAATGGTGCCAAAAGCTTGAAAATGCTCCCCTGAAAGCTTTGGCGATGGAAACAGAAGGCTTTTTATCCCAGGACAAGAAATCAACCCTCAAAAACTTAACCGGCAGAAAATATTTTTTTGAAAAAATCCCTAAGCCCCGGGGTCACAATTTCCGCAAAAATCTGACTTTTGGCAATTCACTCAAAAATGGTGCCAAAAGCTTGAAAATGCTCTCTTGATAGGTTTGGCACTCGGAACTGAAGGCTTTTTATCCCAGGACAAGAAATCAGCCCTCAAAAACTTAACCGGTAGAAAATATTTTTTTGAAAAAATCCCTAAGCCCCGGGGTCACAATTTCCGCAAAAATCTGACTTTTGGCAATTCACTCAAAAATAGTGCCAAAAGCTTGAAAATGCTCTCCTGAAAGGTTTGGCACTCGAAACAGAAGGCTTTTTATCCCAGGACAAGAAATCAGCCCTCAAAAACTTAACCGGCAGAAAATATTTTTTTGAAAAAATCCCTAAGCCCCGGGGTCACAATTTCAGCAAAAATCTGACTTTTGGCAATTCACTCAAAAATGGTGCCAAAAGCTTGAAAATGCTCCCCTGAAAGCTTTGGCGATGGAAACAGAAGACTTTTTATCCCAGGACAAGAAATCAGCCCTCAAAAACTTAACCGGCAGAAAATATTTTTTTGAAAAAATCCCTAAGCCCCGGGGTCACAATTTCCGCAAAAATCTGACTTTTGGCAATTCACTCAAAAATGGTGCCAAAAGCTTGAAAATGCTCTCCTGAAAGGTTTGGCACTCGAAACAGAAGGCTTTTTAACCCAGTACAAGAAATCAGCCCTCAAAAACTTAACCGGCAGAAAATATTTTTTTGAAAAAATCCCTAAGCCCCGGGGTCACAATTTCCGCAAAAATCTTACTTTTGGCAATTCACTCAAAAATGGTGCCAAAAGCTTGAAAATGCTCCCCTGAAAGCTTTGGCGATGGAAACAGAAGGCTTTTTATCCCAGGAAAAGAAATCAGCCCTCAAAAACTTAACCGGCAGAAAATATTTTTTTGAAAAAATCCCTAAGCCCCGGGGTCACAATTTCAGCAAAAATCTGACTTTTGGCAATTCACTCAAAAATGGTGCCAAAAGCTTGAAAATGCTCCCCTGAAAGCTTTGGCGATGGAAACAGAAGACTTTTTATCCCAGGACAAGAAATCAGCCCTCAAAAACTTAACCGGCAGAAAATATTTTTTTGAAAAAATCCCTAAGCCCCGGGGTCACAATTTCCGCAAAAATCTTACTTTTGGCAATTCACTCAAAAATGGTGCCAAAAGCTTGAAAATGCTCCCCTGAAAGCTTTGGCGATGGAAACAGAAGGCTTTTTAACCCAGGACAAGAAATCAGCCCTCAAAAACTTAACCGGCAGAAAATATTTTTTTGAAAAAATCCCTAAGCCCCGGGGTCACAATTTCAGCAAAAATCTGACTTTTGGCAATTCACTCAAAAATGGTCAAAAATGGTGCCAAAAGCTTGAAAATGCTCTCTTGAAAGGTTTGGCACTCGGAACTGTAGGCTTTTTATCCTAGGACAAGAAATCAGCCCTCAAAAACTTAACCGGCAGAAAATATTTTTTTGAAAAAATCCCTAAGCCCCGGGGTCACAATTTCCGCAAAAATCTGACTTTTGGCAATTCACTCAAAAATGGTGCCAAAAGCTTGAAAATCCACTCCTGAAAGGTTTGTCACTCGAAACAGAAGGCTTTTTATCCCAGGACAAGAAATCAGCCCTCAAAAACTTAACCGGCAGAAAATATTTTTTTGAAAAAATCCTAAAGCCCCGGGGTCACAATTTCAGCAAAAATCTGACTTTTGGCAATTCACTCAAAAATGGTGCCAAAAGCTTGAAAATGCTCCCCTGAAAGCTTTGGCGATGGAAACAGAAGGCTTTTTATCCCAGGACAAGAAATCAGCCCTCAAAAACTTAACCGGCAGAAAATATTTTTTTGAAAAAATCCCTAAGCCCCGGGGTCACAATTTCAGCAAAAATCTGACTTTTGGCAATTCACTCAAAAATGGTGCCAAAAGCTTGAAAATGTTCCCCTGAAAGCTTTGGCGATGGAAACAGAAGGCTTTTTATCCCAGGACAAGAAATCAGCCCTCAAAAACTTAACCGGCAGAAAATGTTTTTTTGAAAAAATCCCTAAGCCCCGGGGTCACAATTTCCGCAAAAATCTGACTTTTGGCAATTCGCTCAAAAATGGTGCCAAAAGCTTGAAAATGCTCCCCTGAAAGCTTTGGCGATGGAAACAGAAGGCTTTTTATCCCAGGACAAGAAATCAGCCCTCAAAAACTTAACCGGCAGAAAATGTTTTTGTGAAAAAATCCCTAAGCCCCGGGGTCACAATTTCCGCAAAAATCTGACTTTTGGCAATTCACTCAAAAATGGTGCCAAAAGCTTGAAAATGCTCCCCTGAAAGCTTTGGCGATGGAAACAGAAGGCTTTTTATCCCAGGACAAGAAATCAGCCCTCAAAAACTTAACCGGCAGAAAATGTTTTTTTGAAAAAATCCCTAAGCCCCGGGGTCACAATTTCCGCAAAAATCTGACTTTTGGCAATTCGCTCAAAAATGGTGCCAAAAGCTTGAAAATGCTCCCCTGAAAGCTTTGGCGATGGAAACAGAAGGCTTTTTATCCCAGGACAAGAAATCAGCCCTCAAAAACTTAACCGGCAGAAAATGTTTTTGTGAAAAAATCCCTAAGCCCCGGGGTCACAATTTCCGCAAAAATCTGACTTTTGGCAATTCACTCAAAAATGGTGCCAAAAGCTTGAAAATGCTCCCCTGAAAGCTTTGGCGGTGGAAACAGAAGGCTTTTTATCCCAGGACAAGAAATCAGCCCTCAAAAACTTAACCGGCAGAAAATATTTTTTTGAAAAAATCCCTAAGCCCCGGGGTCACAATTTCCGCAAAAATCTGACTTTTGGCAATTAACTCAAAAATGGTGCCAAAAGCTTGAAAATGCTCTCCTGAAAGGTTTGGCACTCGAAACAGAAGGCTTTTTAACCCAGTACAAGAAATCAGCCCTCAAAAACTTAACCGGCAGAAAATATTTTTTTGAAAAAATCCCTAAGCCCCGGGGTCACAATTTCCGCAAAAATCTTACTTTTGGCAATTCACTCAAAAATGGTGCCAAAAGCTTGAAAATGCTCCCCTGAAAGCTTTGGCGATGGAAACAGAAGGCTTTTTATCCCAGGAAAAGAAATCAGCCCTCAAAAACTTAACCGGCAGAAAATATTTTTTTGAAAAAATCCCTAAGCCCCGGGGTCACAATTTCAGCAAAAATCTGACTTTTGGCAATTCACTCAAAAATGGTGCCAAAAGCTTGAAAATGCTCCCCTGAAAGCTTTGGCGATGGAAACAGAAGACTTTTTATCCCAGGACAAGAAATCAGCCCTCAAAAACTTAACCGGCAGAAAATATTTTTTTGAAAAAATCCCTAAGCCCCGGGGTCACAATTTCCGCAAAAATCTTACTTTTGGCAATTCACTCAAAAATGGTGCCAAAAGCTTGAAAATGCTCCCCTGAAAGCTTTGGCGATGGAAACAGAAGGCTTTTTAACCCAGGACAAGAAATCAGCCCTCAAAAACTTAACCGGCAGAAAATATTTTTTTGAAAAAATCCCTAAGCCCCGGGGTCACAATTTCAGCAAAAATCTGACTTTTGGCAATTCACTCAAAAATGGTCAAAAATGGTGCCAAAAGCTTGAAAATGCTCTCTTGAAAGGTTTGGCACTCGGAACTGAAGGCTTTTTATCCTAGGACAAGAAATCAGCCCTCAAAAACTTAACCGGCAGAAAATATTTTTTTGAAAAAATCCCTAAGCCCCGGGGTCACAATTTCCGCAAAAATCTGGCTTTTGGCAATTCACTCAAAAATGGTGCCAAAAGCTTGAAAATCCACTCCTGAAAGGTTTGTCACTCGAAACAGAAGGCTTTTTATCCCAGGACAAGAAATCAGCCCTCAAAAACTTAACCGGCAGAAAATATTTTTTTGAAAAAATCCTAAAGCCCCGGGGTCACAATTTCAGCAAAAATCTGACTTTTGGCAATTCACTCAAAAATGGTGCCAAAAGCTTGAAAATGCTCCCCTGAAAGCTTTGGCGATGGAAACAGAAGGCTTTTTATCCCAGGACAAGAAATCAGCCCTCAAAAACTTAACCGGCAGAAAATATTTTTTTGAAAAAATCCCTAAGCCCCGGGGTCACAATTTCAGCAAAAATCTGACTTTTGGCAATTCACTCAAAAATGGTGCCAAAAGCTTGAAAATGCTCCCCTGAAAGCTTTGGCGATGGAAACAGAAGGCTTTTTATCCCAGGACAAGAAATCAGCCCTCAAAAACTTAACCGGCAGAAAATGTTTTTTTGAAAAAATCCCTAAGCCCCGGGGTCACAATTTCCGCAAAAATCTGACTTTTGGCAATTCGCTCAAAAATGGTGCCAAAAGCTTGAAAATGCTCCCCTGAAAGCTTTGGCGATGGAAACAGAAGGCTTTTTATCCCAGGACAAGAAATCAGCCCTCAAAAACTTAACCAGCAGAAAATGTTTTTGTGAAAAAATCCCTAAGCCCCGGGGTCACAATTTCCGCAAAAATCTGACTTTTGGCAATTCACTCAAAAATGGTGCCAAAAGCTTGAAAATGCTCCCCTGAAAGCTTTGGCGATGGAAACAGAAGGCTTTTTAACCCAGGACAAGAAATCAGCCCTCAAAAACTTAACCGGCAGAAAATATTTTTTTGAAAAAATCCCTAAGCCCCGGGGTCACAATTTCAGCAAAAATCTGACTTTTGGCAATTCACTCAAAAATGGTCAAAAATGGTGCCAAAAGCTTGAAAATGCTCTCTTGAAAGGTTTGGCACTCGGAACTGAAGGCTTTTTATCCTAGGACAAGAAATCAGCCCTCAAAAACTTAACCGGCAGAAAATATTTTTTTGAAAAAATCCCTAAGCCCCGGGGTCACAATTTCCGCAAAAATCTGACTTTTGGCAATTCACTCAAAAATGGTGCCAAAAGCTTGAAAATCCACTCCTGAAAGGTTTGTCACTCGAAACAGAAGGCTTTTTATCCCAGGACAAGAAATCAGCCCTCAAAAACTTAACCGGCAGAAAATATTTTTTTGAAAAAATCCTAAAGCCCCGGGGTCACAATTTCAGCAAAAATCTGACTTTTGGCAATTCACTCAAAAATGGTGCCAAAAGCTTGAAAATGCTCCCCTGAAAGCTTTGGCGATGGAAACAGAAGGCTTTTTATCCCAGGACAAGAAATCAGCCCTCAAAAACTTAACCGGCAGAAAATATTTTTTTGAAAAAATCCCTAAGCCCCGGGGTCACAATTTCAGCAAAAATCTGACTTTTGGCAATTCACTCAAAAATGGTGCCAAAAGCTTGAAAATGCTCCCCTGAAAGCTTTGGCGATGGAAACAGAAGGCTTTTTATCCCAGGACAAGAAATCAGCCCTCAAAAACTTAACCGGCAGAAAATATTTTTTTGAAAAAATCCCTAAGCCCCGGGGTCACAATTTCCGCAAAAATCTGACTTTTGGCAATTCACTCAAAAATGGTGCCAAAAGCTTGAAAATGCTCCCCTGAAAGCTTTGGCGATGGAAACAGAAGGCTTTTTATCCCAGGACAAGAAATCAGCCCTCAAAAACTTAACCGGCAGAAAATATTTTTTTGAAAAAATCCCTAAGCCCCGGGGTCACAATTTCCGCAAAAATCTGACTTTTGGCAATTCACTCAAAAATGGTGCCAAAAGCTTGAAAATGCTGTACTGAAAGGTTTGGCACTCGAAACAGAAGGCTTTTTATTCCAGGACAAGAAATCAGCCCTCAAAAACTTAACCAGCAGAAAATATTTTTTTGAAAAAATCCCAAAGCCCCGGGGTCACAATTTCAGCAAAAATCTGACTTTTGGCAATTCACTCAAAAATGGTGCCGAAAGCTTGAAAATGCTCCCCTGAAAGCTTTGGCGATGGAAACAGAAGGCTTTTTATCCCAGGACAAGAAATCAGCCCTCAAAAACTTAACCGGCAGAAAATATTTTTTTGAAAAAATCCCTAAGCCCCGGGGTCACAATTTCAGCAAAAATCTGACTTTTGGCAATTCACTCAAAAATGGTGCCAAAAGCTTGAAAATGCTCCCCTGAAAGCTTTGGCGATGGAAACAGAAGGCTTTTTATCCCAGGACAAGAAATCAGCCCTCAAAAACTTAACCGGCAGAAAATGTTTTTTTGAAAAAATCCCTAAGCCCCGGGGTCACAATTTCCGCAAAAATCTGACTTTTGGCAATTCGCTCAAAAATGGTGCCAAAAGCTTGAAAATGCTCCCCTGAAAGCTTTGGCGATGGAAACAGAAGGCTTTTTATCCCAGGACAAGAAATCAGCCCTCAAAAACTTAACCGGCAGAAAATGTTTTTGTGAAAAAATCCCTAAGCCCCGGGGTCACAATTTCCGCAAAAATCTGACTTTTGGCAATTCACTCAAAAATGGTGCCAAAAGCTTTAAAATGCTCCCCTGAAAGCTTTGGCGATGGAAACAGAAGGCTTTTTATCCCAGGACAAGAAATCAGCCCTCAAAAACTTAACCGGCAGAAAATATTTTTTTGAAAAAATCCCTAAGCCCCGGGGTCACAATTTCCGCAAAAATCTGACTTTTGGCAATTCACTCAAAAATGGTGCCAAAAGCTTGAAAATGCTCCCCTGAAAGCTTTGGCGATGGAAACAGAAGGCTTTTTATCCCAGGACAAGAAACCAGCCCTCAAAAACTTAACCAGCAGAAAATATTTTTTTGAAAAAATCCCTAAGCCCCGGGGTCACAATTTCCGCAAAAATCTGACTTTTGGCAATTCACTCAAAAATGGTGCCAAAAGCTTGAAAATGCTCTACTAAAAGGTTTGGCACTCGAAACAGAAGGCTTTTTATCCCAGGACAAGAAATCAACCCTCAAAAACTTAACCGGCAGAAAATATTTTTTTGAAAAAATCCCTAAGCCCCGGGGTCACACTTTCCGCAAAAATCTGACTTTTGGCAATTCGCTCAAAAATGGTGCCAAAAGCTTGAAAATGCTCCCCTGAAAGCTTTGGCGATGGAAACAGAAGGCTTTTTATCCCAGGACAAGAAATCAGCCCTCAAAAACTTAACCGGCAGAAAATGTTTTTGTGAAAAAATCCCTAAGCCCCGGGGTCACAATTTCCGCAAAAATCTGACTTTTGGCAATTCACTCAAAAATGGTGCCAAAAGCTTGAAAATGCTCCCCTGAAAGCTTTGGCGATGGAAACAGAAGGCTTTTTAACCCAGGACAAGAAATCAGCCCTCAAAAACTTAACCGGCAGAAAATATTTTTTTGAAAAAATCCCTAAGCCCCGGGGTCACAATTTCAGCAAAAATCTGACTTTTGGCAATTCACTCAAAAATGGTCAAAAATGGTGCCAAAAGCTTGAAAATGCTCTCTTGAAAGGTTTGGCACTCGGAACTGAAGGCTTTTTATCCTAGGACAAGAAATCAGCCCTCAAAAACTTAACCGGCAGAAAATATTTTTTTGAAAAAATCCCTAAGCCCCGGGGTCACAATTTCCGCAAAAATCTGACTTTTGGCAATTCACTCAAAAATGGTGCCAAAAGCTTGAAAATCCACTCCTGAAAGGTTTGTCACTCGAAACAGAAGGCTTTTTATCCCAGGACAAGAAATCAGCCCTCAAAAACTTAACCGGCAGAAAATATTTTTTTGAAAAAATCCTAAAGCCCCGGGGTCACAATTTCAGCAAAAATCTGACTTTTGGCAATTCACTCAAAAATGGTGCCAAAAGCTTGAAAATGCTCCCCTGAAAGCTTTGGCGATGGAAACAGAAGGCTTTTTATCCCAGGACAAGAAATCAGCCCTCAAAAACTTAACCGGCAGAAAATATTTTTTTGAAAAAATCCCTAAGCCCCGGGGTCACAATTTCAGCAAAAATCTGACTTTTGGCAATTCACTCAAAAATGGTGCCAAAAGCTTGAAAATGCTCCCCTGAAAGCTTTGGCGATGGAAACAGAAGGCTTTTTATCCCAGGACAAGAAATCAGCCCTCAAAAACTTAACCGGCAGAAAATATTTTTTTGAAAAAATCCCTAAGCCCCGGGGTCACAATTTCCGCAAAAATCTGACTTTTGGCAATTCACTCAAAAATGGTGCCAAAAGCTTGAAAATGCTCCCCTGAAAGCTTTGGCGATGGAAACAGAAGGCTTTTTATCCCAGGACAAGAAATCAGCCCTCAAAAACTTAACCGGCAGAAAATATTTTTTTGAAAAAATCCCTAAGCCCCGGGGTCACAATTTCCGCAAAAATCTGACTTTTGGCAATTCACTCAAAAATGGTGCCAAAAGCTTGAAAATGCTGTACTGAAAGGTTTGGCACTCGAAACAGAAGGCTTTTTATTCCAGGACAAGAAATCAGCCCTCAAAAACTTAACCAGCAGAAAATATTTTTTTGAAAAAATCCCAAAGCCCCGGGGTCACAATTTCAGCAAAAATCTGACTTTTGGCAATTCACTCAAAAATGGTGCCGAAAGCTTGAAAATGCTCCCCTGAAAGCTTTGGCGATGGAAACAGAAGGCTTTTTATCCCAGGACAAGAAATCAGCCCTCAAAAACTTAACCGGCAGAAAATATTTTTTTGAAAAAATCCCTAAGCCCCGGGGTCACAATTTCAGCAAAAATCTGACTTTTGGCAATTCACTCAAAAATGGTGCCAAAAGCTTGAAAATGCTCCCCTGAAAGCTTTGGCGATGGAAACAGAAGGCTTTTTATCCCAGGACAAGAAATCAGCCCTCAAAAACTTAACCGGCAGAAAATGTTTTTTTGAAAAAATCCCTAAGCCCCGGGGTCACAATTTCCGCAAAAATCTGACTTTTGGCAATTCGCTCAAAAATGGTGCCAAAAGCTTGAAAATGCTCCCCTGAAAGCTTTGGCGATGGAAACAGAAGGCTTTTTATCCCAGGACAAGAAATCAGCCCTCAAAAACTTAACCGGCAGAAAATGTTTTTGTGAAAAAATCCCTAAGCCCCGGGGTCACAATTTCCGCAAAAATCTGACTTTTGGCAATTCACTCAAAAATGGTGCCAAAAGCTTTAAAATGCTCCCCTGAAAGCTTTGGCGATGGAAACAGAAGGCTTTTTATCCCAGGACAAGAAATCAGCCCTCAAAAACTTAACCGGCAGAAAATATTTTTTTGAAAAAATCCCTAAGCCCCGGGGTCACAATTTCCGCAAAAATCTGACTTTTGGCAATTCACTCAAAAATGGTGCCAAAAGCTTTAAAATGCTCCCCTGAAAGCTTTGGCGATGGAAACAGAAGGCTTTTTATCCCAGGACAAGAAACCAGCCCTCAAAAACTTAACCAGCAGAAAATATTTTTTTGAAAAAATCCCTAAGCCCCGGGGTCACAATTTCCGCAAAAATCTGACTTTTGGCAATTCACTCAAAAATGGTGCCAAAAGCTTGAAAATGCTCTACTAAAAGGTTTGGCACTCGAAACAGAAGGCTTTTTATCCCAGGACAAGAAATCAACCCTCAAAAACTTAACCGGCAGAAAATATTTTTTTGAAAAAATCCCTAAGCCCCGGGGTCACAATTTCCGCAAAAATCTGACTTTTGGCAATTCACTCAAAAATGGTGCCAAAAGCTTGAAAATGCTCTCTTGATAGGTTTGGCACTCGGAACTGAAGGCTTTTTATCCCAGGACAAGAAATCAGCCCTCAAAAACTTAACCGGCAGAAAATATTTTTTTGAAAAAATCCCTAAGCCCCGGGGTCACAATTTCCGCAAAAATCTGACTTTTGGCAATTCACTCAAAAATGGTGCCAAAAGCTTGAAAATGCTCCCCTGAAAGCTTTGGCGATGGAAACAGAAGGCTTTTTATCCCAGGACAAGAAATCAGCCCTCAAAAACTTAACCGGCACAAAATATTTTTTTGAAAAAATCCCTAAGCCCCGGGGTCACAATTTCCGCAAAAATCTGACTTTTGGCAATTCACTCAAAAATAGTGCCAAAAGCTTGAAAATGCTCTCCTGAAAGGTTTGGCACTCGAAACAGAAGGCTTTTTATCCCAGGACAAGAAATCAGCCCTCAAAAACTTAACCAGCAGAAAATATTTTTTTGAAAAAATCCCTAAGCCCCGGGGTCACAATTTCCGCAAAAATCTGACTTTTGGCAATTCACTCAAAAATAGTGCCAAAAGCTTGAAAATGCTCTCCTGAAAGGTTTGGCACTCGAAACAGAAGGCTTTTTATCCCAGGACAAGAAATCAGCCCTCAAAAACTTAACCGGCAGAAAATATTTTTTTGAAAAAATCCCTAAGCCCCGGGGTCACAATTTCCGCAAAAATCTGACTTTTGGCAATTCACTCAAAAATGGTGCCAAAAGCTTGAAAATGCTGTACTGAAAGGTTTGGCACTCGAAACAGAAGGCTTTTTATTCCAGGACAAGAAATCAGCCCTCAAAAACTTAACCAGCAGAAAATATTTTTTTGAAAAAATCCCAAAGCCCCGGGGTCACAATTTCAGCAAAAATCTGACTTTTGGCAATTCACTCAAAAATGGTGCCAAAAGCTTGAAAATGCTCCCCTGAAAGCTTTGGCGATGGAAACAGAAGGCTTTTTATCCCAGGACAAGAAATCAGCCCTCAAAAACTTAACCGGCAGAAAATATTTTTTGAAAAAATCCCTAAGCCCCGGGGTCACAATTTCCGCAAAAATCTGACTTTTGGCAATTCACTCACACATGGTGCCAAAAGCTTTAAAATGCTCCCCTGAAAGCTTTGGCGATGGAAACAGAAGGCTTTTTATCCCAGGACAAGAAATCAGCCCTCAAAAACTTAACCGGCAGAAAATATTTCTTTGAAAAAATCCCTAAGCCCCGGGGTCACAATTTCAGCAAAAATCTGACTTTTGGCAATTCACTCAAAAATGGTGCCAAAAGCTTGAAAATGCTCCCCTGAAAGCTTTGGCGATGGAAACAGAAGGCTTTTTATCCCAGGACAAGAAATCAGCCCTCAAAAACTTAACCGGCAGAAAATGTTTTTTTGAAAAAATCCCTAAGCCCCGGGGTCACAATTTCCGCAAAAATCTGACTTTTGGCAATTCACTCAAAAATGGTGCCAAAAGCTTTAAAATGCTCCCCTGAAAGCTTTGGCGATGGAAACAGAAGGCTTTTTATCCCAGGACAAGAAATCAGCCCTCAAAAACTTAACCGGCAGAAAATATTTTTTAAAAAAATCCTAAAGCCCCGGGGTCACAATTTCAGCAAAAATCTGACTTTTGGCAATTCACTCAAAAATGGTGCCAAAAGCTTGAAAATGCTCCCCTGAAAGCTTTGGCGATGGAAACAGAAGGCTTTTTATCCCAGGACAAGAAATCAGCCCTCAAAAACTTAACCGGCAGAAAATGTTTTTTTGAAAAAATCCCTAAGCCCCGGGGTCACAATTTCCGCAAAAATCTGACTTTTGGCAATTCACTCAAAAATGGTGCCAAAAGCTTGAAAATGCTCCCCTGAAAGCTTTGGCGATGGAAACAGAAGGCTTTTTATCCCAGGACAAGAAATCAGCCCTCAAAAACTTAACCGGCAGAAAATGTTTTTTTGAAAAAATCCCTAAGCCCCGGGGTCACAATTTCCGCAAAAATCTGACTTTTGGCAATTCACTCAAAAATGGTGCCAAAAGCTTTAAAATGCTCCCCTGAAAGCTTTGGCGATGGAAACAGAAGGCTTTTTATCCCAGGACAAGAAATCAGCCCTCAAAAACTTAACCGGCAGAAAATATTTTTTTGAAAAAATCCCTAAGCCCCGGGGTCACAATTTCCGCAAAAATCTGACTTTTGGCAATTCACTCAAAAATGGTGCCAAAAGCTTGAAAATGCTCCCCTGAAAGCTTTGGCGATGGAAACAGAAGGCTTTTTATCCCAGGACAAGAAATCAGCCCTCAAAAACTTAACCGGCAGAAAATGTTTTTTTGAAAAAATCCCTAAGCCCCGGGGTCACAATTTCCGCAAAAATCTGACTTTTGGCAATTCACTCAAAAATGGTGCCAAAAGCTTTAAAATGCTCCCCTGAAAGCTTTGGCAATGGAAACAGAAGGCTTTTTATCCCAGGTCAAGAAATCAGCCCTCAAAAACTTAACCGGCAGAAAATATTTTTTTGAAAAAATCCCTAAGCCCCGGGGTCACAATTTCAGCAAAAATCTGACTTTTGGCAATTCACTCAAAAATGGTGCCAAAAGCTTGAAAATGCTCCCCTGAAAGCTTTGGCGATGGAAACAGAAGGCTTTTTATCCCAGGACAAGAAATCAGCCCTCAAAAACTTAACCGGCAGAAAATATTTTTTAAAAAAATCCTAAAGCCCCGGGGTCACAATTTCCGCAAAAATCTGACTTTTGGCAATTCACTCAAAAATGGTGCCAAAAGCTTGAAAATGCTCCCCTGAAAGCTTTGGCGATGGAAACAGAAGGCTTTTTATCCCAGGACAAGAAATCAGCCCTCAAAAACTTAACCGGCAGAAAATGTTTTTTTGAAAAAATCCCTAAGCCCCGGGGTCACAATTTCCGCAAAAATCTGACTTTTGGCAATTCACTCAAAAATGGTGCCAAAAGCTTTAAAATGCTCCCCTGAAAGCTTTGGCGATGGAAACAGAAGGCTTTTTATCCCAGGACAAGAAATCAGCCCTCAAAAACTTAACCGGCAGAAAATATTTTTTTGAAAAAATCCCTAAGCCCCGGGGTCACAATTTCCGCAAAAATCTGACTTTTGGGAATTCACTCAAAAATGGTGCCAAAAGCTTGAAAATGCTCCCCTGAAAGCTTTGGCGATGGAAACAGAAGGCTTTTTATCCCAGGACAAGAAATCAGCCCTCAAAAACTTAACCGGCAGAAAATGTTTTTTTGAAAAAATCCCTAAGCCCCGGGGTCACAATTTCCGCAAAAATCTGACTTTTGGCAATTCACTCAAAAATGGTGCCAAAAGCTTTAAAATGCTCCCCTGAAAGCTTTGGCGATGGAAACAGAAGGCTTTTTATCCCAGGACAAGAAATCAGCCCTCAAAAACTTAACCGGCAGAAAATATTTTTTTGAAAAAATCCCTAAGCCCCGGGGTCACAATTTCAGCAAAAATCTGACTTTTGGCAATTCACTCAAAAATGGTGCCAAAAGCTTGAAAATGCTCCACTGAAAGGTTTGGCACTCGAAACAGAAGGCTTTTTATCCCAGGACAAGAAATCAGCCCTCAAAAACTTCACCGGCAGAAAATATTTTTTTGAAAAAATCCCTAAGCCCCGGGGTCACAATTTCAGCAAAAATCTGACTTTTGGCAATTCACTCAAAAATGGTGCCAAAAGCTTGAAAATGCTCTACTGAAAGGTTTGGCACTCGAAACAGAAGGCTTTTTATCCCAGGACAAGAAATCAGCCCTCAAAAACTTAACCGGCAGAAAATATTTTTTTGAAAAAATCCCTAAGCCCCGGGGTCACAATTTCCACAAAAATCTGACTTTTGGCAATTCACTCAAAAATGGTGCCAAAAGCTTGAAAATGCTCTCCTGAAAGGTTTGTCGCTCGAAACAGAAGGCTTTATATCCCAGGACAAGAAATCAGCCCTCAAAAACTTAACCGGCAGAAAATATTTTTTAAAAAAATCCTAAAGCCCCGGGGTCACAATTTCAGCAAAAATCTGACTTTTGGCAATTCACTCAAAAATGGTGCCAAAAGCTTGAAAATGCTCCCCTGAAAGCTTTGGCGATGGAAACAGAAGGCTTTTTATCCCAGGACAAGAAATAAGCCCTCAAAAACTTAACCGGCAGAAAATATTTTTTTGAAAAAATCCCTAAGCCCCGGGGTCACAATTTCCGCAAGAATCTGACTTTTGGCAATTCACTCAAAAATGGTGCCAAAAGCTTTAAAATGCTCCCCTGAAAGCTTTGGCGATGGAAACAGAAGGCTTTTTATCCCAGGACAAGAAATAAGCCCTCAAAAACTTAACCGGCAGAAAATATTTTTTTGAAAAAATCCCTAAGCCCCGGGGTCACAATTTCCGCAAAAATCTGACTTTTGGCAATTCACTCAAAAATGGTGCCAAAAGCTTGAAAATGCTCCCCTGAAAGCTTTGGCGATGGAAACAGAAGGCTTTTTATCCCAGGACAAGAAATCAGCCCTCAAAAACTTAACCGGCAGAAAATATTTTTTTGAAAAAATCCCTAAGCCCCGGGGTCACAATTTCCGCAAAAATCTGACTTTTGGCAATTCACTCAAAAATGGTGCCAAAAGCTTGAAAATGCTCTACTGAAAGGTTTGGCACTCGAAACAGAAGGCTTTTTATCCCAGGACAAGAAATCAGCCCTCAAAAACTTAACCGGCAGAAAATATTTTTTTGAAAAAATCCCTAAGCCCCGGGGTCACAATTTCCGCAAAAATCTGACTTTTGGCAATTCACTCAAAAATGGTGCCAAAAGCTTGAAAATGCTCTCTTGAAAGGTTTGGCACTCGGAACTGAAGGCTTTTTATCCCAGGACAAGAAATCAGCCCTCAAAAACTTAACCGGCAGAATTTTTTTTTTTGAAAAAATCCCTAAGCCCCGGGGTCACAATTTCCGCAAAAATCTGACTTTTGGCAATTCACTCAAAAATGGTGCCAAAAGCTTTAAAATGCTCCCCTGAAAGCTTTGGCGATGGAAACAGAAGGCTTTTTATCCCAGGACAAGAAATCAGCCCTCAAAAACTTAACCGGCAGAAAATATTTTTTTGAAAAAATCCCTAAGCCCCGGGGTCACAATTTCCGCAAAAATCTGACTTTTGGCAATTCACTCAAAAATGGTGCCAAAAGCTTGAAAATGCTCCCCTGAAAGCTTTGGCGATGGAAACAGAAGGCTTTTTATCCCAGGACAAGAAATCAGCCCTCAAAAACTTAACCGGCAGAAAATGTTTTTTTGAAAAAATCCCTAAGCCCCGGGGTCACAATTTCCGCAAAAATCTGACTTTTGGCAATTCACTCAAAAATGGTGCCAAAAGCTTTAAAATGCTCCCCTGAAAGCTTTGGCGATGGAAACAGAAGGCTTTTTATCCCAGGACAAGAAATCAGCCCTCAAAAACTTAACCGGCAGAAAATATTTTTTTGAAAAAATCCCTAAGCCCCGGGGTCACAATTTCCGCAAAAATCTGACTTTTGGCAATTCACTCAAAAATGGTGCCAAAAGCTTGAAAATGCTCCCCTGAAAGCTTTAGCGATGGAAACAGAAGGCTTTTTATCCCAGGACAAGAAATCAGCCCTCAAAAACTTAACCGGCAGAAAATGTTTTTTTGAAAAAATCCCTAAGCCCCGGGGTCACAATTTCCGCAAAAATCTGACTTTTGGCAATTCACTCAAAAATGGTGCCAAAAGCTTTAAAATGCTCCCCTGAAAGCTTTGGCAATGGAAACAGAAGGCTTTTTATCCCAGGTCAAGAAATCAGCCCTCAAAAACTTAACCGGCAGAAAATATTTTTTTGAAAAAATCCCTAAGCCCCGGGGTCACAATTTCAGCAAAAATCTGACTTTTGGCAATTCACTCAAAAATGGTGCCAAAAGCTTGAAAATGCTCCCCTGAAAGCTTTGGCAATGGAAACAGAAGGCTTTTTATCCCAGGTCAAGAAATCAGCCCTCAAAAACTTAACCGGCAGAAAATATTTTTTTGAAAAAATCCCTAAGCCCCGGGGTCACAATTTCAGCAAAAATCTGACTTTTGGCAATTCACTCAAAAATGGTGCCAAAAGCTTGAAAATGCTCCCCTGAAAGCTTTGGCGATGGAAACAGAAGGCTTTTTATCCCAGGACAAGAAATCAGCCCTCAAAAACTTAACCGGCAGAAAATATTTTTTTGAAAAAATCCCTAAGCCCCGGGGTCACAATTTCAGCAAAAATCTGACTTTTGGCAATTCACTCAAAAATGGTGCCAAAAGCTTGAAAATGCTCTACTGAAAGGTTTGGCACTCGAAACAGAAGGCTTTTTATCCCAGGACAAGAAATCAGCCCTCAAAAACTTACCCGGCAGAAAATATTTTTTTGAAAAAATCCCTAAGCCCCGGGGTCACAATTTCAGCAAAAATCTGACTTTTGGCAATTCACTCAAAAATGGTGCCAAAAGCTTGAAAATGCTCTACTGAAAGGTTTGGCACTCGAAACAGAAGGCTTTTTATCCCAGGACAAGAAATCAGCCCTCAAAAACTTAACCGGCAGAAAATATTTTTTTGAAAAAATCCCTAAGCCCCGGGGTCACAATTTCCGCAAAAATCTGACTTTTGGCAATTCACTCAAAAATGGTGCCAAAAGCTTGAAAATGCTCTACTGAAAGGTTTGGCACTCGAAACAGAAGGCTTTTTATCCCAGGACAAGAAATCAGCCCTCAAAAACTTAACCGGCAGAAAATATTTTTTTGAAAAAATCCCTAAGCCCCGGGGTCACAATTTCCACAAAAATCTGACTTTTGGCAATTCACTCAAAAATGGTGCCAAAAGCTTGAAAATGCTCTCCTGAAAGGTTTGTCGCTCGAAACAGAAGGCTTTATATCCCAGGACAAGAAATCAGCCCTGAAAAACTTAACCGGCAGAAAATATTTTTTAAAAAAATCCTAAAGCCCCGGGGTCACAATTTCAGCAAAAATCTGACTTTTGGCAATTCACTCAAAAATGGTGCCAAAAGCTTGAAAATTCTCCCCTGAAAGCTTTGGCGATGGAAACAGAAGGCTTTTTATCCCAGGACAAGAAATCAGCCCTCAAAAACTTAACCGGCAGAAAATATTTTTTTGAAAAAATCCCTAAGCCCCGGGGTCACAATTTCCGCAAGAATCTGACTTTTGGCAATTCACTCAAAAATGGTGCCAAAAGCTTTAAAATGCTCCCCTGAAAGCTTTGGCGATGGAAACAGAAGGCTTTTTATCCCAGGACAAGAAATAAGCCCTCAAAAACTTAACCGGCAGAAAATATTTTTTTGAAAAAATCCCTAAGCCCCGGGGTCACAATTTCCGCAAAAATCTGACTTTTGGCAATTCACTCAAAAATGGTGCCAAAAGCTTGAAAATGCTCCCCTGAAAGCTTTGGCGATGGAAACAGAAGGCTTTTTATCCCAGGACAAGAAATCAGCCCTCAAAAACTTAACCGGCAGAAAATATTTTTTTGAAAAAATCCCTAAGCCCCGGGGTCACAATTTCAGCAAAAATCTGACTTTTGGCAATTCACTCAAAAATGGTGCCAAAAGCTTGAAAATGCTCCATTGAAAGGTTTGGCACTCGAAACAGAAGGCTTTTTATCCCAGGACAAGAAATCAGCCCTCAAAAACTTAACCGGCAGAAAATATTTTTTTGAAAAAATCCCTAAGCCCCGGGGTCACAATTTCAGCAAAAATCTGACTTTTGGCAATTCACTCAAAAATGGAGCCAAAAGCTTGAAAATGCTCTACTGAAAGGTTTGGCACTCGAAACAGAAGGCTTTTTATCCCAGGACAAGAAATCAGCCCTCAAAAACTTAACCGGCAGAAAATATTTTTTTGAAAAAATCCCTAAGACCCGGGGTCACAATTTCCACAAAAATCTGACTTTTGGCAATTCACTCAAAAATAGTGCCAAAAGCTTGAAAATGCTCTCCTGAAAGGTTTGTCGCTCGAAACAGAAGGCTTTATATCCCAGGACAAGAAATCAGCCCTCAAAAACTTAACCGGCAGAAAATATTTTTTAAAAAAATCCTAAAGCCCCGGGGTCACAATTTCAGCAAAAATCTGACTTTTGGCAATTCACTCAAAAATGGTGCCAAAAGCTTGAAAATGCTCCCCTGAAAGCTTTGGCGATGGAAACAGAAGGCTTTTTATCCCAGGACAAGAAATCAGCCCTCAAAAACTTAACCGGCAGAAAATATTTTTTTGAAAAAATCCCTAAGCCCCGGGGTCACAATTTCCGCAAAAATCTGACTTTTGGCAATTCACTCAAAAATGGTGCCAAAAGCTTTAAAATGCTCCCCTGAAAGCTTTGGCGATGGAAACAGAAGGCTTTTTATCCCAGGACAAGAAATAAGCCCTCAAAAACTTAACCGGCAGAAAATATTTTTTTGAAAAAATCCCTAAGCCCCGGGGTCACAATTTCCGCAAAAATCTGACTTTTGGCAATTCACTCAAAAATGGTGCCAAAAGCTTGAAAATGCTCCCCTGAAAGCTTTGGCGATGGAAACAGAAGGCTTTTTATCCCAGGACAAGAAATCAGCCCTCAAAAACTTAACCGGCAGAAAATATTTTTTTGAAAAAATCCCTAAGCCCCGGGGTCACAATTTCCGCAAAAATCTGACTTTTGGCAATTCACTCAAAAATGGTGCCAAAAGCTTGAAAATGCTCCATTGAAAGGTTTGGCACTCGAAACAGAAGGCTTTTTATCCCAGGACAAGAAATCAGCCCTCAAAAACTTAACCGGCAGAAAATATTTTTTTGAAAAAATCCCTAAGCCCCGGGGTCACAATTTCAGCAAAAATCTGACTTTTGGCAATTCACTCAAAAATGGAGCCAAAAGCTTGAAAATGCTCTACTGAAAGGTTTGGCACTCGAAACAGAAGGCTTTTTATCCCAGGACAAGAAATCAGCCCTCAAAAACTTAACCGGCAGAAAATATTTTTTTGAAAAAATCCCTAAGCCCCGGGGTCACAATTTCCACAAAAATCTGACTTTTGGCAATTCACTCAAAAATGGTGCCAAAAGCTTGAAAATGCTCTCCTGAAAGGTTTGTCGCTCGAAACAGAAGGCTTTATATCCCAGGACAAGAAATCAGCCCTCAAAAACTTAACCGGCAGAAAATATTTTTTAAAAAAATCCTAAAGCCCCGGGGTCACAATTTCAGCAAAAATCTGACTTTTGGCAATTCACTCAAAAATGGTGCCAAAAGCTTGAAAATGCTCCCCTGAAAGCTTTGGCGATGGAAACAGAAGGCTTTTTATCCCAGGACAAGAAATCAGCCCTCAAAAACTTAACCGGCAGAAAATATTTTTTTGAAAAAATCCCTAAGCCCCGGGGTCACAATTTCCGCAAAAATCTGACTTTTGGCAATTCACTCAAAAATGGTGCCAAAAGCTTTAAAATGCTCCCCTGAAAGCTTTGGCGATGGAAACAGAAGGCTTTTTATCCCAGGACAAGAAATAAGCCCTCAAAAACTTAACCGGCAGAAAATATTTTTTTGAAAAAATCCCTAAGCCCCGGGGTCACAATTTCCGCAAAAATCTGACTTTTGGCAATTCACTCAAAAATGGTGCCAAAAGCTTGAAAATGCTCCCCTGAAAGCTTTGGCGATGGAAACAGAAGGCTTTTTATCCCAGGACAAGAAATCAGCCCTCAAAAACTTAACCGGCAGAAAATATTTTTTTGAAAAAATCCCTAAGCCCCGGGGTCACAATTTCCGCAAAAATCTGACTTTTGGCAATTCACTCAAAAATAGTGCCAAAAGCTTGAAAATGCTCCACTGAAAGGTTTGGCACTCGAAACAGAAGGCTTTTTATCCCAGGACAAGAAATCAGCCCTCAAAAACTTAACCGGCAGAAAATATTTTTTTGAAAAAATCCCTAAGCCCCGGGGTCACAATTTCCGCAAAAATCTGACTTTTGGCAATTCACTCAAAAATGGTGCCAAAAGCTTGAAAATGCTCTACTGAAAGGTTTGGCACTCGAAACAGAAGGCTTTTTATCCCAGGACAAGAAATCAGCCCTCAAAAACTTAACCGGCAGAAAATATTTTTTTGAAAAAATCCCTAAGCCCCGGGGTCACAATTTCCGCAAAAATTTGACTTTTGGCAATTCACTCAAAAATGGTGCCAAAAGCTTGAAAATGCTCTCTTGAAAGGTTTGGCACTCGGAACTGAAGGCTTTTTATCCCAGGACAAGAAATCAGCCCTCAAAAACTTAACCGGCAGAATTTTTTTTTTTGAAAAAATCCCTAAGCCCCGGGGTCACAATTTCCGCAAAAATCTGACTTTTGGCAATTCACTCAAAAATGGTGCCAAAAGCTTTAAAATGCTCCCCTGAAAGCTTTGGCGATGGAAACAGAAGGCTTTTTATCCCAGGACAAGAAATCAGCCCTCAAAAACTTAACCGGCAGAAAATATTTTTTTGAAAAAATCCCTAAGCCCCGGGGTCACAATTTCCGCAAAAATCTGACTTTTGGCAATTCACTCAAAAATGGTGCCAAAAGCTTTAAAATGCTCCCCTGAAAGCTTTGGCGATGGAAACAGAAGGCTTTTTATCCCAGGACAAGAAATAAGCCCTCAAAAACTTAACCGGCAGAAAATATTTTTTTGAAAAAATCCCTAAGCCCCGGGGTCACAATTTCCGCAAAAATCTGACTTTTGGCAATTCACTCAAAAATGGTGCCAAAAGCTTGAAAATGCTCCCCTGAAAGCTTTGGCGATGGAAACAGAAGGCTTTTTATCCCAGGACAAGAAATCAGCCCTCAAAAACTTAACCGGCAGAAAATATTTTTTTGAAAAAATCCCTAAGCCCCGGGGTCACAATTTCCGCAAAAATCTGACTTTTGGCAATTCACTCAAAAATAGTGCCAAAAGCTTGAAAATGCTCCACTGAAAGGTTTGGCACTCGAAACAGAAGGCTTTTTATCCCAGGACAAGAAATCAGCCCTCAAAAACTTAACCGGCAGAAAATATTTTTTTGAAAAAATCCCTAAGCCCCGGGGTCACAATTTCCGAAAAAAATCTGACTTTTGGCAATTCACTCAAAAATGGTGCCAAAAGCTTGAAAATGCTCTACTGAAAGGTTTGGCACTCGAAACAGAAGGCTTTTTATCCCAGGACAAGAAATCAGCCCTCAAAAACTTAACCGGCAGAAAATATTTTTTTGAAAAAATCCCTAAGCCCCGGGGTCACAATTTCCGCAAAAATTTGACTTTTGGCAATTCACTCAAAAATGGTGCCAAAAGCTTGAAAATGCTCTCTTGAAAGGTTTGGCACTCGGAACTGAAGGCTTTTTATCCCAGGACAAGAAATCAGCCCTCAAAAACTTAACCGGCAGAATTTTTTTTTTTGAAAAAATCCCTAAGCCCCGGGGTCACAATTTCCGCAAAAATCTGACTTTTGGCAATTCACTCAAAAATGGTGCCAAAAGCTTTAAAATGCTCCCCTGAAAGCTTTGGCGATGGAAACAGAAGGCTTTTTATCCCAGGACAAGAAATCAGCCCTCAAAAACTTAACCGGCAGAAAATATTTTTTTGAAAAAATCCCTAAGCCCCGGGGTCACAATTTCCGCAAAAATCTGACTTTTGGCAATTCACTCAAAAATGGTGCCAAAAGCTTGAAAATGCTCCCCTGAAAGCTTTGGCGATGGAAACAGAAGGCTTTTTATCCCAGGACAAGAAATCAGCCCTCAAAAACTTAACCGGCAGAAAATGTTTTTTTGAAAAAATCCCTAAGCCCCGGGGTCACAATTTCCGCAAAAATCTGACTTTTGGCAATTCACTCAAAAATGGTGCCAAAAGCTTTAAAATGCTCCCCTGAAAGCTTTGGCGATGGAAACAGAAGGCTTTTTATCCCAGGACAAGAAATCAGCCCTCAAAAACTTAACCGGCAGAAAATATTTTTTTGAAAAAATCCCTAAGCCCCGGGGTCACAATTTCCGCAAAAATCTGACTTTTGGCAATTCACTCAAAAATGGTGCCAAAAGCTTGAAAATGCTCCCCTGAAAGCTTTAGCGATGGAAACAGAAGGCTTTTTATCCCAGGACAAGAAATCAGCCCTCAAAAACTTAACCGGCAGAAAATGTTTTTTTGAAAAAATCCCTAAGCCCCGGGGTCACAATTTCCGCAAAAATCTGACTTTTGGCAATTCACTCAAAAATGGTGCCAAAAGCTTTAAAATGCTCCCCTGAAAGCTTTGGCAATGGAAACAGAAGGCTTTTTATCCCAGGTCAAGAAATCAGCCCTCAAAAACTTAACCGGCAGAAAATATTTTTTTGAAAAAATCCCTAAGCCCCGGGGTCACAATTTCAGCAAAAATCTGACTTTTGGCAATTCACTCAAAAATGGTGCCAAAAGCTTGAAAATGCTCCCCTGAAAGCTTTGGCAATGGAAACAGAAGGCTTTTTATCCCAGGTCAAGAAATCAGCCCTCAAAAACTTAACCGGCAGAAAATATTTTTTTGAAAAAATCCCTAAGCCCCGGGGTCACAATTTCAGCAAAAATCTGACTTTTGGCAATTCACTCAAAAATGGTGCCAAAAGCTTGAAAATGCTCCCCTGAAAGCTTTGGCGATGGAAACAGAAGGCTTTTTATCCCAGGACAAGAAATCAGCCCTCAAAAACTTAACCGGCAGAAAATATTTTTTTGAAAAAATCCCTAAGCCCCGGGGTCACAATTTCAGCAAAAATCTGACTTTTGGCAATTCACTCAAAAATGGTGCCAAAAGCTTGAAAATGCTCTACTGAAAGGTTTGGCACTCGAAACAGAAGGCTTTTTATCCCAGGACAAGAAATCAGCCCTCAAAAACTTACCCGGCAGAAAATATTTTTTTGAAAAAATCCCTAAGCCCCGGGGTCACAATTTCAGCAAAAATCTGACTTTTGGCAATTCACTCAAAAATGGTGCCAAAAGCTTGAAAATGCTCTACTGAAAGGTTTGGCACTCGAAACAGAAGGCTTTTTATCCCAGGACAAGAAATCAGCCCTCAAAAACTTAACCGGCAGAAAATATTTTTTTGAAAAAATCCCTAAGCCCCGGGGTCACAATTTCCGCAAAAATCTGACTTTTGGCAATTCACTCAAAAATGGTGCCAAAAGCTTGAAAATGCTCTACTGAAAGGTTTGGCACTCGAAACAGAAGGCTTTTTATCCCAGGACAAGAAATCAGCCCTCAAAAACTTAACCGGCAGAAAATATTTTTTTGAAAAAATCCCTAAGCCCCGGGGTCACAATTTCCACAAAAATCTGACTTTTGGCAATTCACTCAAAAATGGTGCCAAAAGCTTGAAAATGCTCTCCTGAAAGGTTTGTCGCTCGAAACAGAAGGCTTTATATCCCAGGACAAGAAATCAGCCCTCAAAAACTTAACCGGCAGAAAATATTTTTTAAAAAAATCCTAAAGCCCCGGGGTCACAATTTCAGCAAAAATCTGACTTTTGGCAATTCACTCAAAAATGGTGCCAAAAGCTTGAAAATTCTCCCCTGAAAGCTTTGGCGATGGAAACAGAAGGCTTTTTATCCCAGGACAAGAAATCAGCCCTCAAAAACTTAACCGGCAGAAAATATTTTTTTGAAAAAATCCCTAAGCCCCGGGGTCACAATTTCCGCAAGAATCTGACTTTTGGCAATTCACTCAAAAATGGTGCCAAAAGCTTTAAAATGCTCCCCTGAAAGCTTTGGCGATGGAAACAGAAGGCTTTTTATCCCAGGACAAGAAATAAGCCCTCAAAAACTTAACCGGCAGAAAATATTTTTTTGAAAAAATCCCTAAGCCCCGGGGTCACAATTTCCGCAAAAATCTGACTTTTGGCAATTCACTCAAAAATGGTGCCAAAAGCTTGAAAATGCTCCCCTGAAAGCTTTGGCGATGGAAACAGAAGGCTTTTTATCCCAGGACAAGAAATCAGCCCTCAAAAACTTAACCGGCAGAAAATATTTTTTTGAAAAAATCCCTAAGCCCCGGGGTCACAATTTCCGCAAAAATCTGACTTTTGGCAATTCACTCAAAAATAGTGCCAAAAGCTTGAAAATGCTCCACTGAAAGGTTTGGCACTCGAAACAGAAGGCTTTTTATCCCAGGACAAGAAATCAGCCCTCAAAAACTTAACGGGCAGAAAATATTTTTTTGAAAAAATCCCTAAGCCCCGGGGTCACAATTTCCGCAAAAATCTGACTTTTGGCAATTCACTCAAAAATGGTGCCAAAAGCTTGAAAATGCTCTACTGAAAGGTTTGGCACTCGAAACAGAAGGCTTTTTATCCCAGGACAAGAAATCAGCCCTCAAAAACTTAACCGGCAGAAAATATTTTTTTGAAAAAATCCCTAAGCCCCGGGGTCACAATTTCAGCAAAAATCTGACTTTTGGCAATTCACTCAAAAATGGTGCCAAAAGCTTGAAAATGCTCTCTTGAAAGGTTTGGCACTCGGAACTGAAGGCTTTTTATCCCAGGACAAGAAATCAGCCCTCAAAAACTTAACCGGCAGAAAATATTTTTTTGAAAAAATCCCTAAGCCCCGGGGTCACAATTTCAGCAAAAATCTGACTTTTGGCAATTCACTCAAAAATGGTGCCAAAAGCTTGAAAATGCTCTACTGAAAGGTTTGGCACTCGAAACAGAAGGCTTTTTATCCCAGGACAAGAAATCAGCCCTCAAAAACTTAACCGGCAGAAAATATTTTTTTGAAAAAATCCCTAAGCCCCGGGGTCACAATTTCCGCAAAAATCTGACTTTTGGCAATTCACTCAAAAATGGTGCCAAAAGCTTGAAAATGCTCTACTGAAAGGTTTGGCACTCGAAACAGAAGGCTTTTTATCCCAGGACAAGAAATCAGCCCTCAAAAACTTAACCGGCAGAAAATATTTTTTTGAAAAAATCCCTAAGCCCCGGGGTCACAATTTCCACAAAAATCTGACTTTTGGCAATTCACTCAAAAATGGTGCCAAAAGCTTGAAAATGCTCTCCTGAAAGGTTTGTCGCTCGAAACAGAAGGCTTTATATCCCAGGACAAGAAATCAGCCCTCAAAAACTTAACCGGCAGAAAATATTTTTTAAAAAAATCCTAAAGCCCCGGGGTCACAATTTCAGCAAAAATCTGACTTTTGGCAATTCACTCAAAAATGGTGCCAAAAGCTTGAAAATGCTCCCCTGAAAGCTTTGGCGATGGAAACAGAAGGCTTTTTATCCCAGGACAAGAAATCAGCCCTCAAAAACTTAACCGGCAGAAAATATTTTTTTGAAAAAATCCCTAAGCCCCGGGGTCACAATTTCCGCAAGAATCTGACTTTTGGCAATTCACTCAAAAATGGTGCCAAAAGCTTTAAAATGCTCCCCTGAAAGCTTTGGCGATGGAAACAGAAGGCTTTTTATCCCAGGACAAGAAATAAGCACTCAAAAACTTAACCGGCAGAAAATATTTTTTTGAAAAAATCCCTAAGCCCCGGGGTCACAATTTCCGCAAAAATCTGACTTTTGGCAATTCACTCAAAAATGGTGCCAAAAGCTTGAAAATGCTCCCCTGAAAGCTTTGGCGATGGAAACAGAAGGCTTTTTATCCCAGGACAAGAAATCAGCCCTCAAAAACTTAACCAGCAGAAAATATTTTTTTGAAAAAATCCCTAAGCCCCGGGGTCACAATTTCCGCAAAAATCTGACTTTTGGCAATTCACTCAAAAATAGTGCCAAAAGCTTGAAAATGCTCCACTGAAAGGTTTGGCACTCGAAACAGAAGGCTTTTTATCCCAGGACAAGAAATCAGCCCTCAAAAACTTAACGGGCAGAAAATATTTTTTTGAAAAAATCCCTAAGCCCCGGGGTCACAATTTCCGCAAAAATCTGACTTTTGGCAATTCACTCAAAAATGGTGCCAAAAGCTTGAAAATGCTCTACTGAAAGGTTTGGCACTCGAAACAGAAGGCTTTTTATCCCAGGACAAGAAATCAGCCCTCAAAAACTTAACCGGCAGAAAATATTTTTTTGAAAAAATCCCTAAGCCCCGGGGTCACAATTTCAGCAAAAATCTGACTTTTGGCAATTCACTCAAAAATGGTGCCAAAAGCTTGAAAATGCTCTCTTGAAAGGTTTGGCACTCGGAACTGAAGGCTTTTTATCCCAGGACAAGAAATCAGCCCTCAAAAACTTAACCGGCAGAAATTTTTTTTTTGAAAAAATCCCTAAGCCCCGGGGTCACAATTTCCACAAAAATCTGACTTTTGGCAATTCACTCAAAAATGGTGCCAAAAGCTTGAAAATGCTCTCCTGAAAGGTTTGTCGCTCGAAACAGAAGGCTTTTTATCCCAGGACAAGAAATCAGCCCTCAAAAACTTAACCGGCAGAAAATATTTTTTAAAAAAATCCCTAAGCCCCGGGGTCACAATTTCCGCAAAAATCTGACTTTTGGCAATTCACTCAAAAATGGTGCCAAAAGCTTGAAAATGCTCCCCTGAAAGCTTTGGCGATGGAAACAGAAGGCTTTTTATCCCAGGACAAGAAATCAGCCCTCAAAAACCTAACCGGCAGAAAATATTTTTTTGAAAAAATCCCTAAGCCCCGGGGTCACAATTTCCGCAAAAATCTGACTTTTGGCAATTCACTCAAAAATGGTGCCAAAAGCTTGAAAATGCTCTCCTGAAAGGTTTGGAACTCGAAACAGAAGGCTTTTTATCCCAGGACAAGAAATCAGCCCTCAAAAACTTAACCAGCAGAAAATATTTTTTTGAAAAAATCCCTAAGCCCCGGGGTCACAATTTCCGCAAAAAATCTGACTTTTGGCAATTCACTCAAAAATGGTGCCAAAAGCTTGAAAATGCTCTCTTGAAAAGTTTGGCACTCGGAACTGAAGGCTTTTTATCCCAGGACAAGAAATCAGCCCTCAAAAACTTAACCGGCAGAAAATACTTTTTTTGAAAAAAATCCCTAAGCCCCGGGCTCACAATTTCAGCAAAAATCTGACTTTTGGCAATTCACTCAAAAATAGTGCCAAAAGCTTGAAAATGCTCTCCTGAAAGGTTTGGCACTCGAAACAGAAGGCTTTTTATCCCAGGACAAGAAATCAGCCCTCAAAAACTTAACCGGCAGAAAATATTTTTTTGAAAAAATCCCTAAGCCCCGGGGTCACAATTTCCGCAAAAATCTTACTTTTGGCAATTCACTCAAAAATGGTGCCAAAAGCTTGAAAATGCTCTACTAAAAGGTTTGGCACTCGAAACAGAAGGCTTTTTATCCCAGGACAAGAAATCAGCCCTCAAAAACTTAACCGGCAGAAAATATTTTTTTGAAAAAATCCCTAAGCCCCGGGGTCACAATTTCCGCAAAAATCTGACTTTTGGCAATTCACTCAAAAATGGTGCCAAAAGCTTGAAAATGCTCCCCTGAAAGCTTTGGCGATGGAAACAGAAGGCTTTTTATCCCAGGACAAGAAATCAGCCCTCAAAAACTTAACCGGCAGAAAATATTTTTTTGAAAAAATCCCTAAGCCCCGGGGTCACAATTTCAGCAAAAATCTGACTTTTGGCAATTCACTCAAAAATGGTGCCAAAAGCTTGAAAATGCTCCCCTGAAAGCTTTGGTGATGGAAACAGAAGGCTTTTTATCCCAGGACAAGAAATCAGCCCTCAAAAACTTAACCGGCAGAAAATATTTTTTTGAAAAAATCCCTATGCCCCGGGGTCACAATTTCCGCAAAAATCTGACTTTTGGCAATTCACTCAAAAATGGTGCCAAAAGCTTGAAAATGCTCTCCTGAAAGGTTTGGCACTCGAAACAGAAGGCTTTTTATCCCAGGACAAGAAATCAGCCCTCAAAAACTTAACCGGCAGAAAATATTTTTTTTAAAAAATCCCTAAGCCCCGGGGTCACAATTTCCGCAAAAATCTGACTTTTGGCAATTCACTCAAAAATGGTGCCAAAAGCTTGAAAATGCTCTCCTGAAAGGTTTGGCACTCGAAACAGAAGGCTTTTTATCCCAGGACAAGAAATCAGCCCTCAAAAACTTAACCGGCAGAAAATATTTTTTTGAAAAAATCCCTAAGCCCCGGGGTCACAATTTCCGCAAAAATCTGACTTTTGGCAATTCACTCAAAAATGGTGCCAAAAGCTTGAAAATGCTCCCCTGAAAGCTTTGGCGATGGAAACAGAAGGCTTTTTATCCCAGGACAAGAAATCAGCCCTCAAAAACTTAACCGGCAGAAAATATTTTTTTGAAAAAATCCCTAAGCCCCGGGGTCACAATTTCAGCAAAAATCTGACTTTTGGCAATTCACTCAAAAATGGTGCCAAAAGCTTGAAAATGCTCCCCTGAAAGCTTTGGCGATGGAAACAGAAGGCTTTTTATCCCAGGACAAGAAATCAGCCCTCAAAAACTTAACCGGCAGAAAATATTTTTTTGAAAAAATCCCTAAGCCCCAGGGTCACAATTTCCGCAAGAATCTGACTTTTGGCAATTCACTCAAAAATGGTGCCAAAAGCTTTAAAATGCTCCCCTGAAAGCTTTGGCGATGGAAACAGAAGGCTTTTTATCCCAGGACAAGAAATAAGCCCTCAAAAACTTAACCGGCAGAAAATATTTTTTTGAAAAAATCCCTAAGCCCCGGGGTCACAATTTCCGCAAAAATCTGACTTTTGGCAATTCACTCAAAAATGGTGCCAAAAGCTTGAAAATGCTCCCCTGAAAGCTTTGGCGATGGAAACAGAAGGCTTTTTATCCCAGGACAAGAAATCAGCCCTCAAAAACTTAACCGGCAGAAAATATTTTTTTGAAAAAATCCCTAAGCCCCGGGGTCACAATTTCCGCAAAAATCTGACTTTTGGCAATTCACTCAAAAATAGTGCCAAAAGCTTGAAAATGCTCCACTGAAAGGTTTGGCACTCGAAACAGAAGGCTTTTTATCCCAGGACAAGAAATCAGCCCTCAAAAACTTAACGGGCAGAAAATATTTTTTTGAAAAAATCCCTAAGCCCCGGGGTCACAATTTCCGCAAAAATCTGACTTTTGGCAATTCACTCAAAAATGGTGCCAAAAGCTTGAAAATGCTCTACTGAAAGGTTTGGCACTCGAAACAGAAGGCTTTTTATCCCAGGACAAGAAATCAGCCCTCAAAAACTTAACCGGCAGAAAATATTTTTTTGAAAAAATCCCTAAGCCCCGGGGTCACAATTTCAGCAAAAATCTGACTTTTGGCAATTCACTCAAAAATGGTGCCAAAAGCTTGAAAATGCTCTCTTGAAAGGTTTGGCACTCGGAACTGAAGGCTTTTTATCCCAGGACAAGAAATCAGCCCTCAAAAACTTAACCGGCAGAAAATATTTTTTTGAAAAAATCCCTAAGCCCCGGGGTCACAATTTCAGCAAAAATCTGACTTTTGGCAATTCACTCAAAAATGGTGCCAAAAGCTTGAAAATGCTCTACTGAAAGGTTTGGCACTCGAAACAGAAGGCTTTTTATCCCAGGACAAGAAATCAGCCCTCAAAAACTTAACCGGCAGAAAATATTTTTTTGAAAAAATCCCTAAGCCCCGGGGTCACAATTTCCGCAAAAATCTGACTTTTGGCAATTCACTCAAAAATGGTGCCAAAAGCTTGAAAATGCTCTACTGAAAGGTTTGGCACTCGAAACAGAAGGCTTTTTATCCCAGGACAAGAAATCAGCCCTCAAAAACTTAACCGGCAGAAAATATTTTTTTGAAAAAATCCCTAAGCCCCGGGGTCACAATTTCCGCAAAAATCTGACTTTTGGCAATTCACTCAAAAATGGTGCCAAAAGCTTGAAAATGCTCTACTGAAAGGTTTGGCACTCGAAACAGAAGGCTTTTTATCCCAGGACAAGAAATCAGCCCTCAAAAACTTAACCGGCAGAAAATATTTTTTTGAAAAAATCCCTAAGCCCCGGGGTCACAATTTCCACAAAAATCTGACTTTTGGCAATTCACTCAAAAATGGTGCCAAAAGCTTGAAAATGCTCTCCTGAAAGGTTTGTCGCTCGAAACAGAAGGCTTTATATCCCAGGACAAGAAATCAGCCCTCAAAAACTTAACCGGCAGAAAATATTTTTTAAAAAAATCCTAAAGCCCCGGGGTCACAATTTCAGCAAAAATCTGACTTTTGGCAATTCACTCAAAAATGGTGCCAAAAGCTTGAAAATGCTCCCCTGAAAGCTTTGGCGATGGAAACAGAAGGCTTTTTATCCCAGGACAAGAAATCAGCCCTCAAAAACTTAACCGGCAGAAAATATTTTTTTGAAAAAATCCCTAAGCCCCGGGGTCACAATTTCCGCAAGAATCTGACTTTTGGCAATTCACTCAAAAATGGTGCCAAAAGCTTTAAAATGCTCCCCTGAAAGCTTTGGCGATGGAAACAGAAGGCTTTTTATCCCAGGACAAGAAATAAGCCCTCAAAAACTTAACCGGCAGAAAATATTTTTTTGAAAAAATCCCTAAGCCCCGGGGTCACAATTTCCGCAAAAATCTGACTTTTGGCAATTCACTCAAAAATGGTGCCAAAAGCTTGAAAATGCTCCCCTGAAAGCTTTGGCGATGGAAACAGAAGGCGTTTTATCCCAGGACAAGAAATCAGCCCTCAAAAACTTAACCGGCAGAAAATATTTTTTTGAAAAAATCCCTAAGCCCCGGGGTCACAATTTCCGCAAAAATCTGACTTTTGGCAATTCACTCAAAAATAGTGCCAAAAGCTTGAAAATGCTCCACTGAAAGGTTTGGCACTCGAAACAGAAGGCTTTTTATCCCAGGACAAGAAATCAGCCCTCAAAAACTTAACGGGCAGAAAATATTTTTTTGAAAAAATCCCTAAGCCCCGGGGTCACAATTTCCGCAAAAATCTGACTTTTGGCAATTCACTCAAAAATGGTGCCAAAAGCTTGAAAATGCTCTACTGAAAGGTTTGGCACTCGAAACAGAAGGCTTTTTATCCCAGGACAAGAAATCAGCCCTCAAAAACTTAACCGGCAGAAAATATTTTTTTGAAAAAATCCCTAAGCCCCGGGGTCACAATTTCAGCAAAAATCTGACTTTTGGCAATTCACTCAAAAATGGTGCCAAAAGCTTGAAAATGCTCTCTTGAAAGGTTTGGCACTCGGAACTGAAGGCTTTTTATCCCAGGACAAGAAATCAGCCCTCAAAAACTTAACCGGCAGAAATTTTTTTTTTGAAAAAATCCCTAAGCCCCGGGGTCACAATTTCCACAAAAATCTGACTTTTGGCAATTCACTCAAAAATGGTGCCAAAAGCTTGAAAATGCTCTCCTGAAAGGTTTGTCGCTCGAAACAGAAGGCTTTTTATCCCAGGACAAGAAATCAGCCCTCAAAAACTTAACCGGCAGAAAATATTTTTTAAAAAAATCCCTAAGCCCCGGGGTCACAATTTCCGCAAAAATCTGACTTTTGGCAATTCACTCAAAAATGGTGCCAAAAGCTTGAAAATGCTCCCCTGAAAGCTTTGGCGATGGAAACAGAAGGCTTTTTATCCCAGGACAAGAAATCAGCCCTCAAAAACCTAACCGGCAGAAAATATTTTTTTGAAAAAATCCCTAAGCCCCGGGGTCACAATTTCCGCAAAAATCTGACTTTTGGCAATTCACTCAAAAATGGTGCCAAAAGCTTGAAAATGCTCTCCTGAAAGGTTTGGCACTCGAAACAGAAGGCTTTTTATCCCAGGACAAGAAATCAGCCCTCAAAAACTTAACCGGCAGAAAATATTTTTTTGAAAAAATCCCTAAGCCCCGGGGTCACAATTTCCGCAAAAAATCTGACTTTTGGCAATTCACTCAAAAATGGTGCCAAAAGCTTGAAAATGCTCTCTTGAAAAGTTTGGCACTCGGAACTGAAGGCTTTTTATCCCAGGACAAGAAATCAGCCCTCAAAAACTTAACCGGCAGAAAATACTTTTTTTGAAAAAAATCCCTAAGCCCCGGGCTCACAATTTCAGCAAAAATCTGACTTTTGGCAATTCACTCAAAAATAGTGCCAAAAGCTTGAAAATGCTCTCCTGAAAGGTTTGGCACTCGAAACAGAAGGCTTTTTATCCCAGGACAAGAAATCAGCCCTCAAAAACTTAACCGGCAGAAAATATTTTTTTGAAAAAATCCCTAAGCCCCGGGGTCACAATTTCCGCAAAAATCTTACTTTTGGCAATTCACTCAAAAATGGTGCCAAAAGCTTGAAAATGCTCTACTAAAAGGTTTGGCACTCGAAACAGAAGGCTTTTTATCCCAGGACAAGAAATCAGCCCTCAAAAACTTAACCGGCAGAAAATATTTTTTTGAAAAAATCCCTAAGCCCCGGGGTCACAATTTCCGCAAAAATCTGACTTTTGGCAATTCACTCAAAAATGGTGCCAAAAGCTTGAAAATGCTCCCCTGAAAGCTTTGGCGATGGAAACAGAAGGCTTTTTATCCCAGGACAAGAAATCAGCCCTCAAAAACTTAACCGGCAGAAAATATTTTTTTGAAAAAATCCCTAAGCCCCGGGGTCACAATTTCAGCAAAAATCTGACTTTTGGCAATTCACTCAAAAATGGTGCCAAAAGCTTGAAAATGCTCCCCTGAAAGCTTTGGTGATGGAAACAGAAGGCTTTTTATCCCAGGACAAGAAATCAGCCCTCAAAAACTTAACCGGCAGAAAATATTTTTTTGAAAAAATCCCTATGCCCCGGGGTCACAATTTCCGCAAAAATCTGACTTTTGGCAATTCACTCAAAAATGGTGCCAAAAGCTTGAAAATGCTCTCCTGAAAGGTTTGGCACTCGAAACAGAAGGCTTTTTATCCCAGGACAAGAAATCAGCCCTCAAAAACTTAACCGGCAGAAAATATTTTTTTGAAAAAATCCCTAAGCCCCGGGGTCACAATTTCCGCAAAAATCTGACTTTTGGCAATTCACTCAAAAATGGTGCCAAAAGCTTGAAAATGCTCTCCTGAAAGGTTTGGCACTCGAAACAGAAGGCTTTTTATCCCAGGACAAGAAATCAGCCCTCAAAAACTTAACCGGCAGAAAATATTTTTTTGAAAAAATCCCTAAGCCCCGGGGTCACAATTTCCGCAAAAATCTGACTTTTGGCAATTCACTCAAAAATGGTGCCAAAAGCTTGAAAATGCTCCCCTGAAAGCTTTGGCGATGGAAACAGAAGGCTTTTTATCCCAGGACAAGAAATCAGCCCTCAAAAACTTAACCGGCAGAAAATATTTTTTTGAAAAAATCCCTAAGCCCCGGGGTCACAATTTCAGCAAAAATCTGACTTTTGGCAATTCACTCAAAAATGGTGCCAAAAGCTTGAAAATGCTCCCCTGAAAGCTTTGGTGATGGAAACAGAAGGCTTTTTATCCCAGGACAAGAAATCAGCCCTCAAAAACTTAACCGGCAGAAAATATTTTTTTGAAAAAATCCCTATGCCCCGGGGTCACAATTTCCGCAAAAATCTGACTTTTGGCAATTCACTCAAAAATGGTGCCAAAAGCTTGAAAATGCTCTCCTGAAAGGTTTGGCACTCGAAACAGAAGGCTTTTTATCCCAGGACAAGATATCAGCCCTCAAAAACTTAACCGGCAGAAAATATTTTTTTGAAAAAATCCCTAAGCCCCGGGGTCACAATTTCCGCAAAAATCTGACTTTTGGCAATTCACTCAAAAATGGTGCCAAAAGCTTGAAAATGCTCTCCTGAAAGGTTTGGCACTCGAAACAGAAGGCTTTTTATCCCAGGACAAGAAATCAGCCCTCAAAAACTTAACCGGCAGAAAATATTTTTTTGAAAAAATCCCTAAGCCCCGGGGTCACAATTTCAGCAAAAATCTGACTTTTGGCAATTCACTCAAAAATGGTGCCAAAAGCTTGAAAATGCTCCCCTGAAAGCTTTGGTGATGGAAACAGAAGGCTTTTTATCCCAGGACAAGAAATCAGCCCTCAAAAACTTAACCGGCAGAAAATATTTTTTTGAAAAAATCCCTAAGCCCCGGGGTCACAATTTCCGCAAAAATCTGACTTTTGGCAATTCACTCAAAAATGGTGCCAAAAGCTTGAAAATGCTCTCCTGAAAGGTTTGGCACTCGAAACAGAAGGCTTTTTATCCCAGGACAAGAAATCAGCCCTCAAAAACTTAACCGGCAGAAAATATTTTTTTGAAAAAATCCCTAAGCCCCGGGGTCACAATTTCCGCAAAAATCTGACTTTTGGCAATTCACTCAAAAATGGTGCCAAAAGCTTGAAAATGCTCTCTTGAAAAGTTTGGCACTCGGAACTGAAGGCTTTTTATCCCAGGACAAGAAATCAGCCCTCAAAAACTTAACCGGCAGAAAATACTTTTTTTGAAAAAAATCCCTAAGCCCCGGGGTCACAATTTCCGCAAAAATCTGACTTTTGGCAATTCACTCAAAAATGGTGCCAAAAGCTTGAAAATGCTCCCCTGAAAGCTTTGGTGATGGAAACAGAAGGCTTTTTATCCCAGGACAAGAAATCAGCCCTCAAAAACTTAACCGGCAGAAAATATTTTTTTGAAAAAATCCCTAAGCCCCGGGGTCACAATTTCAGCAAAAATCTGACTTTTGGCAATTCACTCAAAAATAGTGCCAAAAGCTTGAAAATGCTCTCCTGAAAGGTTTGGCACTCGAAACAGAAGGCTTTTTATCCCAGGACAAGAAATCAGCCCTCAAAAACTTAACCGGCAGAAAATATTTTTTTGAAAAAATCCCTAAGCCCCGGGGTCACAATTTCCGCAAAAATCTTACTTTTCGCAATTCACTCAAAAATGGTGCCAAAAGCTTGAAAATGCTCTACTAAAAGGTTTGGCACTCGAAACAGAAGGCTTTTTATCCCAGGACAAGAAATCAGCCCTCAAAAACTTAACCGGCAGAAAATATTTTTTTGAAAAAATCCCTAAGCCCCGGGGTCACAATTTCAGCAAAAATCTGACTTTTGGCAATTCACTCAAAAATGGTGCCAAAAGCTTGAAAATGCTCCCCTGAAAGCTTTGGTGATGGAAACAGAAGGCTTTTTATCCCAGGACAAGAAATCAGCCCTCAAAAACTTAACCGGCAGAAAATATTTTTTTGAAAAAATCCCTAAGCCCCGGGGTCACAATTTCCGCAAAAATCTGACTTTTGGCAATTCACTCAAAAATGGTGCCAAAAGCTTGAAAATGCTCTCTTGAAAAGTTTGGCACTCGAAACAGAAGGCTTTTTATCCCAGGAAAAGAAATCAGCCCTCAAAAACTTAACCGGCAGAAAATATTTTTTTGAAAAAATCCCTAAGCCCCGGGGTCACAATTTCCGCAAAAATCTTACTTTTGGCAATTCACTCAAAAATGGTGCCAAGAGCTTGAAAATGCTCTACTGAAAGGTTTGGCACTCGAAACAGAAGGCTTTTTATCCCAGGACAAGAAATCAGCCCTCAAAAACTTAACCGGCAGAAAATATTTTTTTGAAAAAATCCCTAAGCCCCGGGGTCACAATTTCCGCAAAAATCTGACTTTTGGCAATTCACTCAAAAATGGTGCCAAAAGCTTGAAAATGCTCCCCTGAAAGCTTTGGCGATGGAAACAGAAGGCTTTTTATCCCAGGACAAGAAATCAGCCCTCAAAAACTTAACCGGCAGAAAATATTTTTTTGAAAAAATCCCTAAGCCCCGGGGTCACAATTTCCGCAAAAATCTGACTTTTGGCAATTCACTCAAAAATGGTGCCAAAAGCTTGAAAATGCTCCCCTGAAAGCTTTGGCGATGGAAACAGAAGGCTTTTTATACCAGGACAAGAAATCAGCCCTCAAAAACTTAACCGGCAGAAAATATTTTTTTGAAAAAATCCCTAAGCCCCGGGGTCACAATTTCAGCAAAAATCTGACTTTTGGCAATTCACTCAAAAATGGTGCCAAAAGCTTGAAAATGCTCCCCTGAAAGCTTTGGCGATGGAAACAGAAGGCTTTTTATCCCAGGACAAGAAATCAGCCCTCAAAAACTTAACCGGCAGAAAACATTTTTGTGAAAAAATCCCTAAGCCCCGGGGTCACAATTTCCGCAAAAATCTGACTTTTGGCAATTCACTCAAAAATGGTGCCAAAAGCTTGAAAATGCTCCCCTAAAAGCTTTGGTGATGGAAACAGAAGGCTTTTTATCCCAGGACAAGAAATCAGCCCTCAAAAACTTAACCGGCAGAAAATATATTTTTGAAAAAATCCCTAAGCCCCGGGGTCACAATTTCCGCAAAAATCTGACTTTTGGCAATTCACTCAAAAATGGTGCCAAAAGCTTGAAAATGCTCTCTTGAAAAGTTTGGCACTCGAAACAGAAGGCTTTTTATCCCAGGAAAAGAAATCAGCCCTCAAAAACTTAACCGGCAGAAAATATTTTTGTGAAAAAATCCCAAAGCCCCGGGGTCACAATTTCCGCAAAAATCTGACTTTTGGCAATTCACTCAAAAATGGTGCCAAAAGCTTGAAAATGCTCCCCTGAAAGCTTTGGCGATGGAAACAGAAGGCTTTTTATCCCAGGACAAGAAATCAGCCCTCAAAAACTTAACCGGCAGAAAATATTTTTTTGAAAAAATCCTTAAGCCCCGGGGTCACAATTTCCGCAAAAATCTGACTTTTGGCAATTCACTCAAAAATGGTGCCAAAAGCTTGAAAATGCTCTCCTGAAAGGTTTGGCACTCGGAACTGAAGGCTTTTTATCCCAGGACAAGAAACCAGCCCTCAAAAACTTAACCGGCAGAAAATATTTTTTTGAAAAAATCCCTAAGCCCCGGGGTCACAATTTCCGCAAAAATCTTACTTTTGGCAATTCACTCAAAAATGGTGCCAAAAGCTTGAAAATGCTCTCTTGAAAAGTTTGGCACTCGAAACAGAAGGCTTTTTATCCCAGGACAAGAAATCAGCCCTCAAAAACTTAACCGGCAGAAAATATTTTTTTGAAAAAATCCCAAAGCCCCGGGGTCACAATTTCCGCAAAAATCTGACTTTTGGCAATTCACTCAAAAATGGTGCCAAAAGCTTGAAAATGCTCCCCTGAAAGCTTTGGCGATGGAAACAGAAGGCTTTTTATCCCAGGACAAGAAATCAGCCCTCAAAAACTTAACCGGCAGAAAATATTTTTTTGAAAAAAATCCCTAAGCCCCGGGGTCACAATTTCCGCAAAAATCTGACATTTGGCGATTTACTCAAAAATAGTGCCAAAAGCTTGAAAATGCTCTCCTGAAAGGTTTGGCACTCGGAACTGAAGGCTTTTTATCCCAGGACAAGAAATCAGCCCTCAAAAACTTAACCGGCAGAAAATATTTTTTTGAAAAAATCCCTAAGCCCCGGGGTCACAATTTCAGCAAAAATCTGACTTTTGGCAATTCACTCAAAAATGGTGCCAAAAGCTTGAAAATGCTCCCCTGAAAGCTTTGGCGATGGAAACAGAAGGCTTTTTATCCCAGGACAAGAAATCAGCCCTCAAAAACTTAAACGGCAGAAAATATTTTTTTGAAAAAATCCCTAAGCCCCGGGGTCACAATTTCCGCAAAAATCTGACTTTTGGCAATTCACTCAAAAATGGTGCCAAAAGCTTGAAAATGCTCCCCTGAAAGCTTTGGTGATGGAAACAGAAGGCTTTTTATCCCAGGACAAGAAATCAGCCCTCAAAAACTTAACCGGCAGAAAATATTTTTTTGAAAAAATCCCTAAGCCCCGGGGTCACAATTTCAGCAAAAATCTGACTTTTGGCAATTCACTCAAAAATGGTGCCAAAAGCTTGAAAATGCTCCCCTGAAAGCTTTGGCGATGGAAACAGAAGGCTTTTTATCCCAGGACAAGAAATCAGCCCTCAAAAACTTAACCGGCAGAAAATATTTTTTTGAAAAAATCCCTAAGCCCCGGGGTCACAATTTCCGCAAAAATCTGACTTTTGGCAATTCACTCAAAAATGGTGCCAAAAGCTTGAAAATGCTCCCCTGAAAGCTTTGGTGATGGAAACAGAAGGCTTTTTATCCCAGGACAAGAAATCAGCCCTCAAAAACTTAACCGTCAGAAAATATTTTTTTGAAAAAATCCCTAAGCCCCGGGGTCACAATTTCCGCAAAAATCTGACTTTTGGCAATTCACTCAAAAATGGTGCCAAAAGCTTGAAAATGCTCTCTTGAAAAGTTTGGCACTCGAAACAGAAGGCTTTTTATCCCAGGAAAGGAAATCAGCCCTCAAAAACTTAACCGGCAGAAAATATTTTTTTGAAAAAATCCCTAAGCCCCGGGGTCACAATTTCCGCAAAAATCTGACTTTTGGCAATTCACTCAAAAATGGTGCCAAAAGCTTGAAAATGCTCCCCTGAAAGCTTTGGCGATGGAAACAGAAGGCTTTTTATCCCAGGACAAGAAATCAGCCCTCAAAAATTTAACCGGCAGAAAATATTTTTGTGAAAAAATCCCAAAGCCCCGGGGTCACAATTTCAGCAAAAATCTGACTTTTGGCAATTCACTCAAAAATGGTGCCAAAAGCTTGAAAATGCTCCCCTGAAAACTTTGGCGATGGAAACAGAAGGCTTTTTATCCCAGGACAAGAAATCAGCCCTCAAAAACTTAACCGGCAGAAAATATTTTTTTGAAAAAATCCTTAAGCCCCGGGGTCACAATTTCTGCAAAAATCTGACTTTTGGCAATTCACTCAAAAATGGTGCCAAAAGCTTGAAAATGCTCTCCTGAAAGGTTTGGCACTCGGAACTGAAGGCTTTTTATCCCAGGACAAGAAACCAGCCCTCAAAAACTTAACCGGCAGAAAATATTTTTTTGAAAAAATCCCTAAGCCCCGGGGTCACAATTTCCGCAAAAATCTGACTTTTGGCAATTCACTCAAAAATGGTGCCAAAAGCTTGAAAATGCTCTCTTGAAAAGTTTGGCACTCGAAACAGAAGGCTTTTTATCCCAGGACAAGAAATCAGCCCTCAAAAACTTAACCGGCAGAAAATATTTTTTTGAAAAAATCCCTAAGCCCCGGGGTCACAATTTCCGCAAAAATCTGACTTTTGGCAATTCACTCAAAAATGGTGCCAAAAGCTTGAAAATGCTCTCTTGAAAAGTTTGGCACTCGAAACAGAAGGCTTTTTATTCCAGGACAAGAAATCAGCCCTCAAAAACTTAACCGGCAGAAAATGTTTTTTTGAAAAAATCCCTAAGCCCCGGGGTCACAATTTCCGCAAAAATCTGACTTTTGGCAATTCACTCAAAAATGGTGCCAAAAGCTTGAAAATGCTGTACTGAAAGGTTTGGCACTCGAAACAGAAGGCTTTTTATCCCAGGACAAGAAATCAGCCCTCAAAAACTTAACCGGCAGAAAATATTTTTTTGAAAAAATCCCAAAGCCCCGGGGTCACAATTTCCGCAAAAATCTGACTTTTGGCAATTCACTCAAAAATGGTGCCAAAAGCTTGAAAATGCTCCCCTGAAAGCTTTGGCGATGGAAACAGAAGGCTTTTTATCCCAGGACAAGAAATCAGCCCTCAAAAACTTAACCGGCAGAAAATATTTTTTTGAAAAAAATCCCTAAGCCCCGGGGTCACAATTTCCGCAAAAATCTGACATTTGGCGATTTACTCAAAAATAGTGCCAAAAGCTTGAAAATGCTCTCCTGAAAGGTTTGGCACTCGAAACAGAAGGCTTTTTATCCCAGGACAAGAAATCAGCCCTCAAAAACTTAACCGGCAGAAAATATTTTTTTGAAAAAATCCCTAAGCCCCGGGGTCACAATTTCCGCAAAAAACTGACTTTTGGCAATTCACTCAAAAATGGTGCCAAAAGCTTGAAAATGCTCTACTGAAAGGTTTGGCACTCGAAACAGAAGGCTTTTTATCCCAGGACAAGAAATCAACCCTCAAAAACTTAACCGGCAGAAAATATTTTTTTGAAAAAATCCTTAAGCCCCGGGGTCACAATTTCCGCAAAAATCTGACTTTTGGCAATTCACTCAAAAATGGTGCCAAAAGCTTGAAAATGCTCTCCTGAAAGGTTTGGCACTCAGAACTGAAGGCTTTTTATCCCAGGACAAGAAATCAGCCCTCAAAAACTTAACCGGCAGAAAATATTTTTTTGAAAAAATCCCTAAGCCCCGGGGTCACAATTTCCGCAAAAATCTGACTTTTGGCAATTCACTCAAAAATGGTGCCAAAAGCTTGAAAATGCTCTCCTGAAAGGTTTGGCACTCGGAACTGAAGGCTTTTTATCCCAGGACAAGAAATCAGCCCTCAAAAACTTAACCGGCAGAAAATATTTTTTTGAAAAAATCCCTAAGCCCCGGGGTCACAATTTCAGCAAAAATCTGACTTTTGGCAATTCACTCAAAAATGGTGCCAAAAGCTTGAAAATGCTCCCCTGAAAGCTTTGGCGATGGAAACAGAAGGCTTTTTATCCCAGGACAAGAAATCAGCCCTCAAAAACTTAACCGGCAGAAAATATTTTTTTGAAAAAATCCCTAAGCCCCGGGGTCACAATTTCCGCAAAAATCTGACTTTTGGCAATTCACTCAAAAATGGTGCCAAAAGCTTGAAAATGCTCCCCCCTGAAAGCTTTGGTGATGGAAACAGAAGGCTTTTTATCCCAGGACAAGAAATCAGCCCTCAAAAACTTAACCGGCAGAAAATATTTTTTTGAAAAAATCCCTAAGCCCCGGGGTCACAATTTCCGCAAAAATCTGACTTTTGGCAATTCACTCAAAAATGGTGCCAAAAGCTTGAAAATGCTCCCCTGAAAGCTTTGGCGATGGAAACAGAAGGCTTTTTATCCCAGGACAAGAAATCAGCCCTCAAAAACTTAACCGGCAGAAAATATTTTTGTGAAAAAATCCCAAAGCCCCGGGGTCACAATTTCAGCAAAAATCTGACTTTTGGCAATTCACTCAAAAATGGTGCCAAAAGCTTGAAAATGCTCCCCTGAAAGCTTTGGCGATGGAAACAGAAGGCTTTTTATCCCAGGACAAGAAATCAGCCCTCAAAAACTTAACCGGCAGAAAATATTTTTTTGAAAAAATCCTTAAGCCCCGGGGTCACAATTTCCGCAAAAATCTGACTTTTGGCAATTCACTCAAAAATGGTGCCAAAAGCTTGAAAATGCTCTCCTGAAAGGTTTGGCACTCGGAACTGAAGGCTTTTTATCCCAGGACAAGAAACCAGCCCTCAAAAACTTAACCGGCAGAAAATATTTTTTTGAAAAAATCCCTAAGCCCCGGGGTCACAATTTCCGCAAAAATCTTACTTTTGGCAATTCACTCAAAAATGGTGCCAAAAGCTTGAAAATGCTCTACTGAAAGGTTTGGCACTCGAAACAGAAGGCTTTTTATCCCAGGACAAGAAATCAGCCCTCAAAAACTTAACCGGCAGAAAATATTTTTCTGAAAAAATCCCTAAGCCCCGGGGTCACAATTTCCGCAAAAATCTGACTTTTGGCAATTCACTCAAAAATGGTGCCAAAAGCTTGAAAATGCTCTCTTGAAAAGTTTGGCACTCGAAACAGAAGGCTTTTTATCCCAGGACAAGAAATCAGCCCTCAAAAACTTAACCGGCAGAAAATATTTTTTTGAAAAAATCCCAAAGCCCCGGGGTCACAATTTCAGCAAAAATCTGACTTTTGGCAATTCACTCAAAAATGGTGCCAAAAGCTTGAAAATGCTCCCCTGAAAGCTTTGGCGATGGAAACAGAAGGCTTTTTATCCCAGGACAAGAAATCAGCCCTCAAAAACTTAACCGGCAGAAAATATTTTTTTGAAAAAATCCCTAAGCCCCGGGGTCACAATTTCCGCAAAAATCTGACTTTTGGCAATTCACTCAAAAATGGTGCCAAAAGCTTGAAAATGCTCCCCTGAAAGCTTTGGTGATGGAAACAGAAGGCTTTTTATCCCAGGACAAGAAATCAGCCCTCAAAAACTTAACCGTCAGAAAATATTTTTTTGAAAAAATCCCTAAGCCCCGGGGTCACAATTTCCGCAAAAATCTGACTTTTGGCAATTCACTCAAAAATGGTGCCAAAAGCTTGAAAATGCTCTCTTGAAAAGTTTGGCACTCGAAACAGAAGGCTTTTTATCCCAGGAAAAGAAATCAGCCCTCAAAAACTTAACCGGCAGAAAATATTTTTTTGAAAAAATCCCTAAGCCCCGGGGTCACAATTTCCGCAAAAATCTGACTTTTGGCAATTCACTCAAAAATGGTGCCAAAAGCTTGAAAATGCTCCCCTGAAAGCTTTGGCGATGGAAACAGAAGGCTTTCTATCCCAGGACAAGAAATCAGCCCTCAAAAACTTAACCGGCAGAAAATATTTTTGTGAAAAAATCCCAAAGCCCCGGGGTCACAATTTCCGCAAAAATCTGACTTTTGGCAATTCACTCAAAAATGGTGCCAAAAGCTTGAAAATGCTCCCCTGAAAGCTTTGGCGATGGAAACAGAAGGCTTTTTATCCCAGGACAAGAAATCAGCCCCCAAAAACTTAACCGGCAGAAAATATTTTTGTGAAAAAATCCCAAAGCCCCGGGGTCACAATTTCCGCAAAAATCTGACTTTTGGCAATTCACTCAAAAATGGTGCCAAAAGCTTGAAAATGCTCCCCTGAAAGCTTTGGCGATGGAAACAGAAGGCTTTTTATCCCAGGACAAGAAATCAGCCCTCAAAAACTTAACCGGCAGAAAATATTTTTTTGAAAAAAATCCCTAAGCCCCGGGGTCACAATTTCCGCAAAAATCTGACATTTGGCGATTTACTCAAAAATGGTGCCAAAAGCTTGAAAATGCTCTCCTGAAAGGTTTGGCACTCGAAACAGAAGGCTTTTTATCCCAGGACAAGAAATCAGCCCTCAAAAACTTAACCGGCAGAAAATATTTTTTTGAAAAAATCCCTAAGCCCCGGGGTCACAATTTCCGCAAAAATCTGACTTTTGGCAATTCACTCAAAAATGGTGCCAAAAGCTTGAAAATGCTCCCCTGAAAGCTTTGGCGATGGAAACAGAAGGCTTTTTATCCCAGGACAAGAAATCAGCCCTCAAAAACTTAACCGGCAGAAAATATTTTTTTGAAAAAATCCCTAAGCCCCAGGGTCACAATTTCCGCAAAAATCTGACTTTTGGCAATTCACTCAAAAATTGTGCCAAAAGCTTGAAAATGCTCCCCTGAAAGCTTTGGCGATGGAAACAGAAGGCTTTTTATCCCAGGACAAGAAATCAGCCCTCAAAAACTTAACCGGCAGAAAATATTTTTTTGAAAAAATCCCTAAGCCCGGGGGTCAAAATTTCCGCAAAAAACTGACTTTTGGCAATTCACTCAAAAATGGTGCCAAAAGCTTGAAAATGCTCCCCTGAAAGCTTTGGCGATGGAAACAGAAGGCTTTTTATCCCAGGACAAGAAATCAGCCCCCAAAAACTTAACCGGCAGAAAATATTTTTTTGAAAAAATCCCTAAGCCCCGGGGTCACAATTTCCGCAAAAATCTGACTTTTGGCAATTCACTCAAAAATGGTGCCAAAAGCTTGAAAATGCTCCCCTGAAAGCTTTGGCGATGGAAACAGAAGGCTTTTTATCCCAGGACAAGAAATCAGCCCTCAAAAACTTAACCGGCAGAAAATATTTTTTTGAAAAAATCCCTAAGCCCCGGGGTCAAAATTTCCGCAAAAAACTGACTTTTGGCAATTCACTCAAAAATGGTGCCAAAAGCTTGAAAATGCTCCCCTGAAAGCTTTGGCGATGGAAACAGAAGGCTTTTTATCCCAGGACAAGAAATCAGCCCTCAAAAACTTAACCGGCAGAAAATATTTTTTTGAAAAAAATCCCTACGCCCCGGGGTCACAATTTCCGCAAAAATCTGACTTTTGGCACTTCACTCAAAAATGGTGCCAAAAGCTTGAAAATGCTCTACTGAAAGGTTTGGCACTCGAAACAGAAGGCTTTTTATGCCAGGACAAGAAATCAGCCCTCAAAAACTTAACCGGCAGAAAATATTTTTTTGAAAAAATCCCTAAGCCCCGGGGTCACAATTTCCGCAAAAATCTGACTTTTGGCAATTCACTCAAAAATGGTGCCAAAAGCTTGAAAATGCTGTACTGAAAGGTTTGGCACTCGAAACAGAAGGCTTTTTATTCCAGGACAAGAAATCAGCCCTCAAAAACTTAACCAGCAGAAAATATTTTTTTGAAAAAATCCCAAAGCCCCGGGGTCACAATTTCCGCAAAAATCTGACTTTTGGCAATTCACTCAAAAATGGTGCCAAAAGCTTGAAAATGCTCCCCTGAAAGCTTTGGCGATGGAAACAGAAGGCTTTTTATCCCAGGACAAGAAATCAGCCCTCAAAAACTTAACCGGCAGAAAATATTTTTTTGAAAAAATCCCTAAGCCCCGGGGTCACAATTTCCGCAAAAATCTGACTTTTGGCAATTCACTCAAAAATAGTGCCAAAAGCTTGAAAATGCTCTCCTGAAAGTTTTGGCACTCGAAACAGAAGGCTTTTTATCCCAGGACAAGAAATCAGCCCTCAAAAACTTAACCAGCAGAAAATATTTTTTTGAAAAAATCCCTAAGCCCCGGGGTCACAATTTCCGCAAAAATCTGACTTTTGGCAATTCACTCAAAAATAGTGCCAAAAGCTTGAAAATGCTCTCCTGAAAGGTTTGGCACTCGAAACAGAAGGCTTTTTATCCCAGGACAAGAAATCAGCCCTCAAAAACTTAACCGGCAGAAAATATTTTTTTGAAAAAATCCCTAAGCCCCGGGGTCACAATTTCCGCAAAAATCTGACTTTTGGCAATTCACTCAAAAATGGTGCCAAAAGCTTGAAAATGCTGTACTGAAAGGTTTGGCACTCGAAACAGAAGGCTTTTTATTCCAGGACAAGAAATCAGCCCTCAAAAACTTAACCAGCAGAAAATATTTTTTTGAAAAAATCCCAAAGCCCCGGGGTCACAATTTCAGCAAAAATCTGACTTTTGGCAATTCACTCAAAAATGGTGCCAAAAGCTTGAAAATGCTCCCCTGAAAGCTTTGGCGATGGAAACAGAAGGCTTTTTATCCCAGGACAAGAAATCAGCCCTCAAAAACTTAACCGGCAGAAAATATTTTTTTGAAAAAATCCCTAAGCCCCGGGGTCACAATTTCCGCAAAAATCTGACTTTTGGCAATTCACTCACACATGGTGCCAAAAGCTTTAAAATGCTCCCCTGAAAGCTTTCGCGTTGGAAACAGAAGGCTTTTTATCCCAGGACAAGAAATCAGCCCTCAAAAACTTAACCGGCAGAAAATATTTTTTTGAAAAAATCCCTAAGCCCCGGGGTCACAATTTCCGCAAAAATCTGACTTTTGGCAATTCACTCAAAAATGGTGCCAAAAGCTTGAAAATGCTCCCCTGAAAGCTTTGGCGATGGAAACAGAAGGCTTTTTATCCCAGGACAAGAAATCAGCCCTCAAAAACTTAACCGGCAGAAAATATTTTTTTGAAAAAATCCCTAAGCCCCGGGGTCACAATTTCCGCAAAAATCTGACTTTTGGCAATTCACTCAAAAATAGTGCCAAAAGCTTGAAAATGCTCTCCTGAAAGGTTTGGCACTTGAAACAGAAGGCTTTTTATCCCAGGACAAGAAATCAGCCCTCAAAAACTTAACCGGCAGAAAATATTTTTTTGAAAAAATCCCTAAGCCCCGGGGTCACAATTTCAGCAAAAATCTGACTTTTGGCAATTCAGTCAAAAATGGTCAAAAATGGTGCCAAAAGCTTGAAAATGCTCTCTTGAAAGGTTTGGCACTCGGAACTGAAGGCTTTTTATCCCAGGACAAGAAATCAGCCCTCAAAAACTTAACCGGCAGAAAATATTTTTTTGAAAAAATCCCTAAGCCCCGGGGTCACAATTTCCGCAAAAATCTGACTTTTGGCAATTCACTCAAAAATGGTGCCAAAAGCTTGAAAATCCTCTCCTGAAAGGTTTGTCACTCGAAACAGAAGGCTTTTTATCCCAGGACAAGAAATCAGCCCTCAAAAACTTAACCGGCAGAAAATATTTTTTTGAAAAAATCCTAAAGCCCCGGGGTCACAATTTCAGCAAAAATCTGACTTTTGGCAATTCACTCAAAAATGGTGCCAAAAGCTTGAAAATGCTCCCCTGAAAGCTTTGGCGATGGAAACAGAAGGCTTTTTATCCCAGGACAAGAAATCAGCCCTCAAAAACTTAACCGGCAGAAAATATTTTTTTGAAAAAATCCCAAAGCCCCGGGGTCACAATTTCAGCAAAAATCTGACTTTTGGCAATTCACTCAAAAATGGTGCCAAAAGGTTTAAAATGCTCCCCTGAAAGCTTTGGCGATGGAAACAGAAGGCTTTTTATCCCAGGACAAGAAATCAGCCCTCAAAAACTTAACCGGCAGAAAATATTTTTTTGAAAAAATCCCTAAGCCCCGGGGTCACAATTTCAGCAAAAATCTGACTTTTGGCAATTCACTCAAAAATGGTGCCAAAAGCTTGAAAATGCTCCCCTGAAAGCTTTGGCGATGGAAACAGAAGGCTTTTTATCCCAGGACAAGAAATCAGCCCTCAAAAACTTAACCGGCAGAAAATATTTTTTTGAAAAAATCCCTAAGCCCCGGGGTCACAATTTCCGCAAAAATCTGACTTTTGGCAATTCACTCAAAAATGGTGCCAAAAGCTTGAAAATGCTCCCCTGAAAGCTTTGGCGATGGAAACAGAAGGCTTTTTATCCCAGGACAAGAAATCAGCCCTCAAAAACTTAACCGGCAGAAAATGTTTTTTTGAAAAAATCCCTAAGCCCCGGGGTCACAATTTCCGCAAAAATCTGACTTTTGGCAATTCACTCAAAAATGGTGCCAAAAGCTTGAAAATGCTCCCCTGAAAGCTTTGGCGATGGAAACAGAAGGCTTTTTATCCCAGGACAAGAAATCAGCCCTCAAAAACTTAACCGGCAGAAAATATTTTTTTGAAAAAATCCCTAAGCCCCGGGGTCACAATTTCCGCAAAAATCTGACTTTTGGCAATTCACTCAAAAATGGTGCCAAAAGCTTTAAAATGCTCCCCTGAAAGCTTTGGCGATGGAAACAGAAGGCTTTTTATCCCAGGACAAGAAATCAGCCCTCAAAAACTTAACCGGCAGAGAATGTTTTTTTGAAAAAATCCCTAAGCCCCGGGGTCACAATTTCAGCAAAAAACTGACTTTTGGCAATTCACTCAAAAATGGTGCCAAAAGCTTGAAAATGCTCCCCTGAAAGCTTTGGCGATGGAAACAGAAGGCTTTTTATCCCAGGACAAGAAATCAGCCCTCAAAAACTTAACCGGCAGAAAATATTTTTTTGAAAAAATCCCTAAGCCCCGGGGTCACAATTTCCGCAAAAATCTGACTTTTGGCAATTCACTCAAAAATGGTGCCAAAAGCTTGAAAATGTTCCCCTGAAAACTTTGGCGATGGAAACAGAAGGCTTTTTATCCCAGGACAAGAAATCAGCCCTCAAAAACTTAACCGGCAGAAAATATTTTTTTGAAAAAATCCCTAAGCCCCGGGGTCACAATTTCCGCAAAAATCTGACTTTTGGCAATTCACTCAAAAATGGTGCCAAAAGCTTGAAAATGCTCTCCTGAAAGGTTTGGCACTCGAAACAGAAGGCTTTTTATCCCAGGACAAGAAATCAGCCCTCAAAAACTTAACCGGCAGAAAATATTTTTTTGAAAAAATCCCTAAGCCCCGGGGTCACAATTTCCGCAAAAATCTGACTTTTGGCAATTCACTCAAAAATGGTGCCAAAAGCTTGAAAATGCTCTCCTGAAAGGTTTGGCACTCGAAACAGAAGGCTTTTTATCCCAGGACAAGAAATCAGCCCTCAAAAACTTAACCGGCAGAAAATATTTTTTTGAAAAAATCCCTAAGCCCCGGGGTCACAATTTCCGCAAAAATCTGACTTTTGGCAATTCACTCAAAAATGGTGCCAAAAGCTTGAAAATGCTCCCCTGAAAGCTTTGGCGATGGAAACAGAAGGCTTTTTATCCCAGGACAAGAAATCAGCCCTCAAAAACTTAACCGGCAGAAAATATTTTTTTGAAAAAATCCCGAAGCCCCGGGGTCACAATTTCCGCAAAAATCTGACTTTTGGCAATTCACTCAAAAATGGTGCCAAAAGCTTGAAAATGCTCTACTGAAAGGTTTGGCACTCGAAACAGAACGCTTTTTATCCCAGGACAAGAAATCAGCTCTCAAAAACTTAACCGGCAGAAAGTATTTTTTTGAAAAAATCCCTAAGCCCCGGGGTCACAATTTTCGCAAAAATCTGACTTTTGGCAATTCACTCAAAAATAGTGCCAAAAGCTTGAAAATGCTCTCCTGAAAGGTTTGGCACTCGAAACAGAAGGCTTTTTATCCCAGGACAAGAAATCAGCCCTCAAAAACTTAACCAGCAGAAAATATTTTTTTGAAAAAATCCCTAAGCCCCAGGGTCACAATTTCAGCAAAAATCTGACTTTTGGCAATTCACTCAAAAATGGTGCCAAAAGCTTGAAAATGCTCTCCTGAAAGGTTTGTCACTCGAAACAGAAAGCTTTTTATCCCAGGACAAGAAATCAGCCCTCAAAAACTTAACCGGCAGAAAATATTTTTTTGAAAAAATCCCTAAGCCCCGGGGTCACAATTTCCGCAAAAATCTGACTTTTGGCAATTCACTCAAAAATAGTGCCAAAAGCTTGAAAATGCTCCCCTGAAAGCTTTGGCGATGGAAACAGAAGGCTTTTTATCCCAGGACAAGAAATCAGCCCTCAAAAACTTAACCGGCAGAAAATATTTTTTTGAAAAAATCCCAAAGCCCCGGGGTCACAATTTCAGCAAAAATCTGACTTTTGGCAATTCACTCAAAAATGGTGCCAAAAGCTTTAAAATGCTCCCCTGAAAGCTTTGGCGATGGAAACAGAAGGCTTTTTATCCCAGGACAAGAAATCAGCCCTCAAAAACTTAACCGGCAGAAAATATTTTTTTGAAAAAATCCCTAAGCCCCGGGGTCACAATTTCCGCAAAAATCTGACTTTTGGCAATTCACTCAAAAATAGTGCCAAAAGCTTGAAAATGCTCTCCTGAAAGGTTTGGCACTCGAAACAGAAGGCTTTTTATCCCAGGACAAGAAATCAGCCCTCAAAAACTTAACCAGCAGAAAATATTTTTTTGAAAAAATCCCTAAGCCCCAGGGTCACAATTTCAGCAAAAATCTGACTTTTGGCAATTCACTCAAAAATGGTGCCAAAAGCTTGAAAATGCTCTCCTGAAAGGTTTGTCACTCGAAACAGAAAGCTTTTTATCCCAGGACAAGAAATCAGCCCTCAAAAACTTAACCGGCAGAAAATATTTTTTTGAAAAAATCCCTAAGCCCCGGGGTCACAATTTCCGCAAAAATCTGACTTTTGGCAATTCACTCAAAAATAGTGCCAAAAGCTTGAAAATGCTCTCCTGAAAGGTTTGGCACTCGAAACAGAAGGCTTTTTATCCCAGGACAAGAAATCAGCCCTCAAAAACCTAACTGGCAGAAAAAATTTTTTTTAAAAAAATCCCTAAGCCCCGGGGTCACAATTTCCGCAAAAATCTGACTTTTGGCAATTCACTCAAAAATAGTGCCAAAAGCTTGAAAATGCTCCACTGAAAGGTTTGGCACTCGAAACAGAAGGCTTTTTATGCCAGGACAAGAAATCAGCCCTCAAAAACTTAACCGGCAGAAAATATTTTTTTGAAAAAATCCCTAAGCCCCGGGGTCACAATTTCCGCAAAAATCTGACTTTTGGCAATTCACTCAAAAATGGTGCCAAAAGCTTGAAAATGCTCCCCTGAAAACTTTGGCGATGGAAACAGAAGGCTTTTTATCCCAGGACAAGAAATCAGCCCTCAAAAACTTAACCGGCAGAAAATATTTTTTTGAAAAAATCCCTAAGCCCCGGGGTCACAATTTCCGCAAAAATCTGACTTTTGGCAATTCACTCAAAAATGGTGCCAAAAGCTTGAAAATGCTCCCCTGAAAGCTTTGGCGATGGAAACAGAAGGCTTTTTATCCCAGGACAAGAAATCAGCCCTCAAAAACTTAACCGGCAGAAAATATTTTTTTGAAAAAATCCCTAAGCCCCGGGGTCACAATTTCCGCAAAAATCTGACTTTTGGCAATTCACTCAAAAATGGTGCCAAAAGCTTGAAAATGTTCCCCTGAAAACTTTGGCGATGGAAACAGAAGGCTTTTTATCCCAGGACAAGAAATCAGCCCTCAAAAACTTAACCGGCAGAAAATATTTTTTTGAAAAAATCCCTAAGCCCCGGGGTCACAATTTCCGCAAAAATCTGACTTTTGGCAATTCACTCAAAAATGGTGCCAAAAGCTTGAAAATGCTCCCCTGAAAGCTTTGGCGATGGAAACAGAAGGCTTTTTATCCCAGGACAAGAAATCAGCCCTCAAAAACTTAACCGGCAGAAAATATTTTTTTGAAAAAATCCCTAAGCCCCGGGGTCACAATTTCCGCAAAAATCTGACTTTTGGCAATTCACTCAAAAATGGTGCCAAAAGCTTGAAAATGCTGTACTGAAAGGTTTGGCACTCGAAACAGAAGGCTTTTTATCCCAGGACAAGAAATCAGCCCTCAAAAACTTAACCGGCAGAAAATATTTTTTTGAAAAAATCCCTAAGCCCCGGGGTCACAATTTCCGCAAAAATCTGACTTTTGGCAATTCACTCAAAAATGGTGCCAAAAGCTTGAAAATGCTCCCCTGAAAGCTTTGGCGATGGAAACAGAAGGCTTTTTATCCCAGGACAAGAAATCAGCCCTCAAAAACTTAACCGGCAGAAAATATTTTTTTGAAAAAATCCCTAAGCCCCGGGGTCACAATTTCAGCAAAAATCTGACTTTTGGCAATTCACTCAAAAATGGTGCCAAAAGCTTGAAAATGCTCCCCTGAAAGCTTTGGCGATGGAAACAGAAGGCTTTTTATCCCAGGACAAGAAATCAGCCCTCAAAAACTTAACCGGCAGAAAATATTTTTTTGAAAAAATCCCTAAGCCCCGGGGTCACAATTTCCGCAAAAATCTGACTTTTGGCAATTCACTCAAAAATGGTGCCAAAAGCTTGAAAATGCTCTACTGAAAGGTTTGACACTCGAAACAGAACGCTTTTTATCCCAGGACAAGAAATCAGCTCTCAAAAACTTAACCGGCAGAAAGTATTTTTTTGAAAAAATCCCTAAGCCCCGGGGTCACAATTTTCGCAAAAATCTGACTTTTGGCAATTCACTCAAAAATAGTGCCAAAAGCTTGAAAATGCTCTCCTGAAAGGTTTGGCACTCGAAACAGAAGGCTTTTTATCCCAGGACAAGAAATCAGCCCTCAAAAACTTAACCAGCAGAAAATATTTTTTTGAAAAAATCCCTAAGCCCCAGGGTCACAATTTCAGCAAAAATCTGACTTTTGGCAATTCACTCAAAAATGGTGCCAAAAGCTTGAAAATGCTCTCCTGAAAGGTTTGTCACTCGAAACAGAAAGCTTTTTATCCCAGGACAAGAAATCAGCCCTCAAAAACTTAACCGGCAGAAAATATTTTTTTGAAAAAATCCCTAAGCCCCGGGGTCACAATTTCCGCAAAAATCTGACTTTTGGCAATTCACTCAAAAATAGTGCCAAAAGCTTGAAAATGCTCTCCTGAAAGGTTTGGCACTCGAAACAGAAGGCTTTTTATCCCAGGACAAGAAATCAGCCCTCAAAAACTTAACCAGCAGAAAATATTTTTTTGAAAAAATCCCTAAGCCCCAGGGTCACAATTTCAGCAAAAATCTGACTTTTGGCAATTCACTCAAAAATGGTGCCAAAAGCTTGAAAATGCTCTCCTGAAAGGTTTGTCACTCGAAACAGAAAGCTTTTTATCCCAGGACAAGAAATCAGCCCTCAAAAACTTAACCAGCAGAAAATATTTTTTTGAAAAAATCCCTAAGCCCCAGGGTCACAATTTCAGCAAAAATCTGACTTTTGGCAATTCACTCAAAAATGGTGCCAAAAGCTTGAAAATGCTCTCCTGAAAGGTTTGTCACTCGAAACAGAAAGCTTTTTATCCCAGGACAAGAAATCAGCCCTCAAAAACTTAACCGGCAGAAAATATTTTTTTGAAAAAATCCCTAAGCCCCGGGGTCACAATTTCCGCAAAAATCTGACTTTTGGCAATTCACTCAAAAATAGTGCCAAAAGCTTGAAAATGCTCTCCTGAAAGGTTTGGCACTCGAAACAGAAGGCTTTTTATCCCAGGACAAGAAATCAGCCCTCAAAAACTTAACCGGCAGAAAATATTTTTTTGAAAAAATCCCTAAGCCCCGGGGTCACAATTTCCGCAAAAATCTGACTTTTGGCAATTCACTCAAAAATGGTGCCAAAAGCTTGAAAATGCTCTACTGAAAGGTTTGGCACTCGAAACAGAAGGCTTTTTATCCCAGGACAAGAAATCAGCCCTCAAAAACTTAACCGGCAGAAAATATTTTTTTGAAAAAATCCCTAAGCCCCGGGGTCACAATTTCCGCAAAAATCTGACTTTTGGCAATTCACTCAAAAATGGTGCCAAAAGCTTGAAAATGCTGTACTGAAAGGTTAGGCACTCGAAACAGAAGGCTTTTTATCCCAGGACAAGAAATCAGCCCTCAAAAACTTAACCGGCAGAAAATATTTTTTTGAAAAAATCCCTAAGCCCCGGGGTCACAATTTCCGCAAAAATCTGACTTTTGGCAATTCACTCAAAAATGGTGCCAAAAGCTTGAAAATGCCCTCTTGAAAGGTTTGGCACTCGGAACTGAAGGCTTTTTATCCCAGGACAAGAAATCAGCCCTCAAAAACTTAACCGGCAGAAAATATTTTTTTGAAAAAATCCCTAAGCCCCGGGGTCACAATTTCCGCAAAAATCTGACTTTTGGCAATTCACTCAAAAATGGTGCCAAAAGCTTGAAAATCCTCTCCTGAAAGGTTTGTCACTCGAAACAGAAGGCTTTTTATCCCAGGACAAGAAATCAGCCCTCAAAAACTTAACCGGCAGAAAATATTTTTTTGAAAAAATCCTAAAGCCCCGGGGTCACAATTTCAGCAAAAATCTGACTTTTGGCAATTCACTCAAAAATGGTGCCAAAAGCTTGAAAATGCTCCCCTGAAAGCTTTGGCGATGGAAACAGAAGGCTTTTTATCCCAGGACAAGAAATCAGCCCTCAAAAACTTAACCGGCAGAAAATATTTTTTTGAAAAAATCCCTAAGCCCCGGGGTCACAATTTTCGCAAAAATCTGACTTTTGGCAATTCACTCAAAAATGGTGCCAAAAGCTTGAAAATGCTCTACTGAAAGGTTTGGCACTCGAAACAGAAGGCTTTTTATCCCAGGACAAGAAATCAGCCCTCAAAAACTTAACCGGCAGAAAATATTTTTTTGAAAAAATTCCTAAGCCCCGGGGTCACAATTTCCGCAAAAATCTGACTTTTGGCAATTCACTGAAAAATGGTGCCAAAAGTTTGAAAATGCTCTACAGAAAGGTTTGGCACTCGAAACAGAAGGCTTTTTATCACAGGACAAGAAATCAGCCCTCAAAAACTTAACCGGCAGAAAATATTTTTTTGAAAAAATCCCTAAGCCCCGGGGTCACAATTTCCGCAAAAATCTGACTTTTGGCAATTCACTCAAAAATAGTGCCAAAAGCTTGTGAATGCTCTACTGAAAGGTTTGGCACTCGAAACAGAAGGCTTTTTATCACAGGACAAGAAATCAGCCCTCAAAAACTTAACCGGCAGAAAATATTTTTTTGAAAAAATCCCTAAGCCCCGGGGTCACAATTTCCGCAAAAATCTGACTTTTGGCAATTCACTCAAAAATGGTGCCAAAAGCTTGAAAATGCTCCCCTGAAAGCTTTGGCGATGGAAACAGAAGGCTTTTTATCCCAGGACAAGAAATCAGCCCTCAAAAACTTAACCGGCAGAAAATATTTTTTTGAAAAAATCCCTAAGCCCCGGGGTCACAATTTTCGCAAAAATCTGACTTTTGGCAATTCACTGAAAAATGGTGCCAAAAGTTTGAAAATGCTCTACAGAAAGGTTTGGCACTCGAAACAGAAGGCTTTTTATCACAGGACAAGAAATCAGCCCTCAAAAACTTAACCGGCAGAAAATATTTTATTGAAAAAATCCCTAAGCCCCGGGGTCACAATTTCCGCAAAAATCTGACTTTTGGCAATTCACTCAAAAATAGTGCCAAAAGCTTGTGAATGCTCTACTGAAAGGTTTGGCACTCGAAACAGAAGGCTTTTTATCACAGGACAAGAAATCAGCCCTCAAAAACTTAACCGGCAGAAAATTTTTTTTTGAAAAAATCCCTAAGCCCCGGGGTCACAATTTCCGCAAAAATCTGACTTTTGGCAATTCACTCAAAAATGGTGCCAAAAGCTTTAAAATGCTCCCCTGAAAGCTTTGGCGATGGAAACAGAAGGCTTTTTATCCCAGGACAAGAAATCAGCCCTCAAAAACTTAACCGGCAGAAAATATTTTTTTGAAAAAATCCCTAAGCCCCGGGGTCACAATTTCCGCAAAAATCTGACTTTTGGCAATTCACTCAAAAATGGTGCCAAAAGCTTGAAAATGCTCTACTGAAAGGTTTGGCACTCGAAACAGAAGGCTTTTTATCCCAGGACAAGAAATCAGCCCTCAAAAACTTAACCGGCAAAAAATATTTTTTTGAAAAAATCCCAAAGCCCCGGGGTCACAATTTCAGCAAAAATCTGACTTTTGGCAATTCACTCAAAAATGGTGCCAAAAGCTTTAAAATGCTCCCCTGAAAGCTTTGGCGATGGAAACAGAAGGCTTTTTATCCCAGGACAAGAAATCAGCCCTCAAAAACTTAAACGGCAGAAAATATTTTTTTGAAAAAATCCCTAAGCCCCGGGGTCACAATTTCCGCAAAAATCTGACTTTTGGCAATTCACTCAAAAATGGTGCCAAAAGCTTGAAAATGCCCTCTTGAAAGGTTTGGCACTCGGAACTGAAGGCTTTTTATCCCAGGACAAGAAATCAGCCCTCAAAAACTTAACCGGCAGAAAATATTTTTTTGAAAAAATCCCTAAGCCCCGGGGTCACAATTTCCGCAAAAATCTGACTTTTGGCAATTCACTCAAAAATGGTGCCAAAAGCTTGAAAATCCTCTCCTGAAAGGTTTGTCACTCGAAACAGAAGGCTTTTTATCCCAGGACAAGAAATCAGCCCTCAAAAACTTAACCGGCAGAAAATATTTTTTTGAAAAAATCCTAAAGCCCCGGGGTCACAATTTCAGCAAAAATCTGACTTTTGGCAATTCACTCAAAAATGGTGCCAAAAGCTTGAAAATGCTCCCCTGAAAGCTTTGGCGATGGAAACAGAAGGCTTTTTATCCCAGGACAAGAAATCAGCCCTCAAAAACTTAACCGGCAGAAAATATTTTTTTGAAAAAATCCCTAAGCCCCGGGGTCACAATTTTCGCAAAAATCTGACTTTTGGCAATTCACTCAAAAATGGTGCCAAAAGCTTGAAAATGCTCTACTGAAAGGTTTGGCACTCGAAACAGAAGGCTTTTTATCCCAGGACAAGAAATCAGCCCTCAAAAACTTAACCGGCAGAAAATATTTTTTTGAAAAAATCCCTAAGCCCCGGGGTCACAATTTCCGCAAAAATCTGACTTTTGGCAATTCACTGAAAAATGGTGCCAAAAGTTTGAAAATGCTCTACAGAAAGGTTTGGCACTCGAAACAGAAGGCTTTTTATCACAGGACAAGAAATCAGCCCTCAAAAACTTAACCGGCAGAAAATATTTTTTTGAAAAAATCCCTAAGCCCCGGGGTCACAATTTCCGCAAAAATCTGACTTTTGGCAATTCACTCAAAAATAGTGCCAAAAGCTTGTGAATGCTCTACTGAAAGGTTTGGCACTCGAAACAGAAGGCTTTTTATCACAGGACAAGAAATCAGCCCTCAAAAACTTAACCGGCAGAAAATATTTTTTTGAAAAAATCCCTAAGCCCCGGGGTCACAATTTCCGCAAAAATCTGACTTTTGGCAATTCACTCAAAAATGGTGCCAAAAGCTTGAAAATGCTCCCCTGAAAGCTTTGGCGATGGAAACAGAAGGCTTTTTATCCCAGGACAAGAAATCAGCCCTCAAAAACTTAACCGGCAGAAAATATTTTTTTGAAAAAATCCCTAAGCCCCGGGGTCACAATTTTCGCAAAAATCTGACTTTTGGCAATTCACTCAAAAATGGTGCCAAAAGCTTGAAAATGCTCCCCTGAAAGCTTTGGCGATGGAAACAGAAGGCTTTTTATCCCAGGACAAGAAATCAGCCCTCAAAAACTTAACCGGCAGAAAATATTTTTTTGAAAAAATCCCTAAGCCCCGGGGTCACAATTTCCGCAAAAATCTGACTTTTGGCAATTCACTGAAAAATGGTGCCAAAAGTTTGAAAATGCTCTACAGAAAGGTTTGGCACTCGAAACAGAAGGCTTTTTATCACAGGACAAGAAATCAGCCCTCAAAAACTTAACCGGCAGAAAATATTTTATTGAAAAAATCCCTAAGCCCCGGGGTCACAATTTCCGCAAAAATCTGACTTTTGGCAATTCACTCAAAAATGGTGCCAAAAGCTTGAAAATGCTCTCCTGAAAGGTTTGTCACTCGAAACAGAAAGCTTTTTATCCCAGGACAAGAAATCAGCCCTCAAAAACTTAACCGGCAGAAAATATTTTTTTGAAAAAATCCCTAAGCCCCGGGGTCACAATTTCCGCAAAAATCTGACTTTTGGCAATTCACTCAAAAATAGTGCCAAAAGCTTGAAAATGCTCTCCTGAAAGGTTTGGCACTCGAAACAGAAGGCTTTTTATCCCAGGACAAGAAATCAGCCCTCAAAAACCTAACCGGCAGAAAATATTTTTTTGAAAAAATCCCTAAGCCCCGGGGTCACAATTTTCGCAAAAATCTGACTTTTGGCAATTCACTCAAAAATGGTGCCAAAAGCTTGAAAATGCTCTACTGAAAGGTTTGTCACTCGAAACAGAAGGCTTTTTATCCCAGGACAAGAAATCAGCCCTCAAAAACTTAACCGGCAGAAAATATTTTTTTGAAAAAATCCCAAAGCCCCGGGGTCACAATTTCAGCAAAAATCTGACTTTTGGCAATTCACTCAAAAATGGTGCCAAAAGCTTTAAAATGCTCCCCTGAAAGCTTTGGCGATGGAAACAGAAGGCTTTTTATCCCAGGACAAGAAATCAGCCCTCAAAAACTTAACCGGCAGAAAATATTTTTTTGAAAAAATCCCTAAGCCCCGGGGTCACAATTTCCGCAAAAATCTGACTTTTGGCAATTCACTCAAAAATGGTGCCAAAAGCTTTAAAATGCTCCCCTGAAAGCTTTGGCGATGGAAACAGAAGGCTTTTTATCCCAGGACAAGAAATCAGCCCTCAAAAACTTAACCGGCAGAAAATATTTTTTTGAAAAAATCCCTAAGCCCCGGGGTCACAATTTCCGCAAAAATCTGACTTTTGGCAATTCACTCAAAAATGGTGCCAAAAGCTTGAAAATGCTCTACTGAAAGGTTTGGCACTCGAAACAGAACGCTTTTTATCCCAGGACAAGAAATCAGCTCTCAAAAACTTAACCGGCAGAAAATATTTTTTTGAAAAAATCCCTAAGCCCCGGGGTCACAATTTTCGCAAAAATCTGACTTTTGGCAATTCACTCAAAAATGGTGCCAAAAGCTTGAAAATGCTCTACTGAAAGGTTTGTCACTCGAAACAGAAGGCTTTTTATCCCAGGACAAGAAATCAGCCCTCAAAAACTTAACCGGCAGAAAATATTTTTTTGAAAAAATCCCAAAGCCCCGGGGTCACAATTTCAGCAAAAATCTGACTTTTGGCAATTCACTCAAAAATGGTGCCAAAAGCTTGAAAATGCTGTACTGAAAGGTTTGGCGATGGAAACAGAAGGCTTTTTATCCCAGGACAAGAAATCAGCCCTCAAAAACTTAACCGGCAGAAAATATTTTTTTGAAAAAATCCCTAAGCCCCGGGGTCACAATTTCCGCAAAAATCTGACTTTTGGCAATTCACTCAAAAATAGTGCCAAAAGCTTGAAAATGCTCCCCTGAAAGCTTTGGCGATGGAAACAGAAGGCTTTTTATCCCAGGACAAGAAATCAGCCCTCAAAAACTTAACCGGCAGAAAATATTTTTTTGAAAAAATCCCAAAGCCCCGGGGTCACAATTTCAGCAAAAATCTGACTTTTGGCAATTCACTCAAAAATGGTGCCAAAAGCTTTAAAATGCTCCCCTGAAAGCTTTGGCGATGGAAACAGAAGGCTTTTTATCCCAGGACAAGAAATCAGCCCTCAAAAACTTAACCGGCAGAAAATATTTTTTTGAAAAAATCCCTAAGCCCCGGGGTCACAATTTCCGCAAAAATCTGACTTTTGGCAATTCACTCAAAAATAGTGCCAAAAGCTTGAAAATGCTCTCCTGAAAGGTTTGGCACTCGAAACAGAAGGCTTTTTATCCCAGGACAAGAAATCAGCCCTCAAAAACTTAACCAGCAGAAAATATTTTTTTGAAAAAATCCCTAAGCCCCAGGGTCACAATTTCAGCAAAAATCTGACTTTTGGCAATTCACTCAAAAATGGTGCCAAAAGCTTGAAAATGCTCTCCTGAAAGGTTTGTCACTCGAAACAGAAAGCTTTTTATCCCAGGACAAGAAATCAGCCCTCAAAAACTTAACCAGCAGAAAATATTTTTTTGAAAAAATCCCTAAGCCCCAGGGTCACAATTTCAGCAAAAATCTGACTTTTGGCAATTCACTCAAAAATGGTGCCAAAAGCTTGAAAATGCTCTCCTGAAAGGTTTGTCACTCGAAACAGAAAGCTTTTTATCCCAGGACAAGAAATCAGCCCTCAAAAACTTAACCGGCAGAAAATATTTTTTTGAAAAAATCCCTAAGCCCCGGGGTCACAATTTCCGCAAAAATCTGACTTTTGGCAATTCACTCAAAAATAGTGCCAAAAGCTTGAAAATGCTCTCCTGAAAGGTTTGGCACTCGAAACAGAAGGCTTTTTATCCCAGGACAAGAAATCAGCCCTCAAAAACCTAACCGGCAGAAAATATTTTTTTGAAAAAATCCCTAAGCCCCGGGGTCACAATTTCCGCAAAAATCTGACTTTTGGCAATTCACTCAAAAATGGTGCCAAAAGCTTGAAAATCCTCTCCTGAAAGGTTTGTCACTCGAAACAGAAGGCTTTTTATCCCAGGACAAGAAATCAGCCCTCAAAAACTTAACCGGCAGAAAATATTTTTTTGAAAAAATCCCTAAGCCCCGGGGTCACAATTTTCGCAAAAATCTGACTTTTGGCAATTCACTCAAAAATGGTGCCAAAAGCTTGAAAATGCTCTACTGAAAGGTTTGTCACTCGAAACAGAAGGCTTTTTATCCCAGGACAAGAAATCAGCCCTCAAAAACTTAACCGGCAGAAAATATTTTTTTGAAAAAATCCCAAAGCCCCGGGGTCACAATTTCAGCAAAAATCTGACTTTTGGCAATTCACTCAAAAATGGTGCCAAAAGCTTTAAAATGCTCCCCTGAAAGCTTTGGCGATGGAAACAGAAGGCTTTTTATCCCAGGACAAGAAATCAGCCCTCAAAAACTTAACCGGCAGAAAATATTTTTTTGAAAAAATCCCTAAGCCCCGGGGTCACAATTTCCGCAAAAATCTGACTTTTGGCAATTCACTCAAAAATAGTGCCAAAAGCTTGAAAATGCTCTCCTGAAAGGTTTGGCACTCGAAACAGAAGGCTTTTTATCCCAGGACAAGAAATCAGCCCTCAAAAACTTAACCAGCAGAAAATATTTTTTTGAAAAAATCCCTAAGCCCCAGGGTCACAATTTCAGCAAAAATCTGACTTTTGGCAATTCACTCAAAAATGGTGCCAAAAGCTTGAAAATGCTCTCCTGAAAGGTTTGTCACTCGAAACAGAAAGCTTTTTATCCCAGGACAAGAAATCAGCCCTCAAAAACTTAACCGGCAGAAAATATTTTTTTGAAAAAATCCCTAAGCCCCGGGGTCACAATTTCCGCAAAAATCTGACTTTTGGCAATTCACTCAAAAATAGTGCCAAAAGCTTGAAAATGCTCTCCTGAAAGGTTTGGCACTCGAAACAGAAGGCTTTTTATCCCAGGACAAGAAATCAGCCCTCAAAAACCTAACCAGCAGAAAATATTTTTTTGAAAAAATCCCTAAGCCCCGGGGTCACAATTTCCGCAAAAATCTTACTTTTGGCAATTCACTCAAAAATGGTGCCAAAAGCTTGAAAATGCTCTACTGAAAGGTTTGGCACTCGAAACAGAAGGCTTTTTATCCCAGGACAAGAAATCAGCCCTCAAAAACTTAACCGGCAGAAAATATTTTTTTGAAAAAATCCCTAAGCCCCGGGGTCACAATTTCCGCAAAAATCTGACTTATGGCAATTCACTCAAAAATGGTGCCAAAAGCTTGAAAATGCCCTCTTGAAAGGTTTGGCACTCGGAACTGAAGGCTTTTTATCCCAGGACAAGAAATCAGCCCTCAAAAACTTAACCGGCAGAAAATATTTTTTTGAAAAAATCCCTAAGCCCCGGGGTCACAATTTCCGCAAAAATCTGACTTTTGGCAATTCACTCAAAAATGGTGCCAAAAGCTTGAAAATCCTCTCCTGAAAGGTTTGTCACTCGAAACAGAAGGCTTTTTATCCCAGGACAAGAAATCAGCCCTCAAAAACTTAACCGGCAGAAAATATTTTTTTGAAAAAATCCCTAAGCCCCGGGGTCACAATTTTCGCAAAAATCTGACTTTTGGCAATTCACTCAAAAATGGTGCCAAAAGCTTGAAAATGCTCTACTGAAAGGTTTGTCACTCGAAACAGAAGGCTTTTTATCCCAGGACAAGAAATCAGCCCTCAAAAACTTAACCGGCAGAAAATATTTTTTTGAAAAAATCCCAAAGCCCCGGGGTCACAATTTCAGCAAAAATCTGACTTTTGGCAATTCACTCAAAAATGGTGCCAAAAGCTTTAAAATGCTCCCCTGAAAGCTTTGGCGATGGAAACAGAAGGCTTTTTATCCCAGGACAAGAAATCAGCCCTCAAAAACTTAACCGGCAGAAAATATTTTTTTGAAAAAATCCCTAAGCCCCGGGGTCACAATTTCCGCAAAAATCTGACTTTTGGCAATTCACTCAAAAATAGTGCCAAAAGCTTGAAAATGCTCTCCTGAAATGTTTGGCACTCGAAACAGAAGGCTTTTTATCCCAGGACAAGAAATCAGCCCTCAAAAACTTAACCAGCAGAAAATATTTTTTTGAAAAAATCCCTAAGCCCCAGGGTCACAATTTCAGCAAAAATCTGACTTTTGGCAATTCACTCAAAAATGGTGCCAAAAGCTTGAAAATGCTCTCCTGAAAGGTTTGTCAATCGAAACAGAAAGCTTTTTATCCCAGGACAAGAAATCAGCCCTCAAAAACTTAACCGGCAGAAAATATTTTTTTGAAAAAATCCCTAAGCCCCGGGGTCACAATTTCCGCAAAAATCTGACTTTTGGCAATTCACTCAAAAATAGTGCCAAAAGCTTGAAAATGCTCTCCTGAAAGGTTTGGCACTCGAAACAGAAGGCTTTTTATCCCAGGACAAGAAATCAGCCCTCAAAAACCTAACCAGCAGAAAATATTTTTTTGAAAAAATCCCTAAGCCCCGGGGTCACAATTTCCGCAAAAATCTGACTTTTGGCAATTCACTCAAAAATGGTGCCAAAAGCTTGAAAATGCTCCCCTGAAAGCTTTGGCGATGGAAACAGAAGGCTTTTTATCCCAGGACAAGAAATCAGCCCTCAAAAACTTAACCGGCAGAAAATATTTTTTTGAAAAAATCCCTAAGCCCCGGGGTCACAATTTCCGCAAAAATCTGACTTTTGGCAATTCACTCAAAAATGGTGCCAAAAGCTTGAAAATGCTCTACTGAAAGGTTTGTCACTCGAAACAGAAGGCTTTTTATCCCAGGACAAGAAATCAGCCCTCAAAAACTTAACCGGCAGAAAATATTTTTTTGAAAAAATCCCAAAGCCCCGGGGTCACAATTTCCGCAAAAATCTGACTTTTCGGAATTCACTAGAAATTTTTGCCAAAAGCTTGAAAATGCTCCCCTGAAAGCTTTGGCGATGGAAACAGAAGGCTTTTTATCCCAGGACAAGAAATCAGCCCTCAAAAACTTAACCGGCAGAAAATATTTTTTTGAAAAAATCCCTAAGCCCCGGGGTCACAATTTCCGCAAAAATCTGACTTTTGGCAATTCACTCAAAAATAGTGCCAAAAGCTTGAAAATGCTCCCCTGAAAGCTTTGGCGATGGAAACAGAAGGCTTTTTATCCCAGGACAAGAAATCAGCCCTCAAAAACTTAACCGGCAGAAAATATTTTTTTGAAAAAATCCCAAAGCCCCGGGGTCACAATTTCAGCAAAAATCTGACTTTTGGCAATTCACTCAAAAATGGTGCCAAAAGCTTTAAAATGCTCCCCTGAAAGCTTTGGCGATGGAAACAGAAGGCTTTTTATCCCAGGACAAGAAATCAGCCCTCAAAAACTTAACCGGCAGAAAATATTTTTTTGAAAAAATCCCTAAGCCCCGGGGTCACAATTTCCGCAAAAATCTGACTTTTGGCAATTCACTCAAAAATAGTGCCAAAAGCTTGAAAATGCTCTCCTGAAAGGTTTGGCACTCGAAACAGAAGGCTTTTTATCCCAGGACAAGAAATCAGCCCTCAAAAACTTAACCAGCAGAAAATATTTTTTTGAAAAAATCCCTAAGCCCCAGGGTCACAATTTCAGCAAAAATCTGACTTTTGGCAATTCACTCAAAAATGGTGCCAAAAGCTTGAAAATGCTCTCCTGAAAGGTTTGTCACTCGAAACAGAAAGCTTTTTATCCCAGGACAAGAAATCAGCCCTCAAAAACTTAACCAGCAGAAAATATTTTTTTGAAAAAATCCCTAAGCCCCAGGGTCACAATTTCAGCAAAAATCTGACTTTTGGCAATTCACTCAAAAATGGTGCCAAAAGCTTGAAAATGCTCTCCTGAAAGGTTTGTCACTCGAAACAGAAAGCTTTTTATCCCAGGACAAGAAATCAGCCCTCAAAAACTTAACCGGCAGAAAATATTTTTTTGAAAAAATCCCTAAGCCCCGGGGTCACAATTTCCGCAAAAATCTGACTTTTGGCAATTCGCTCAAAAATAGTGCCAAAAGCTTGAAAATGCTCTCCTGAAAGGTTTGGCACTCGAAACAGAAGGCTTTTTATCCCAGGACAAGAAATCAGCCCTCAAAAACCTAACCGGCAGAAAATATTTTTTTGAAAAAATCCCTAAGCCCCGGGGTCACAATTTCCGCAAAAATCTGACTTTTGGCAATTCACTCAAAAATGGTGCCAAAAGCTTGAAAATGCTCTACTGAAAGGTTTGGCACTCGAAACAGAAGGCTTTTTATCCCAGGACAAGAAATCAGCCCTCAAAAACTTAACCGGCAGAAAATATTTTTTTGAAAAAATCCCTAAGCCCCGGGGTCACAATTTCCGCAAAAATCTGACTTTTGGCAATTCACTCAAAAATGGTGCCAAAAGCTTGAAAATGCTGTACTGAAAGGTTAGGAACTCGAAACAGAAGGCTTTTTATCCCAGGACAAGAAATCAGCCCTCAAAAACTTAACCGGCAGAAAATATTTTTTTGAAAAAATCCCTAAGCCCCGGGGTCACAATTTCCGCAAAAATCTGACTTTTGGCAATTCACTCAAAAATGGTGCCAAAAGCTTGAAAATGCCCTCTTGAAAGGTTTGGCACTCGGAACTGAAGGCTTTTTATCCCAGGACAAGAAATCAGCCCTCAAAAACTTAACCGGCAGAAAATATTTTTTTGAAAAAATCCCTAAGCCCCGGGGTCACAATTTCCGCAAAAATCTGACTTTTGGCAATTCACTCAAAAATGGTGCCAAAAGCTTGAAAATCCTCTCCTGAAAGGTTTGTCACTCGAAACAGAAGGCTTTTTATCCCAGGACAAGAAATCAGCCCTCAAAAACTTAACCGGCAGAAAATATTTTTTTGAAAAAATCCCTAAGCCCCGGGGTCACAATTTTCGCAAAAATCTGACTTTTGGCAATTCACTCAAAAATGGTGCCAAAAGCTTGAAAATGCTCTACTGAAAGGTTTGTCACTCGAAACAGAAGGCTTTTTATCCCAGGACAAGAAATCAGCCCTCAAAAACTTAACCGGCAGAAAATATTTTTTTGAAAAAATCCCAAAGCCCCGGGGTCACAATTTCAGCAAAAAATCTGACTTTTGGCAATTCACTCAAAAATGGTGCCAAAAGCTTTAAAATGCTCCCCTGAAAGCTTTGGCGATGGAAACAGAAGGCTTTTTATCCCAGGACAAGAAATCAGCCCTCAAAAACTTAACCGGCAGAAAATATTTTTTTGAAAAAATCCCTAAGCCCCGGGGTCACAATTTCCGCAAAAATCTGACTTTTGGCAATTCACTCAAAAATAGTGCCAAAAGCTTGAAAATGCTCTCCTGAAAGGTTTGGCACTCGAAACAGAAGGCTTTTTATCCCAGGACAAGAAATCAGCCCTCAAAAACTTAACCAGCAGAAAATATTTTTTTGAAAAAATCCCTAAGCCCCAGGGTCACAATTTCAGCAAAAATCTGACTTTTGGCAATTCACTCAAAAATGGTGCCAAAAGCTTGAAAATGCTCTCCTGAAAGGTTTGTCACTCGAAACAGAAAGCTTTTTATCCCAGGACAAGAAATCAGCCCTCAAAAACTTAACCGGCAGAAAATATTTTTTTGAAAAAATCCCTAAGCCCCAGGGTCACAATTTCCGCAAAAATCTGACTTTTGGCAATTCACTCAAAAATAGTGCCAAAAGCTTGAAAATGCTCTCCTGAAAGGTTTGGCACTCGAAACAGAAGGCTTTTTATCCCAGGACAAGAAATCAGCCCTCAAAAACCTAACCAGCAGAAAATATTTTTTTGAAAAAATCCCTAAGCCCCGGGGTCACAATTTCCGCAAAAATCTTACTTTTGGCAATTCACTCAAAAATGGTGCCAAAAGCTTGAAAATGCTCTACTGAAAGGTTTGGCACTCGAAACAGAAGGCTTTTTATCCCAGGACAAGAAATCAGCCCTCAAAAACTTAACCGGCAGAAAATATTTTTTTGAAAAAATCCCTAAGCCCCGGGGTCACAATTTCCGCAAAAATCTGACTTATGGCAATTCACTCAAAAATGGTGCCAAAAGCTTGAAAATGCCCTCTTGAAAGGTTGGGCACTCGGAACTGAAGGCTTTTTATCCCAGGACAAGAAATCAGCCCTCAAAAACTTAACCGGCAGAAAATATTTTTTTGAAAAAATCCCTAAGCCCCGGGGTCACAATTTCCGCAAAAATCTGACTTTTGGCAATTCACTCAAAAATGGTGCCAAAAGCTTGAAAATCCTCTCCTGAAAGGTTTGTCACTCGAAACAGAAGGCTTTTTATCCCAGGACAAGAAATCAGCCCTCAAAAACTTAACCGGCAGAAAATATTTTTTTGAAAAAATCCCTAAGCCCCGGGGTCACAATTTTCGCAAAAATCTGACTTTTGGCAATTCACTCAAAAATGGTGCCAAAAGCTTGAAAATGCTCTACTGAAAGGTTTGTCACTCGAAACAGAAGGCTTTTTATCCCAGGACAAGAAATCAGCCCTCAAAAACTTAACCGGCAGAAAATATTTTTTTGAAAAAATCCCAAAGCCCCGGGGTCACAATTTCAGCAAAAATCTGACTTTTGGCAATTCACTCAAAAATGGTGCCAAAAGCTTTAAAATGCTCCCCTGAAAGCTTTGGCGATGGAAACAGAAGGCTTTTTATCCCAGGACAAGAAATCAGCCCTCAAAAACTTAACCGGCAGAAAATATTTTTTTGAAAAAATCCCTAAGCCCCGGGGTCACAATTTCCGCAAAAATCTGACTTTTGGCAATTCACTCAAAAATAGTGCCAAAAGCTTGAAAATGCTCTCCTGAAAGGTTTGGCACTCGAAACAGAAGGCTTTTTATCCCAGGACAAGAAATCAGCCCTCAAAAACTTAACCAGCAGAAAATATTTTTTTGAAAAAATCCCTAAGCCCCAGGGTCACAATTTCAGCAAAAATCTGACTTTTGGCAATTCACTCAAAAATGGTGCCAAAAGCTTGAAAATGCTCTCCTGAAAGGTTTGTCAATCGAAACAGAAAGCTTTTTATCCCAGGACAAGAAATCAGCCCTCAAAAACTTAACCGGCAGAAAATATTTTTTTGAAAAAATCCCTAAGCCCCGGGGTCACAATTTCCGCAAAAATCTGACTTTTGGCAATTCACTCAAAAATAGTGCCAAAAGCTTGAAAATGCTCTCCTGAAAGGTTTGGCACTCGAAACAGAAGGCTTTTTATCCCAGGACAAGAAATCAGCCCTCAAAAACCTAACCAGCAGAAAATATTTTTTTGAAAAAATCCCTAAGCCCCGGGGTCACAATTTCCGCAAAAATCTGACTTTTGGCAATTCACTCAAAAATGGTGCCAAAAGCTTGAAAATGCTCTACTGAAAGGTTTGGCACTCGAAACAGAAGGCTTTTTATCCCAGGACAAGAAATCAGCCCTCAAAAACTTAACCGGCAGAAAATATTTTTTTGAAAAAATCCCTAAGCCCCGGGGTCACAATTTCCGCAAAAATCTGACTTTTGGCAATTCACTCAAAAATGGTGCCAAAAGCTTGAAAATGCCCTCTTGAAAGGTTTGGCACTCGGAACTGAAGGCTTTTTATCCCAGGACAAGAAATCAGCCCTCAAAAACTTAACCGGCAGAAAATATTTTTTTGAAAAAATCCCTAAGCCCCGGGGTCACAATTTCAGCAAAAATCTGACTTTTGGCAATTCACTCAAAAATGGTGCCAAAAGCTTGAAAATGCTCCCCTGAAAGCTTTGGCGATGGAAACAGAAGGCTTTTTATCCCAGGACAAGAAATCAGCCCTCAAAAACTTAACCGGCAGAAAATATTTTTTTGAAAAAATCCCTAAGCCCCGGGGTCACAATTTCCGCAAAAATCTGACTTTTGGCAATTCACTCAAAAATGGTGCCAAAAGCTTGAAAATGCTCTACTGAAAGTTTTGGCACTCGAAACAGAAGGCTTTTTATCCCAGGACAAGAAATCAGCCCTCAAAAACTTAACCGGCAGAAAATATTTTTTTGAAAAAATCCCTAAGCCCCGGGGTCACAATTTCAGCAAAAATCTGACTTTTGGCAATTCACTCAAAAATGGTGCCAAAAGCTTGAAAATGCTCCCCTGAAAGCTTTGGCGATGGAAACAGAAGGCTTTTTATCCCAGGACAAGAAATCAGCCCTCAAAAACTTAACCGGCAGAAAATATTTTTTTGAAAAAATCCCTAAGCCCCGGGGTCACAATTTCAGCAAAAATCTGACTCTTGGCAATTCACTCAAAAATGGTGCCAAAAGCTTGAAAATGCTCTCTTGAAAGGTTTGGCACTCGGAACTGAAGGCTTTTTATCCCAGGACAAGAAATCAGCCCTCAAAAACTTAACCGGCAGAAAATATTTTTTTGAAAAAATCCCTAAGTCCCGGGGTCACAATTTCCGCAAAAATCTGACTTTTGGCAATTCACTCAAAAATGGTGCCAAAAGCTTGAAAATGCTCTCCTGAAAGGTTTGGCACTCGAAACAGAAGGCTTTTTATCCCAGGACAAGAAATCAGCCCTCAAAAACTTAACCGGCAGAAAATATTTTTTTGAAAAAATCCCAAAGCCCCGGGGTCACAATTTCAGCAAAAATCTGACTTTTGGCAATTCACTCAAAAATGGTGCCAAAAGCTTTAAAATGCTCCCCTGAAAGCTTTGGCGATGGAAACAGAAGGCTTTTTATCCCAGGACAAGAAATCAGCCCTCAAAAACTTAACCGGCAGAAAATATTTTTTTGAAAAAATCCCTAAGCCCCGGGGTCACAATTTCCGCAAAAATCTGACTTTTGGCAATTCACTCAAAAATAGTGCCAAAAGCTTGAAAATGCTCTCCTGAAAGGTTTGGCACTCGAAACAGAAGGCTTTTTATCCCAGGACAAGAAATCAGCCCTCAAAAACTTAACCAGCAGAAAATATTTTTTTGAAAAAATCCCTAAGCCCCAGGGTCACAATTTCAGCAAAAATCTGACTTTTGGCAATTCACTCAAAAATGGTGCCAAAAGCTTGAAAATGCTCTCCTGAAAGGTTTGTCACTCGAAACAGAAAGCTTTTTATCCCAGGACAAGAAATCAGCCCTCAAAAACTTAACCGGCAGAAAATATTTTTTTGAAAAAATCCCTAAGCCCCGGGGTCACAATTTCCGCAAAAATCTGACTTTTGGCAATTCACTCAAAAATAGTGCCAAAAGCTTGAAAATGCTCTCCTGAAAGGTTTGGCGATGGAAACAGAAGGCTTTTTATCCCAGGACAAGAAATCAGCCCTCAAAAACCTAACCAGCAGAAAATATTTTTTTGAAAAAATCCCTAAGCCCCGGGGTCACAATTTCCGCAAAAATCTTACTTTTGGCAATTCACTCAAAAATGGTGCCAAAAGCTTGAAAATGCTCTACTGAAAGGTTTGTCACTCGAAACAGAAGGCTTTTTATCCCAGGACAAGAAATCAGCCCTCAAAAACTTAACCGGCAGAAAATATTTTTTTGAAAAAATCCCAAATCCCCGGGGTCACAATTTCAGCAAAAATCTGACTTTTGGCAATTCACTCAAAAATGGTGCCAAAAGCTTTAAAATGCTCCCCTGAAAGCTTTGGCGATGGAAACAGAAGGCTTTTTATCCCAGGACAAGAAATCAGCCCTCAAAAACTTAACCGGCAGAAAATATTTTTTTGAAAAAATCCCTAAGCCCCGGGGTCACAATTTCCGCAAAAATCTGACTTTTGGCAATTCACTCAAAAATAGTGCCAAAAGCTTGAAAATGCTCTCCTGAAAGGTTTGGCACTCGGAACTGAAGGCTTTTTATCCCAGGACAAGAAATCAGCCCTCAAAAACTTAACCGGCAGAAAATATTTTTTTGAAAAAATCCCTAAGCCCCAGGGTCACAATTTCAGCAAAAATCTGACTTTTGGCAATTCACTCAAAAATGGTGCCAAAAGCTTGAAAATGCTCTCCTGAAAGGTTTGTCACTCGAAACAGAAGGCTTTTTATCCCAGGACAAGAAATCAGCCCTCAAAAACTTAACCGGCAGAAAATATTTTTTTGAAAAAATCCTAAAGCCCCGGGGTCACAATTTCAGCAAAAATCTGACTTTTTGCAATTCACTCAAAAATGGTGCCAAAAGCTTGAAAATGCTCCCCTGAAAGCTTTGGCGATGGAAACAGAAGGCTTTTTATCCCAGGACAAGAAATCAGCCCTCAAAAACTTAACCGGCAGAAAATATTTTTTTGAAAAAATCCCTAAGCCCCGGGGTCACAATTTTCGCAAAAATCTGACTTTTGGCAATTCACTCAAAAATGGTGCCAAAAGCTTGAAAATGCTCTACTGAAAGGTTTGGCACTCGAAACAGAAGGCTTTTTATCCCAGGACAAGAAATCAGCCCTCAAAAACTTAACCGGCAGAAAATATTTTTTTGAAAAAATCCCTAAGCCCCGGGGTCACAATTTCAGCAAAAATCTGACTCTTGGCAATTCACTCAAAAATGGTGCCAAAAGCTTGAAAATGCTGTACTGAAAGGTTTGGCACTCGGAACTGAAGGCTTTTTATCCCAGGACAAGAAATCAGCCCTCAAAAACTTAACCGGCAGAAAATATTTTTTTGAAAAAATCCCTAAGTCCCGGGGTCACAATTTCCGCAAAAATCTGACTTTTGGCAATTCACTCAAAAATGGTGCCAAAAGCTTGAAAATGCTCTCCTGAAAGGTTTGGCACTCGAAACAGAAGGCTTTTTATCCCAGGACAAGAAATCAGCCCTCAAAAACTTAACCGGCAGAAAATATTTTTTTGAAAAAATCCTAAAGCCCCGGGGTCACAATTTCAGCAAAAATCTGACTTTTGGCAATTCACTCAAAAATGGTGCCAAAAGCTTGAAAATGCTCCCCTGAAAGCTTTGGCGATGGAAACAGAAGGCTTTTTATCCCAGGACAAGAAATCAGCCCTCAAAAACTTAACCGGCAGAAAATATTTTTTTGAAAAAATCCCAAAGCCCCGGGGTCACAATTTCAGCAAAAATCTGACTTTTGGCAATTCACTCAAAAATGGTGCCAAAAGCTTGAAAATGCTCCCCTGAAAGCTTTGGCGATGGAAACAGAAGGCTTTTTATCCCAGGACAAGAAATCAGCCCTCAAAAACTTAACCGGCAGAAAATATTTTTTTGAAAAAATCCCTAAGCCCCGGGGTCACAATTTTCGCAAAAATCTGACTTTTGGCAATTCACTCAAAAATGGTGCCAAAAGCTTGAAAATGCTCTACTGAAAGGTTTGGCACTCGAAACAGAAGGCTTTTTATCCCAGGACAAGAAATCAGCCCTCAAAAACTTAACCGGCAGAAAATATTTTTTTGAAAAAATCCCTAAGCCCCGGGGTCACAATTTCAGCAAAAATCTGACTCTTGGCAATTCACTCAAAAATGGTGCCAAAAGCTTGAAAATGCTGTACTGAAAGGTTTGGCACTCGGAACTGAAGGCTTTTTATCCCAGGACAAGAAATCAGCCCTCAAAAACTTAACCGGCAGAAAATATTTTTTTGAAAAAATCCCTAAGTCCCGGGGTCACAATTTCCGCAAAAATCTGACTTTTGGCAATTCACTCAAAAATGGTGCCAAAAGCTTGAAAATGCTCTCCTGAAAGGTTTGGCACTCGAAACAGAAGGCTTTTTATCCCAGGACAAGAAATCAGCCCTCAAAAACTTAACCGGCAGAAAATATTTTTTTGAAAAAATCCTAAAGCCCCGGGGTCACAATTTCAGCAAAAATCTGACTTTTGGCAATTCACTCAAAAATGGTGCCAAAAGCTTGAAAATGCTCCCCTGAAAGCTTTGGCGATGGAAACAGAAGGCTTTTTATCCCAGGACAAGAAATCAGCCCTCAAAAACTTAACCGGCAGAAAATATTTTTTTGAAAAAATCCCAAAGCCCCGGGGTCACAATTTCAGCAAAAATCTGACTTTTGGCAATTCACTCAAAAATGGTGCCAAAAGCTTGAAAATGCTCCCCTGAAAGCTTTGGCGATGGAAACAGAAGGCTTTTTATCCCAGGACAAGAAATCAGCCCTCAAAAACTTAACCGGCAGAAAATATTTTTTTGAAAAAATCCCTAAGCCCCGGGGTCACAATTTCCGCAAAAATCTGACTTTTGGCAATTCACTCAAAAATAGTGCCAAAAGCTTGAAAATGCTCTCCTGAAAGGTTTGGCACTCGAAACAGAAGGCTTTTTATCCCAGGACAAGAAATCAGCCCTCAAAAACTTAACCGGCAGAAAATATTTTTTTGAAAAAATCCCTAAGCCCCGGGGTCACAATTTCCGCAAAAATTTGACTTTTGGCAATTCACTCAAAAATGGTGCCAAAAGCTTGAAAATGCTGTACTGAAAGGTTTGGCACTCGAAACAGAAGGCTTTTTATCCCAGGACAAGAAATCAGCCCTCAAAAACTTAACCGGCAGAAAATATTTTTTTGAAAAAATCCCTAAGCCCCGGTGTCAGGGGTTCAGGAGCAGAGACGCAGAGAAGGGAGGAGACAGAGAGCGAGGGGGAGGAATACGAAGGAAGGATGAGTGGGGATGACGACCCGAGATCACCGAGCCTGTCTAGCGAGTCCGAGGATTCCCAGAAGGGAGCGCCAGCAGCCAGAGCAAGGGGGGAGAGCAGGGGGACACCCCAGGAAGAAGGGTCCAGAGAGGGATCAGAAAGCAGCAGTTGGAGATCGGGACCCACGTGCCCAACCGGGAGCAGCGGGGATGAAGGGGACCAGATATCGGGCTCCGGAGACTTTCAGAAGGAGGGAGGGCATGAGTCAGGAGTAGTCACGCCCACCTCGGGGAGCGATGAAACGATCAAGAGGAAAGTGGAGAGTTGGGTGCGCGCCAAGTTCAAATGTAGCGGAAGCTGGCGCAGTCAGCAGCCCAGAGAGTGAGCCGGGTCCCAAAGCCCGCCGCAAGGAGGCGGAAGGGTCAGGGGGGTCTGCGTCAGAAGAGAGTAGGAAGGGAGAGACCCAGGGGGGCAGAAGGACCCAGAGACGGAAGGAAAGGCGCAGGAGGTGGAGCAAGGCTAGGGTATTAAGCTGGTGCGCTAGAGGCGGGGACTCAGACGGGTCTTCGTCGTTCTGACCTAGAAGAAGTAGGGCTGCACATTGCAGTTTGGAAATGGAACCTGTAATCCAATAAAGACTCTTTGAAACTGAACGCTGGCTGACTTGGTCCTATGTGAGCTGGGACTGGGTGGCAGCCCTGACAGTAAGACCCGTCTCTAAGCTTCTGACACCTGATACCTCGCAGCGGAGACAGAAGCAGCTGGAGGAGGAGATCGGTCTTTGGGAGCAAGCTCACGATGGTTGGCAGAGATGACGGAAGCAGAGAAAGTTTCAGCGCTGCAACAGGCAGTTACCCAATTGAATGCGGAGGTACTGGCATCCAAGAAAAGGGAGGAGGATGCGGCAGCCGCCTACCGAGATCTCCACGCCAGGTTTGAAGCATGGGTTAAGCACGGGCAGCCAGGACCCAGACCGGAGGGGGTTGGGTTGGCACGGAGAGCAGGAGGGCTGGTGGCTCACTTCGATGGGAATTTACAACAGTACCCCAACTTTCGAGCAGATGTAATGTGCGCACTGCAACTGCTGGCAAAAGACTTTAGAGATGAGGAAGAGAAAGTGGGGTTTATACTATCCCATTTGCATGGGGATGCTAAAGCGTGGCTACGCAATTTGTGGAGGGATAAAGATCCGGCGCTTCAGAGTGCAGATGCCTTCATCAAAGCCATGGATGCGTGTTTTTTGTCTACCATTGATGTGGATCTTGCCCGACGGGAGATTCATGGACTGAAACAAGGGAGGGCGAGCGTCCGGCAGTACCACGCCCGCTTTTTTGCGCTGGTCAGTGCATTGGAATGGGACCGGGATTCGCCCCCAGTCAGGGACCTGTTCTGGGAGGGTCTAAGCTCTGCTGTGAAGGATGAAATTGCGAGGGGGGAGAGGCCCCGAAGCACGCAGGAGGTGGTCCAAAGGGCGCTGACTGTGGGGGTGAGGCTGGAAGAACGTCCATGGTGCAGAGATGAAGGACGCGGAGGGCGCGAAGCAGCGAGAAGTTTCTCTTTCGTTCCAAGGGAAGCAGCGCGTGCGCAGTCCACACCTCCGCCAGGAGGGGGAGTGGAACCTATGGAGGTGGGAGGCGCCAGGGCTCAGTCAGCTACCAGAGCCTCTGCACCGACGGCAGTCAAGACTAAACCTCCTAGAGGGACCAGGAAGTGTTACATATGCGACAGCCCTCAACACTTGGCGAAAGAGTGTCCCCAGAGGAGCTCCAAGCACACTGCAGCCTCCGCAACGGTGAAAGCGACCACGCAATGCAGCGAAGCCCAGCAGGGAAACGACGATGTCTGGCTGGAGACAGAGGCACTGGGGCCCAGCCAGACGCATCAGTGAAGCAGTCCCCAGCGATATTGCAACCCACGGACCCCCTCCCACCCAAACCAGTAGTGCAGCTCACAGCGTCTCTCCTGCTACCCAATGGCGTCACTATCGAAGTGCCGCTTTCTGTGGACTCTGGAAGCAACGCAGACTTTATAGCACAGGATTTTGTGGAGCAGCACGCTATAAAGCTACTGCCTGCCACTCTGCCCCTGCAAGTCGTCACAGTGGATGGCAGAGAGTTGCTAGGGGGGCAGGTGGTGAAGCAGACGCCACCAATGGTGATGCAACTTGGTAACCACAGGGAAGTCATCAGTTTTAATGTCACCCGACTGTCGGACACGCCCATTGTGTTGGGCATGAGTTGGCTGGACAGGCACAGTCCAACGCTGGCTTGGTACCAGAGACAGCTGATCTTCGGCTCCTCTTACTGCGCAGAACACTGCATCCTGCCCAGGCAGGAGGGGGAGGAGGAGGACTCACAACTGCAGTTGGGAACGTTGCAAGCAGTTCCCCACAAATACGCGGACTTTCTGGAGGTCTTCTGCGAGAAAGAGGCAGACAAGCTACCACCGCACAGGCAATACGACTGCAAGATTGACCTCCTGCCAGGGGCGACGCTGCCGAAGGGGAAGCTATATTCCATGTCTGAGGACGAACTACAGGAACTCAAACAGTTCATCGATCACAATTTGCAGCGCGGTTTCATCCGGGAGTCCAGCGCAGTAGGGGGCAGTCCTGTTTTCTTCGTGAAGAAGAAGGACACGCCCCAAAAAAGATTGGTCGTGGATTACCGCCTCTTAAACAGAATGACCAAGCCCTCCGATTTCCCCATGCCCAGGATTGACGACCTGCTGGCGACGGTGCGCAAGGGACGCGTGTTCACCAAGTTGGACCTGCGAGGAGCCTACAATCTCATCCGCATGAGGGAGGGCGATGAGTGGAAGACAGCCATGTTCACGCCTCTGGGCACCTACGAATACAGAGTGATGCCGTTTGGTTTGCAAAACGGTTCTCACTGTTTTCAAGCTTTCATGCATCACGTGTTGGCGGGACTCCTCTACAAGAAGTGCGTCTGCTTTCTGGATGACATCCTGATATTCTCTGACTCGCAGCAAGCACACGACCAGGACGTTCGGGAGGTGCTGAAGAGGCTGCAGCAGCATAGACTGTACGCCAAACTGGAGAAGTGCCAGTTCGACACGATGGAGGTGGATTTCTTGGGTTACAAGCTGTCGGACAAGGGGCTAGCCATGGACAGCGCCAAGGTTCGTGCGGTGTTGGATTGGAAGAGCCCGCGCAACCGGAAAGAGGTCCAGAGGTTTGTCGGATTCGCCAATTTCTATCGCAAGTTTATCAAGGGGTTCGCGATGCAGACGGCAGCTATTACGGACACGCTAAGCTCCAAGAAAAAGAAATTCATCTGGACGGAGCAGGCGGAGCGGTCCTTTCAGACACTCAAGCGTCTCTTCGCGTCGGAAGAGCAACTGCTGCATATCGACCCCAGCAAACCGCTGCGGGTGGAGACAGACGCATCCGATAGAGCAGTGGGAGCGGTCCTGCTGCAGAGGGACCCGCAGGGGGTCTGGAGGCCGGGGGCGTTCTACTCCAGAAAGCTCAGCAAGTCGGAGCAGAACTACACCATCTGGGATAGGGAGCTGCTTGCCATTCATGCAGCTTTCAAGGCGTGGAGGCACTTCCTGATCGGCGCCAAGCACACGGTGCAGGTCTGCACGGACCACAAGAATCTGGAGCACTGGCGCACGGCTCGGTTCCTGAACCAGAGGCAGATACATTGGGCGGAGTTCTTTGCTGACTTCAATTTCCGAATTGAGTACGTCCCGGGCGACACCAACATCATGGCGGATGCACTGTCCCGAAAACCACAATACCTCGAAGAGGCGACGCCAGCGGCAGCCATGCACATCTTCGCGCCAACAGCGTGGGCGTGCGCTTCAGCCACAGTAGACCTGGATGCGGTGCGACGGGCGTTGAAGGACGACTCATTCGCGCAGGCGAAGATGGCAGAGGTGCACAAGGGCACGGCGAAGGGCGACGAGTTCCAGATACGAGACGGCTTGCTCTTACGTAAAGGGGCCGTCTACGTGCCGGGAGACGAACTTCGCACCCGGGTACTGCAGCAGCTGCACGACGCACCCACGGCCGGGCACTTTGGCACAGAAAAAACGGTGGAATTGGTCGCAAGAGACTTTTGGTGGCCCAGACTGAGGGGGGAAGTCGCGGACTACGTCGCGAGGTGCGACACCTGCCAGAGGGCCAAGCCGGTGCACAAACCACCGGCGGGACTGCTGGAACCGCTGCAAACGCCGTTTGAACCATGGGAGAGAGTGGCCCTGGACTTTGTCACGGATCTACCCAGCTCGAGAGGCAAGACAGCTGTACTAGTGGTGGTGGACTTGTTCACCAAGATGGCACATTTCATACCGTGTGCGAAGGTGGCCACGGCAGAACAAACAGCCAAACTGTTCATAGATCACGTGTTCAAAGTGCACGGGCTGCCGCGGTCTATACTGTCCGACCGCGGACGCCAGTTCATCTCGAATTTCTGGCAAAAGCTGATGGGCTTCCTGAACGTCAAGATCAACCTGACATCAGCAAGGCACCCGCAGACCAACGGGCAAGCGGAGAGGGTCAATGCCATCATGCAGCAGTACCTGAGATGCTATGCCAATCAACAGCCTGCGACGTGGGTGGATTACCTGCCGCTCGCCGAATTCGCCTACAACAACACGAAACACGTATCCACAGGGGTGACGCCGTTCTTCGCCAACAATGGGAGGAATCCCAGAACCTTCCCGGGACTGGACAGAGTGGGGGAAGGGGAACCACAGCCGGCGGACGCTTTCGCATCTGAGTTGCAAGAGGTCCACGATCAACTCAGACGGCAGCTGGAGCTAGCGAAGCACGCATACAAAGTCCAAGCTGACAAGCACAGGCGAGTGGGCGAGGAGATCCGAGTGGGAGACTGGGTCTGGCTAGCAGCCCACACGGTGCCGACCCGATCGTTAGCCAAGAGGAAGCTGGGGCACAAGCAACTCGGTCCATACCGAGTCGAAGCGCAGATCAACCCGGTGGCTTTCCGGCTGGTGCTACCGGAGGGTTCCAGGATGCATCCGGTGTTCCACAGGTCGGTGCTCACTCCCTACAGGGCACCGCACAGGTTCCAGGAACCAGGAACGGCACCAAGTCAGTCTCCGGAGCGGACGGAGGCAGGAAGCTTGCCACAGCAGGACCCCATCAACGAAGTCACGGAGATTTTGGACTCCAGATGGGGGGAAGACGGAGTAGAATATCTCCTAGCAAGGGAGGGCACCCGGGCCAGTGCTAATAGCTGGGTGCCGGACTACGCCTTGGAGGAACGCCTGCTCAAGGACGAGTTTCATGCCCTTTTCCCACACAGACCTATGCCAGCGGGCTTCTTTGACGACTGGTTGTTCACGCCCACGCTTTCCTCCAGCACGTTCCATGGCTTCGACTCGGAAGGGGAACCCGCACCGAGCACACGTTCCCCAGAGGGGTCACCGGAGGGTTCGGCGTCCGACAACTCGTATTGGTGGGACGATCGACCAGAGGAGCAGTGGCGCCGGAAGTGGCAGGAGACACCAGGTCCAGCGACAGACGCAGAGACTGACATGGACGTGTGCAGGGAGGACCTTGGTTTCGAGCACGGCGGCACCGAAATGGAGGCGGAGGAGATCACCGTTGACGAACGCGGGGAGGAAGACTCGGAGGTCTTCAGTTGGCGGCCAGCAACGGGGAGCGAACTGTATCCGACATTCACTCCCGTGACGACGGAGCACCCACCAACCACCCCTGAAAGCGGGGAGGGGGGAAGGGGGGGCTTCGAGGGGGGGATGGATGTCAGGGGTTCAGGAGCAGAGACGCAGAGAAGGGAGGAGACAGAGAGCGAGGGGGAGGAATACGAAGGAAGGATGAGTGGGGATGACGACCCGAGATCACCGAGCCTGTCTAGCGAGTCCGAGGATTCCCAGAAGGGAGCGCCAGCAGCCAGAGCAAGGGGGGAGAGCAGGGGGACACCCCAGGAAGAAGGGTCCAGAGAGGGATCAGAAAGCAGCAGTTGGAGATCGGGACCCACGTGCCCAGCCGGGAGCAGCGGGGAGAAAGGGGACCAGATATCGGGCTCCGGAGACTTTCAGAAGGAGGGAGGGCATGAGTCAGGAGTAGTCACGCCCACCTCGGGGAGCGATGAAACGATCAAGAGGAAAGTGGAGAGTTGGGCGCGCGCGCCAAGTTCAAATGTAGCGGAAGCTGGCGCAGTCAGCAGCCCAGAGAGTGAGCCGGGTCCCAAAGCCCGCCGCAAGGAGGCGGAAGGGTCAGGGGGGTCTGCGTCAGAAGAGAGTAGGAAGGGAGAGACCCAGGGGGGCAGAAGGACCCAGAGACGGAAGGAAAGGCGCAGGAGGTGGAGCAAGGCTAGGGTATTAAGCTGGTGCGCTAGAGGCGGGGACTCAGACGGGTCTTCGTCGTTCTGACCTAGAAGAAGTAGGGCTGCACATTGCAGTTTGGAAATGGAACCTGTAATCCAATAAAGACTCTTTGAAACTGAACGCTGGCTGACTTGGTCCTATGTGAGCTGGGACTGGGTGGCAGCCCTGACACCCGGGGTCACAATTTCCGCAAAAATCTGACTTTTGGCAATTCATTCAAAAATGGTGCCAAAAGCTTGAAAATGCTCCCCTTAAAGCTTTGGCGATGGAAACAGAAGGCTTTTTATCCCAGAACAAGAAATCAGCCCTCAAAAACTTAACCGGCAGAAAATATTTTTTTGAAAAAATCCCTAAGCCCCGGGGTCACAATTTCCGCAAAAATCTGACTTTTGGCAATTCACTCAAAAATGGTGCCAAAAGCTTGAAAATGCTCTCCTGAAAGGTTTGGCACTCGAAACAGAAGGCTTTTTATCCCAGGACAAGAAATCAGCCCTCAAAAACTTAACCAGCAGAAAATATTTTTTTGAAAAAATCCCTAAGCCCCGGGGTCACAATTTCCGCAAAAATCTGACTTTTGGCAATTCACTCAAAAATGGTGCCAAAAGCTTGAAAATGCTCTCCTGAAAGGTTTGGCACTCGAAACAGAAGGCTTTTTATCCCAGGACAAGAAATCAGCCCTCAAAAACTTAACCGGCAGAAAATATTTTTTTGAAAAAATCCCAAAGCCCCGGGGTCACAATTTCAGCAAAAATCTGACTTTTGGCAATTCACTCAAAAATGGTGCCAAAAGCTTGAAAATGCTCCCCTGAAAGCTTTCGCGATGGAAACAGAAGGCTTTTTATCCCAGGACAAGAAACCAGCCCTCAAAAACTTAACCAGCAGAAAATATTTTTTTGAAAAAATCCCTAAGCCCCGGGGTCACAATTTCCGCAAAAATCTGACTTTTGGCAATTCACTCACACATGGTGCCAAAAGCTTTAAAATGCTCCCCTGAAAGCTTTCGCGATGGAAACAGAAGGCTTTTTATCCCAGGACAAGAAACCAGCCCTCAAAAACTTAACCAGCAGAAAATATTTTTTTGAAAAAATCCCTAAGCCCCGGGGTCACAATTTCCGCAAAAATCTGACTTTTGGCAATTCACTCAAAAATGGTGCCAAAAGCTTGAAAATGCTCTCCTGAAAGGTTTGTCACTCGAAACAGAAGGCTTTTTATCCCAGGACAAGAAATCAGCCCTCAAAAACTTAACCGGCAGAAAATATTTTTTTGAAAAAATCCCAAAGCCCCGCGGTCACAATTTCAGCAAAAATCTGACTTTTGGCAATTCACTCAAAAATGGTGCCAAAAGCTTGAAAATGCTCTACTAAAAGGTTTGGCACTCGAAACAGAAGGCTTTTTATCCCAGGACAAGAAATCAACCCTCAAAAACTTAACCGGCAGAAAATATTTTTTTAAAAAAATCCCTAAGCCCCGGGGTCACAATTTCCGCAAAAATCTGACTTTTGGCAATTCACTCAAAAATGGTGCCAAAAGCTTGAAAATGCTCTCTTGATAGGTTTGGCACTCGGAACTGAAGGCTTTTTATCCCAGGACAAGAAATCAGCCCTCAAAAACTTAACCGGCAGAAAATATTTTTTTGAAAAAATTCCTAAGCCCCGGGGTCACAATTTCCGCAAAAATCTGACTTTTGGCAATTCACTCAAAAATGGTGCCAAAAGCTTGAAAATGCTCCCCTGAAAGCTTTGGCGATGGAAACAGAAGGCTTTTTATCCCAGGACAAGAAATCAGCCCTCAAAAACTTAACCGGCAGAAAATATTTTTTTGAAAAAATCCCTAAGCCCCGGGGTCACAATTTCCGCAAAAATCTGACTTTTGGCAATTCACTCAAAAATAGTGCCAAAAGCTTGAAAATGCTCTCCTGAAAGGTTTGGCACTCGAAACAGAAGGCTTTTTATCCCAGGACAAGAAATCAGCCCTCAAAAACTTAACCGGCAGAAAATATTTTTTTGAAAAAATCCCTAAGCCCCGGGGTCACAATTTCAGCAAAAATCTGACTTTTGGCAATTCACTCAAAAATGGTGCCAAAAGCTTGAAAATGCTGTACTGAAAGGTTTGGCACTCGAAACAGAAGGCTTTTTATTCCAGGACAAGAAATCAGCCCTCAAAAACTTAACCAGCAGAAAATATTTTTTTGAAAAAATCCCAAAGCCCCGGGGTCACAATTTCAGCAAAAATCTGACTTTTGGCAATTCACTCAAAAATGGTGCCAAAAGCTTGAAAATGCTCCCCTGAAAGCTTTGGCGATGGAAACAGAAGGCTTTTTATCCCAGGACAAGAAATCAGCCCTCAAAAACTTAACCGGCAGAAAATATTTTTTTGAAAAAATCCCTAAGCCCCGGGGTCACAATTTCCGCAAAAATCTGACTTTTGGCAATTCACTCAAAAATGGTGCCAAAAGCTTGAAAATGCTCCCCTGAAAGCTTTGGCGATGGAAACAGAAGGCTTTTTATCCCAGGACAAGAAATCAGCCCTCAAAAACTTAACCGGCAGAAAATATTTTTTTGAAAAAATCCCTAAGCCCCGGGGTCACAATTTCCGCAAAAATCTGACTTTTGGCAATTCACTCAAAAATAGTGCCAAAAGCTTGAAAATGCTCTCCTGAAAGGTTTGGCACTTGAAACAGAAGGCTTTTTATCCCAGGACAAGAAATCAGCCCTCAAAAACTTAACCGGCAGAAAATATTTTTTTGAAAAAATCCCTAAGCCCCGGGGTCACAATTTCAGCAAAAATCTGACTTTTGGCAATTCAGTCAAAAATGGTCAAAAATGGTGCCAAAAGCTTGAAAATGCTCTCTTGAAAGGTTTGGCACTCGGAACTGAAGGCTTTTTATCCCAGGACAAGAAATCAGCCCTCAAAAACTTAACCGGCAGAAAATATTTTTTTGAAAAAATCCCTAAGCCCCGGGGTCACAATTTCCGCAAAAATCTGACTTTTGGCAATTCACTCAAAAATGGTGCCAAAAGCTTGAAAATCCTCTCCTGAAAGGTTTGTCACTCGAAACAGAAGGCTTTTTATCCCAGGACAAGAAATCAGCCCTCAAAAACTTAACCGGCAGAAAATATTTTTTTGAAAAAATCCTAAAGCCCCGGGGTCACAATTTCAGCAAAAATCTGACTTTTGGCAATTCACTCAAAAATGGTGCCAAAAGCTTGAAAATGCTCCCCTGAAAGCTTTGGCGATGGAAACAGAAGGCTTTTTATCCCAGGACAAGAAATCAGCCCTCAAAAACTTAACCGGCAGAAAATATTTTTTTGAAAAAATCCCAAAGCCCCGGGGTCACAATTTCAGCAAAAATCTGACTTTTGGCAATTCACTCAAAAATGGTGCCAAAAGGTTTAAAATGCTCCCCTGAAAGCTTTGGCGATGGAAACAGAAGGCTTTTTATCCCAGGACAAGAAATCAGCCCTCAAAAACTTAACCGGCAGAAAATATTTTTTTGAAAAAATCCCTAAGCCCCGGGGTCACAATTTCAGCAAAAATCTGACTTTTGGCAATTCACTCAAAAATGGTGCCAAAAGCTTGAAAATGCTCCCCTGAAAGCTTTGGCGATGGAAACAGAAGGCTTTTTATCCCAGGACAAGAAATCAGCCCTCAAAAACTTAACCGGCAGAAAATATTTTTTTGAAAAAATCCCTAAGCCCCGGGGTCACAATTTCCGCAAAAATCTGACTTTTGGCAATTCACTCAAAAATGGTGCCAAAAGCTTGAAAATGCTCCCCTGAAAGCTTTGGCGATGGAAACAGAAGGCTTTTTATCCCAGGACAAGAAATCAGCCCTCAAAAACTTAACCGGCAGAAAATGTTTTTTTGAAAAAATCCCTAAGCCCCGGGGTCACAATTTCCGCAAAAATCTGACTTTTGGCAATTCACTCAAAAATGGTGCCAAAAGCTTTAAAATGCTCCCCTGAAAGCTTTGGCGATGGAAACAGAAGGCTTTTTATCCCAGGACAAGAAATCAGCCCTCAAAAACTTAACCGGCAGAAAATATTTTTTTGAAAAAATCCCTAAGCCCCGGGGTCACAATTTCCGCAAAAATCTGACTTTTGGCAATTCACTCAAAAATGGTGCCAAAAGCTTTAAAATGCTCCCCTGAAAGCTTTGGCGATGGAAACAGAAGGCTTTTTATCCCAGGACAAGAAATCAGCCCTCAAAAACTTAACCGGCAGAGAATGTTTTTTTGAAAAAATCCCTAAGCCCCGGGGTCACAATTTCAGCAAAAAACTGACTTTTGGCAATTCACTCAAAAATGGTGCCAAAAGCTTGAAAATGCTCCCCTGAAAGCTTTGGCGATGGAAACAGAAGGCTTTTTATCCCAGGACAAGAAATCAGCCCTCAAAAACTTAACCGGCAGAAAATATTTTTTTGAAAAAATCCCTAAGCCCCGGGGTCACAATTTCAGCAAAAATCTGACTTTTGGCAATTCACTCAAAAATGGTGCCAAAAGCTTGAAAATGCTCTACTGAAAGGTTTGGCACTCGAAACAGAAGGCTTTTTATCCCAGGACAAGAAATCAGCCCTCAAAAACTTAACCGGCAGAAAATATTTTTTTGAAAAAATCCCTAAGCCCCGGGGTCACAATTTCAGCAAAAATCTGACTTTTGGCAATTCACTCAAAAATGGTGCCAAAAGCTTGAAAATGCTCTACTGAAAGGTTTGGCACTCGAAACAGAAGGCTTTTTATCCCAGGACAAGAAATCAGCCCTCAAAAACTTAACCGGCAGAAAATATTTTTTTGAAAAAATCCCTAAGCCCCGGGGTCACAATTTCCGCAAAAATCTGACTTTTGGCAATTCACTCAAAAATGGTGCCAAAAGCTTGAAAATCCTCTCCTGAAAGGTTTGTCACTCGAAACAGAAGGCTTTTTATCCCAGGACAAGAAATCAGCCCTCAAAAACTTAACCGGCAGAAAATATTTTTTTGAAAAAATCCTAAAGCCCCGGGGTCACAATTTCAGCAAAAATCTGACTTTTGGCAATTCACTCAAAAATGGTGCCAAAAGCTTGAAAATGCTCCCCTGAAAGCTTTGGCGATGGAAACAGAAGGCTTTTTATCCCAGGACAAGAAATCAGCCCTCAAAAACTTAACCGGCAGAAAATATTTTTTTGAAAAAATCCCAAAGCCCCGGGGTCACAATTTCAGCAAAAATCTGACTTTTGGCAATTCACTCAAAAATGGTGCCAAAAGGTTTAAAATGCTCCCCTGAAAGCTTTGGCGATGGAAACAGAAGGCTTTTTATCCCAGGACAAGAAATCAGCCCTCAAAAACTTAACCGGCAGAAAATATTTTTTTGAAAAAATCCCTAAGCCCCGGGGTCACAATTTCAGCAAAAATCTGACTTTTGGCAATTCACTCAAAAATGGTGCCAAAAGCTTGAAAATGCTCCCCTGAAAGCTTTGGCGATGGAAACAGAAGGCTTTTTATCCCAGGACAAGAAATCAGCCCTCAAAAACTTAACCGGCAGAAAATATTTTTTTGAAAAAATCCCTAAGCCCCGGGGTCACAATTTCCGCAAAAATCTGACTTTTGGCAATTCACTCAAAAATGGTGCCAAAAGCTTGAAAATGCTCCCCTGAAAGCTTTGGCGATGGAAACAGAAGGCTTTTTATCCCAGGACAAGAAATCAGCCCTCAAAAACTTAACCGGCAGAAAATGTTTTTTTGAAAAAATCCCTAAGCCCCGGGGTCACAATTTCCGCAAAAATCTGACTTTTGGCAATTCACTCAAAAATGGTGCCAAAAGCTTTAAAATGCTCCCCTGAAAGCTTTGGCGATGGAAACAGAAGGCTTTTTATCCCAGGACAAGAAATCAGCCCTCAAAAACTTAACCGGCAGAAAATATTTTTTTGAAAAAATCCCTAAGCCCCGGGGTCACAATTTCCGCAAAAATCTGACTTTTGGCAATTCACTCAAAAATGGTGCCAAAAGCTTTAAAATGCTCCCCTGAAAGCTTTGGCGATGGAAACAGAAGGCTTTTTATCCCAGGACAAGAAATCAGCCCTCAAAAACTTAACCGGCAGAGAATGTTTTTTTGAAAAAATCCCTAAGCCCCGGGGTCACAATTTCAGCAAAAAACTGACTTTTGGCAATTCACTCAAAAATGGTGCCAAAAGCTTGAAAATGCTCCCCTGAAAGCTTTGGCGATGGAAACAGAAGGCTTTTTATCCCAGGACAAGAAATCAGCCCTCAAAAACTTAACCGGCAGAAAATATTTTTTTGAAAAAATCCCTAAGCCCCGGGGTCACAATTTCAGCAAAAATCTGACTTTTGGCAATTCACTCAAAAATGGTGCCAAAAGCTTGAAAATGCTCTACTGAAAGGTTTGGCACTCGAAACAGAAGGCTTTTTATCCCAGGACAAGAAATCAGCCCTCAAAAACTTAACCGGCAGAAAATATTTTTTTGAAAAAATCCCTAAGCCCCGGGGTCACAATTTCAGCAAAAATCTGACTTTTGGCAATTCACTCAAAAATGGTGCCAAAAGCTTGAAAATGCTCTACTGAAAGGTTTGGCACTCGAAACAGAAGGCTTTTTATCCTAGGACAAGAAATCAGCCCTCAAAAACTTAACCGGCAGAAAATATTTTTTTGAAAAAATCCCTAAGCCCCGGGGTCACAATTTCCGCAAAAATCTGACTTTTGGCAATTCACTCAAAAATGGTGCCAAAAGCTTGAAAATGCTCTACTGAAAGGTTTGGCACTCGAAACAGAAGGCTTTTTATCCCAGGACAAGAAATCAGCCCTCAGAAACATAACCGGCAGAAAATATTTTTTTGAAAAAATCCCTAAGCCCCGGGGTCACAATTTCCACAAAAATCTGACTTTTGGCAATTCACTCAAAAATGGTGCCAAAAGCTTGAAAATGCTCTCCTGAAAGGTTTGTCGCTCGAAACAGAAGGCTTTATATCCCAGGACAAGAAATCAGCCCTCAAAAACTTAACCGGCAGAAAATATTTTTTAAAAAAATCCTAAAGCCCCGGGGTCACAATTTCAGCAAAAATCTGACTTTTGGCAATTCACTCAAAAATGGTGCCAAAAGCTTTAAAATGCTCCCCTGAAAGCTTTGGCGATGGAAACAGAAGGCTTTTTATCCCAGAACAAGAAATAAGCCCTCAAAAACTTAACCGGCAGAAAATATTTTTTTGAAAAAATCCCTAAGCCCCGGGGTCACAATTTCAGCAAAAATCTGACTTTTGGCAATTCACTCAAAAATGGTGCCAAAAGCTTGAAAATGCTCCCCTGAAAGCTTTGGCGATGGGAACAGAAGGCTTTTTATCCCAGGACAAGAAATCAGCCCTCAAAAACTTAACCGGCAGAAAATATTTTTTTGAAAAAATCCCTAAGCCCCGGGGTCACAATTTCCGCAAAAATCTGACTTTTGGCAATTCACTCAAAAATGGTGCCAAAAGCTTGAAAATGCTCTCTTGAAAGGTTTGGCACTCGGAACTGAAGGCTTTTTATCCCAGGACAAGAAATCAGCCCTCAAAAACTTAACCGGCAGAATTTTTTTTTTTGAAAAAATCCCTAAGCCCCGGGGTCACAATTTCCACAAAAATCTGACTTTTGGCAATTCACTCAAAAATGGTGCCAAAAGCTTGAAAATGCTCTCCTGAAAGGTTTGTCGCTCGAAACAGAAGGCTTTTTATCCCAGGACAAGAAATCAGCCCTCAAAAACTTAACCGGCAGAAAATATTTTTTTGAAAAAATCCCTAAGCCCCAGGGTCACAATTTCAGCAAAAATCTGACTTTTGGCAATTCACTCAAAAATGGTGCCAAAAGCTTGAAAATGCTCTCTTGAAAGGTTTGGCACTCGGAACTGAAGGCTTTTTATCCCAGGACAAGAAATCAGCCCTCAAAAACTTAACCGGCAGAAAATATTTTTTTGAAAAAATCCCTAAGCCCCGGGGTCACAATTTCCGCAAAAATCTGACTTTTGGCAATTCACTCAAAAATGGTGCCAAAAGCTTGAAAATGCTCCCCTGAAAGCTTTGGCGATGGAAACAGAAGGCTTTTTATCCCAGGACAAGAAATCAGCCCTCAAAAACTTAACCGGCAGAAAATATTTTTTTGAAAAAATCCCTAAGCCCCGGGGTCACAATTTCCGCAAGAATCTGACTTTTGGCAATTCACTCAAAAATGGTGCCAAAAGCTTTAAAATGCTCCCCTGAAAGCTTTGGCGATGGAAACAGAAGGCTTTTTATCCCAGAACAAGAAATAAGCCCTCAAAAACTTAACCGGCAGAAAATATTTTTTTGAAAAAATCCCTAAGCCCTGGGGTCACAATTTCAGCAAAAATCTGACTTTTGGCAATTCACTCAAAAATGGTGCCAAAAGCTTGAAAATGCTCCCCTGAAAGCTTTGGCGATGGAAACAGAAGGCTTTTTATCCCAGGACAAGAAATCAGCCCTCAAAAACTTAACCGGCAGAAAATATTTTTTTGAAAAAATCCCTAAGCCCCGGGGTCACAATTTCCGCAAAAATCTGACTTTTGGCAATTCACTCAAAAATGGTGCCAAAAGCTTGAAAATGCTCTCCTGAAAGGTTTGTCGCTCGAAACAGAAGGCTTTTTATCCCAGGACAAGAAATCAGCCCTCAAAAACTTAACCGGCAGAAAATATTTTTTAAAAAAATCCCTAAGCCCCGGGGTCACAATTTCCGCAAAAATCTGACTTTTGGCAATTCACTCAAAAATGGTGCCAAAAGCTTTAAAATGCTCCCCTGAAAGCTTTGGCGATGGAAACAGAAGGCTTTTTATCCCAGGACAAGAAATAAGCCCTCAAAAACTTAACCGGCAGAAAATATTTTTTTCAAAAAATCCCTAAGCCCCGGGGTCACAATTTCAGCAAAAATCTGACTTTTGGCAATTCACTCAAAAATGGTGCCAAAAGCTTGAAAATGCTCCCCTGAAAGCTTTGGCGATGGAAACAGAAGGCTTTTTATCCCAGGACAAGAAATCAGCCCTCAAAAACTTAACCGGCAGAAAATATTTTTTTGAAAAAATCCCTAAGCCCCGGGGTCACAATTTCCGCAAAAATCTGACTTTTGGCAATTCACTCAAAAATAGTGCCAAAAGCTTGAAAATGCTCCACTGAAAGGTTTGGCACTCGAAACAGAAGGCTTTTTATCCCAGGACAAGAAATCAGCCCTCAAAAACTTAACCGGCAGAAAATATTTTTTTGAAAAAATCCCTAAGCCCCGGGGTCACAATTTCCGCAAAAATCTGACTTTTGGCAATTCACTCAAAAATGGTGCCAAAAGCTTGAAAATGCTCTACTGAAAGGTTTGGCACTCGAAACAGAAGGCTTTTTATCCCAGGACAAGAAATCAGCCCTCAAAAACTTAACCGGCAGAAAATATTTTTTTGAAAAAATCCCTAAGCCCCGGGGTCACAATTTCAGCAAAAATCTGACTTTTGGCAATTCACTCAAAAATGGTGCCAAAAGCTTGAAAATGCTCTCTTGAAAGGTTTGGCACTCCGAACTGAAGGCTTTTTATCCCAGGACAAGAAATCAGCCCTCAAAAACTTAACCGGCAGAAAATATTTTTTTGAAAAAATCCCTAAGCCCCGGGGTCACAATTTCCGCAAAAATCTGACTTTTGGCAATTCACTCAAAAATGGTGCCAAAAGCTTGAAAATGCTCCCCTGAAAGCTTTGGCGATGGAAACAGAAGGCTTTTTATCCCAGGACAAGAAATCAGCCCTCAAAAACTTAACCGGCAGAAAATATTTTTTTGAAAAAATCCCTAAGCCCCGGGGTCACAATTTCCGCAAAAATCTGACTTTTGGCAATTCACTCAAAAATGGTGCCAAAAGCTTGAAAATGCTCTCCTGAAAGGTTTGGCACTCGAAACAGAAGGCTTTTTATCCCAGGACAAGAAATCAGCCCTCAAAAACTTAACCGGCAGAAAATATTTTTTTGAAAAAATCCCTAAGCCCCGGGGTCACAATTTCCGCAAAAATCTGACTTTTGGCAATTCACTCAAAAATGGTGCCAAAAGCTTGAAAATGCTCTCTTGAAAAGTTTGGCACTCGGAACTGGAGGCTTTTTATCCCAGGACAAGAAATCAGCCCTCAAAAACTTAACCGGCAGAAAATACTTTTTTTGAAAAAAATCCCTAAGCCCCGGGGTCACAATTTCCGCAAAAATCTGACTTTTGGCAATTCACTCAAAAATAGTGCCAAAAGCTTGAAAATGCTCTCCTGAAAGGTTTGGCACTCGAAACAGAAGGCTTTTTATCCCAGGACAAGAAATCAGCCCTCAAAAACTTAACCGGCAGAAAATATTTTTTTGAAAAAATCCCTAAGCCCCGGGGTCACAATTTCCGCAAAAATCTGACTTTTGGCAATTCACTCAAAAATGGTGCCAAAAGCTTGAAAATGCTCCCCTGAAAGCTTTGGCGATGGAAACAGAAGGCTTTTTATCCCAGGACAAGAAATCAGCCCTCAAAAACTTAACCGGCAGAAAATATTTTTTTGAAAAAATCCCTAAGCCCCGGGGTCACAATTTCCGCAAAAATCTGACTTTTGGCAATTCACTCAAAAATGGTGCCAAAAGCTTGAAAATGCTCCCCTGAAAGCTTTGGTGATGGAAACAGAAGGCTTTTTATCCCAGGACAAGAAATCAGCCCTCAAAAACTTAACCGGCAGAAAATATTTTTTTGAAAAAATCCCTAAGCCCCGGGGTCACAATTTCCGCAAAAATCTGACTTTTGGCAATTCACTCAAAAATGGTGCCAAAAGCTTGAAAATGCTCTCTTGAAAAGTTTGGCACTCGAAACAGAAGGCTTTTTATCCCAGGACAAGAAATCAGCCCTCAAAAACTTAACCGGCAGAAAATATTTTTTTGAAAAAATCCCTAAGCCCCGGGGTCACAATTTCCGCAAAAATCTGACTTTTGGCAATTCACTCAAAAATGGTGCCAAAAGCTTGAAAATGCTCCCCTGAAAGCTTTGGCGATGGAAACAGAAGGCTTTTTATCCCAGGACAAGAAATCAGCCCTCAAAAACTTAACCGGCAGAAAATATTTTTTTGAAAAAATCCCTAAGCCCCGGGGTCACAATTTCCGCAAAAATCTGACTTTTGGCAATTCACTCAAAAATGGTGCCAAAAGCTTGAAAATGCTCTCCTGAAAGGTTTGGCACTCGAAACAGAAGGCTTTTTATCCCAGGACAAGAAATCAGCCCTCAAAAACTTAACCGGCAGAAAATATTTTTTTGAAAAAATCCCTAAGCCCCGGGGTCACAATTTCCGCAAAAATCTGACTTTTGGCAATTCACTCAAAAATGGTGCCAAAAGCTTGAAAATGCTCTCTTGAAAAGTTTGGCACTCGGAACTGAAGGCTTTTTATCCCAGGACAAGAAATCAGCCCTCAAAAACTTAACCGGCAGAAAATACTTTTTTTGAAAAAAATCCCTAAGCCCCGGGGTCACAATTTCCGCAAAAATCTGACTTTTGGCAATTCACTCAAAAATGGTGCCAAAAGCTTGAAAATGCTCCCCTGAAAGCTTTGGTGATGGAAACAGAAGGCTTTTTATCCCAGGACAAGAAATCAGCCCTCAAAAACTTAACCGGCAGAAAATATTTTTTTGAAAAAATCCCTAAGCCCCGGGGTCACAATTTCAGCAAAAATCTGACTTTTGGCAATTCACTCAAAAATAGTGCCAAAAGCTTGAAAATGCTCTCCTGAAAGG